>NW_028270188.1:17517095-17833459 GCF_037043375.1 Chiloscyllium plagiosum
TCACCCAATTCAACTGAGTGCTGGCACAAATTTTATTCACTTTTGCTTTCACAGTGCCTTAATTTCTTTCCATCACCCCTTGTGAGTGGGAGTGATACACGCATCCAAATCTCTGATTCAAAAATCTTGCAGTGCGAATTTAACGACTTTTCGGATAAAAGCTGACCAACTAACCAAGCTGATTTCTGATTGAATTCTGAGTCGCAGAAAGACTTCATTTGTCAAAAAATTCACAACTATCCCAGCACCTGAACCTGTAGAGGGTGTTGCCTCTACCCATCTACTGAATCAGTCAATCACAGCCAGCATTCCCTCTCACCGACAATTTCATGTCAACATAGTCAATGACCAAACGCTTATAAGGTCCTTTGGGCACTGGTATGTGACCTATAGCGGTCGATATTTCCATATAACTTTACTCTGAGCACATACATCGCACAGTGACAGAATGTAATTTATTGAAGGTTGTTGGTAGGGTGACCAAAAGCCGTCCTTTTTATGTTCCTTCTTACTTACCCCCTTGCACAATACTCCTTACTTACCCCCTTGCACAATACTCCTTACTTACCCCCTTGCACAAGCGGTGAGCCTCCAAAATGAAAACAGTGAACAGAAGGCTAGGTGGAAACCACAACCTTCATCTGTGTTGCACAGGCAATCCTGGACTAGCCTGGGTCCTCTTTATCTTGACATTGTTTGCTCTGCTAACTTTGCCATACCTTGCTTGTCAAAAATGTCTTTCAGTGAAAACAATTGATCCAACCGTTCCTGGGGCAGAATAAAAATGAGGGTGCACCCCGAAGCAAATGGAGCAGCGTTATCGGCAGCCTGATTCTCCTTTTTTATGCTATATCATTTCCCTTCCTGTGTGCCTGACATTTTAGAATACCTCAGGCGTTTGGTTTCATTCAAGTTGTAGTCATGGCCATAATCTGCTGGCAATGCTGCACCGTATCACCAGTGTTTATCTTGAATTCTCTCTGCTTCCAAACAGCACCAAAAAGTTGGCACAAGCCGTAGGCACAGGCCGAATCTGTGTTGATTCGGATTTCTCACCTTGCATTAACGCACACACTGCCCTCAGGAATTTGAGCTCTGTTAACGGGACCGAACAGAGCTTCAGACAAGTTTCTAGTTTAATTGACTTAAACTGGAACTGCTCCTGCTGTACCACCAAGAATCCCGCATGATTAACGACACAGTCCCTGCAGCTTGAGCCATTTAAATACATAACCTCTTAATTTCCATGGCTAAGCAGCTCAGATTTTATATGCGGCTTCACTTAAGCAAACAGCTGAACTTGCCTTACGCTATCATTCGGATTGCAATCATTCTCCAGAGGGTTAGATATTTATTGCTAACTGTGCTACAGTGATCTTCAATTCCAGACTAACCTGTCATGATAGATATTTAGCTATTCCATCTGTTACAATAGTCTCCTGTCACAAGCTGACTCTACTAACTATTAATTAGATATTTTAATGTCTTGTCCCAAGTATTTATTGTCCCAAACCTGTCATAATAGCACTTATAGAGAAACTTGCTTCATTACTTGTGTTATCTCATCTCGCCATAGTGACATTTTAGCCTTAACCTTACTCTGATAATTGGTGTAAGAATATTCCACTCTGGTTATTCCATCCTGGCTTCCACAGAACACCGATTACCAGTGGCCTTCACGCTGTAAACCTTCCTATGCCTTCATCTTCTTTATTTTCCATATTATCCGCTTTAAGACCTACTGGTCTTACCCAGAGAAAGGAGACAATAACCTCAGCCTCTGTTGTGCCCAATGCAAGCAATATAGGGCCCAACACGGACTAAATAATTTTTGGAGTCTGAGACGTAACGGGTTCTTCCACCATTCCTGGGGCCCTTTGGCCAAAACCTGTCCTCCAATAACCAGAACAGGAAAAAAGATCCAAGATCCCACACAATCTATGACCCATGCGTTCTTCAGAAGTATCATCGATGTCACCACGTGAACATATTCATTGCACTGTGGCGTTTGTTAGATCATAATAATGGAGCGGTAGAGTTCAATCAGAAGAGTAAGCACTTACTTGGATAGCTAAAATGATCACAAGTTGCTGCGCAGTGACGCAAACTGAAAAGAACTTAATGAAGGTCAAGCACAACAAAGAATGAAGGCAACGTCAAACAAAACCGCACCTACTATAAGACCAATCTTGACAATCCATGCTCCCCAAGACCCGAATATATTATTCAGCCAATCAAAAGCCTGATGTCCAGACCTCACATTGTCTTTTACCTCCCGTCTTAGATACTATACTTTTTTCGTTGCTTTGTTAAAAGATCCCCCAGGGCTAGTGTTGTTAGGTATAAAGGTATAGCAATGTTCCCAAAACATCACACAAACCCCGCCTTTTTCTACCGGTATTCAATTAAGGCCTGTCTGTTTGGCCACGTCATTTTGGTAGTAGCATCCAATTGTTTCCCAAGGCCACAAGTGCATCTTCACTATAATTAATAAATCACGCTGGTTGTAATAAATGTAATTAAATCATTCAGCATGCTTGATAACCCCTATCACTGAGATGAGACTTCCCAGACCGCGGCAATGTCATTGCGGGCCTTAAACTCATTAAACCCATGTCTGTCCTATGCTATCAATCCGAATCGTCGAATCAGGGACATAACGTCGCTTAATTTGGCGCAATGCTGACTGTGACGTTGCATCAAACTGCGCGTGTGCCGATATTCATACCTCGTGTCCGAGCATTACACGGGCACGGCTGCCACTCCAGTCAGCGGGCAGCGTCGGGTGCAACCTGCTTTCCACGGTGAGCCGCGTTGAGAATTTTAAAGAGGCCCAAATGTAGTGTCCACCTCGAATTCAATCGTATTCACGAAAAGACCATTAAAATAGCCTACTGGGGTGGAGCCATTTCGCTTAAAACATTCAAAACTCAACCCTTCCCATACCGTGAAAGCAACCACAGGGAACGTGTAATTAGTCTTATTGGTGGACACATCATCTTTGGAGTTGCTGCCTGCCCAGATTATCCTGCTGATAGAACGTAGAGGCCTGAAGTAGGAGGCACCAAAAGGGACAATGGGATGGCCTGTAAGTTGATGAATCCTCCAGGTTAAGAGCTCGGCTAGAATGCTGCAAACGCCATTGAGTACAGCTGGTGGAGTTATCAGGGATAGGGAAAACATATTATGAGGGGCATGCGTTTGTACACAAGAAACAGTCCTGTCTCGCCATCATTATGGCCATACAGTTTGCCCATTGATACCAGTGATTGTCACGAACACTTACCCATGTCAAAGAAGCAAAGTCCGCCCTTATAATACGTCTTTACCGCCCAGCTTGAGTGACCCGGGCTTTACCAGTCCAGGTCTGCCAAATTAGTGGTCTCTACGTCTGTGTGTATCCCCACTGTGTGTATGCTCCATGTCTCCACCAAAATCATTTCTGGAATGATCAGTATCCCCAAGAATTCACCTGCACTTTGGTCGCAACCCTAATGAGGGGTATTAGACTACTGTGTGCCCTGCCCATGGCCAAGTTCCTCGGCCTCAGCTGCACTTACCTCAGTGTTAATGTCAGTTTGTGCTGGTGGGAGAACTTCAGTACAATCATTAAGGTGATACCTTACGTGTCGTCCTTTCACTTGAATGGCAGTGGGTGATGCCTTAGTCACTGCGAAATGTCCCTCTCTCCTCCGCTCATTCCAGCGTCTTCGAAAAACCCGCACGTATACCCAATCCTAGGGTTTAATAGGTCCTTCCTTGTTGAAGGTGTCGGTTCCCTTTGTGTTTCCTGCAGGTGGATAGTCTCATGTATCACAATTAGCTACTGCATATATTGCTTAAGTCCCAAGCTTAACCGCTCCAAGCTACGCGCTTCGTATGGGCCTCTCCACGTGGGCACAGGCATAGGTCTACCTGTGAGCATCTCATGCCGTATTAGGTTGGTCATGTGAATCGTCTGTGTTAGATAACCCATTCGCACCAGCGGCAGCGCATCAACACAATTAAGTTTGGTGTTTGCGCCGATCTTGTTTAATTTGGCTTTCAATGTCCCATTAATCCTTTCCACCATTCCCTACGACTGGGGATGATACACGCACCCAAACCTCTGTTTGATTCTCAAAAACTGCAGCACCAAATTAACTACTTTCTGAATGAAGGTAGACCCATTATTTTAACTAATTTCCGAAGGTATACCAAATCTTGGGATAACCTCATTCGTCAGAAAGTTCTCTACTGATCCAGCTCTTAGTTTGAACCTAATTTCCACTTGGCTAGCTGATTTCACACTCCACTCCTCTGTATCATGCTGTGACCAGAAAGTGGCGAGTAATGCTTCCAATTGCTCATTACCATATTGAACATCTTTCTCCACGATCACTGGCATGCTCCGTTGGGGTGTTACCTTGACTTCCTTCGGATTCCCTGTCATGGTTCTGCATGTTAGGATTTTAATATAGATGCCATCCCCAGATTCCCAAGCCCCTGTCGTGATGATCTGTCATTCCTTGACTGTTCCTGCATACCTGACCATATGTCCTTCGTCTTTAAGTTGATATCCCTTATTTTCCTGTAAGATGAATATAGTGTGGCACTTGGTAATCTATACCATTTTTCCAGGAACGTATTTCTCCCTATTTGCAGGATCACTCCCTGCTCCCCTAATACTATTGCCTCTCTTCTCAAATGCTGCAGAGCAGTGACTTCTGCTGCTACTGCCTCTCTAATACCTCATAGGGAGTCTCTTCAAATATCACTGTACAGTGAAGATCAGACTTAGGCGGTCAGCATTGTCAACACTTCTGCTTCTTCCCCCCACTCCCCAATGTATTCACTATTACTTGCTACATCCCCTATTCAACAAACATTAACATATTTAACTTCTTCAAACACTGATTGTGCATTGGCCTTTTCTATGACCAAACCCTGCTGTGTGCACTCCAATCTTACCTCTAGATCTAGTAAAACATCCCTACCTAACAAGTCAACTGGCATCTCTTTACACACTAATATTGGCAGAACTATCTCCCTTCCTTCCATTTCTAATCTTACTGGAGCTGTAAATCGGGTTAACTGTACAGTTAACTGAACCCTATAGTTTTAATAAATTTACTTGACGTGGGAAGATGAGAGGCATCCCGTGGCTGTACACAAGTGTACGTAGCTTCAGTATCCATTATAACTGGTGTCTGCTGCCCTTCCACATTAATTTGTATTACTCGTTCTTGATCATGCTACTATAGGGTAGTGCCCCTTCCCGCCGAGGTTCTCAGGGCATCCCTAACACATCCTATCCGGGTTAACAGCTCCTGCTGGGCCTGCAGGTGTCTGGGAAGTGACCAATGGGGATTCCCGCCGTCTCGGCCCGCTGTGAGGCAGAGAGAGCCCGGTCCAATAAGGGCAAATACTTCTAAAGTGACTTGGTTGATGGCATCCCCAGCACATCATTTCTGGCCCCCCTTGATACTTGGGTCTGCATTTCTGTTTATGCCGTTGTTTAAATCTGCCCTGCCTTGAATACTTCACCTGCTGGAAAGCTTCTCTCAAAACCACCACTGCTGACATGGGACTTACTGGCCCCCGTCTGGCTACCTGATAGAAACCACCACCACCCCCCACCCCCTTCCGCTGACACTTGGTTCACGCCAGTGTTGATTACTGTATCGGGTCTTAGTGGCAACTCCTTTTTAGCCTTCTATTTTTCTTTTTTTTTTAAGATCTTCGAGCTGCATTTGCAACACCTTTCATTGCACCTCCTCCTGCTGTCCCGACAGTTTCTCTTTGGCTTTTTTAAACCTTCCAACTGCATGAGCTACAAGATCTCTGAATTCCTGTTGGCTCATCGATGTTGTCAGACCCACCACCTCCTCCAATCATAACCTGACTTCAGAGGGCATTGCCTCAATGATGGAATTTCAGATCATTGTGGTCAGCAACTGATGAGTCTCTATGTCTTGTTCTCTTTCCAGCCTTCATTTCTTTAACTGTTTCTCCAAGTAGGCAGTCGGGTTTTCACTTTCTCCCAGTTGATACCCTCTCAGAGCCTAGGGGCCCATTTTGGGTGGATAGCAGTCTCTTATCACCTGCCATACATTCTGTCTCACTCGATCAAACCTGATCCCATCAATCATTGGATTGGCTGCTGCATTTTTCAAACGGGCTCAGATCATTATTTCCTTTAACTTTGGGAGTCCTACCAACCTCACAGCAATGCCTTCAAGTATCCTACAGCCAGCAATCGCTCATGTGGTTTCACCTTCAAAAGCCACGATCCACTTTCCCGCTCCCTCATGCAAACTGGGCAGCGCATTCTTCAGCCCTTCCAGATCCTGAGTTCGCCAAGGAATACATGTGGGTTTCTCCTCTCTTTTGTAAGGAGCAGTAGCATCCTTCCCTGTTGACCATTTTTCCCTTTATTGAGAGTACTTCTCAATAAATACCCCTCGGGATCTGAGTCCGATGTTGTTTATGGTTCCCCCTATTTTTAGGTACGGGGCCCTTTTTCTTCCCTTGGCCTCATCATCCTTTTGCTTGCTCTCCGTCAATTTCACTGCTTTTCTCTTCAACCCTTTTTTCATATCGCCATGAGTATTCGTCAGTTACATTTTGTTCCCTTAGCCCACGCAGCACACTAATATCATGTTTCAGCTCTTCTTGCTCTCGTTGTATAGCTTTTATTTGCTCCTGCTTAACCCTTTTTTCACTTTCTCATCTTTCCCTCAGTTCATTTCTGTCTTTCGTAATTCCATCCCATTCTAACTGTATCTCTATTTCTACTGTTCCCTTTATTACTGGACACTGCTTCAATGCCTCTTCATTCCTCCACATCTAGGTATAGAGGGGATGCGGATTCCTGCTTTTCTGGTTTCCGTAACTGGTCAGCTTGTTCTTTTACAGCTTTCATTGTGACCACAGGTATCTGACATGCCACCTTCAGTTCCTCACCCTCTTTACTGAAAAGTTTCAGTATTTCCAACTCTTGTTCCCTTTTTTTGTTTGTATTTTTAGATAAATCTTTCGGATTATAGTTCTTCATTGATCCTTCCATCTCATTGCACATATGTATATCAAAGTTACCCTCTTTTGGCCATGTAGTCAAAAAGTTCTTAGTTCTTTTTTCCCATTTCTCAGAAATGTTTACAATATCATTTCCTGCAACTGGAAATTCCTTACTCAGTGTCTCAACTGCAGTTCTATTATCCATCCTACGATATATTACAGTCCAACTAATGTATTGCTGTCATTAATCATGTATTCAAACCATTCAAGTATGGTGTGCTTTGCAAATAGTATAAGCAATTCTTAACTTTATAACTTGCAATTGCCCCTCACCAATCTATCAGTTTCTAAACTCCCTCAATTGTAGCTAGTTAATACAAACAACCTATTCTCATATACAACCTATACAATTCAACCTATACAAATCTAACACTGCACCTTCAAAATGCATCAATCACTAACGGTTTCTTGAGAAATTTCTCTCTCGAAAAAAACGATCTTAAATTCTTACAGTGCAAAATAAAATCAAAATACCCCTGCATCTCGAGTTCCAGGAAAACAAAACACAACATTTAACTACCAACAAAAAAACTATGCATATAATGATTAAATTATAAACACACACACACACACACACACACACACACACACACACACACACACACACACACACACACACACACACACACACACACACACACACACACACACACACACACACACACACACACACACACACACACACACACACACACACACACACACACACACACACACACACACACACACACACACACACACTCGAAGTCGGCCGTAAATCAATCTGTCTCAACCCGAGCCTTACTTCAACAAACCCTTTGTTCATTAGCAAAAATCCTATTATCCAACAGGCCTTATTTGAATCATTTAACAATTTAGAAACAATATAACCCGATGACAATTCTCTGCTATTTTACTTTTAATCATCCTGTACCAATCTGCCAGCTTTCTGAACAGGTCCATCAATGCTTCCAGTAAAACAACTACCCCTTATTTATTCTGCCCAATCTATCTATAGGGTCCATTAAAACAATTTCCTCTCATTTATTCTGCCCTATCTATCTATAGGTTCCTATATTTCTGCCCTATCTATCTATAAGGCTTAAGATACGCCATGTGGAATATTTACTCAACAATTGCTACTTTCTATTCGTACTCATTCCTTACCCAATACCCAGTTTTCTTGACCAATTCTCCACGTCTCCTTCAGCAGCAATTTACTTATCGCCTTTGGATCTTGGATCTTGATGGAAACCATTCAGCAGGTATCCGCACCTCTGATTCCCCAAGGACCACACGGAAAGAACAGAATATAGTCCGAATTCACAGCAAAATTGCTATTTTTTTTGTTGGGTACACTTATTATGTCAGTCTCGGTAGTACCCCCAGTAGACAAAGAAGCGCCCTGTTAATGCCGCCATCTCTCCTGGTAGGTCTCTGCACGACCCTGCCCGCAGCGCCAAACTTTTTGTGGAGAAAATATAGACAACCACCTGGAGACGCAGAGATTTCTTCAAGAAGTAGGTCTTTTATTTGCAAACAATAAACCGTGACACTGAGAAAGTTGATTATCGACTGCCCACGAACCTCAGGGTCCATGGATTTTATATATATTTTTATCGTGTTCTGTTAGCTTCTCAGCATGTCCAACAATATTAATCAACGTAACTCACTCGAGCTACACAATAAACCAGTGATGTTAGTTCCCATTATCTCATTAATTGTACATTATTCTTAAAGTTATTTTAATTACACGGTTAGATATTTATTGCTAACTATGCTATAGTGATCTTCAAATCCAGACTTGCCTGTCATGATAGATATTAACTTATTCCATCTGTTAGAATATTCTCTTGTATCAAGCTGACGCTACTAACTGTTAATTAGATATTATAGTGTCATGTCGCAAATATTTATTGTCCCACTCCTGTCATCATAACACTTAACATTGAAACATGCTTTATCTCTTGTGTTAGCCCATCTCGCCATCGTGGCCTTTCAGCCTTAACCTTACTCTGCTAATTGGTGTAAGAATGTTCTACTATGGTAATCCCACCCTGCCTTCCACAGAACACAGTTTGCCTGTGGTCTTCATGCTTTTACCCTTCCTATACATTCACCTTACTTATTTTCCATACTCCCTCCTTCTTGGTCTCACTCATTCCCTCATTCTGGCCCACCCAGGCTCGCGGTTTCCCTTCCTCTCAGTCTCACTCGTTTGCACATTCTCTTCCACCCAGAATGCGTCACACTCTCCTTCACATGCTCAAATATTTACTCAGTATCTCTCACTATGAATGGCTCGTACCTTCCCTACTGGCCTGACTCGTTCGCCCTCTCTCTCCGACAAAATCTTGCTTGCTCCTTCTCCCGTCACGTTCTTTCACTCGCTCCCTCCTACTGTGGCTCCATTGTCCCTACCATCATATTCTTACTCTTTCTCTTGCTTTCTCCCACACAGTCCAGTTCACTGCCTGCCTCCTGATCTCACTCATTCGCGTGCACTCTGCTTCCCAAGCTCGCGTGTTCGCTGCTGCCCAGTCTCACATGCACTCACTCTCTCCCACAAGTCTCATCTCTCCCTCCCTCCAGATCTCGGTCCGTCGTTGACAATCTCCTCCCCGCTCTTGATCATTGACTTGCTCTCTCCCATTCAAACATGCTTGCTTCCTCCCTGCAGGATCGCTCGTTCACTTGCTCTCTCTCATACACTGGTGCTCGCATCATCCCTCCCAGACACATTCGTTCGCTCGCTCTTTCTCACCTCAACATGCTCGCTCTTTGCCTCCCATTTTCGCTCGTTCACTAGTTGTCTCCCAATCAGGCTCACTCACTCCCCCCTTACAGGTTTCGCTTTTCCTCTCGCTTTCTCACAAGCCAGGCTCAGTCGCACCCACCCTCCCATTCACAGACATTAGTCCCACACAAGCTCACTGGTTCATTCATCCCGGTCTGACTTAATTTTTCTTTCTTTCCCAATCTGGCTCAATTGCTCCCTACATCCAGGTCTTTCTCAGTCGTTCGATCTCTCCCAACCAATTTTGCTCGCTCGTTCTCTCCTGGTGTCACTGTTGACTTGCATTCTCCGACCCAAGATTACTCCCGATCTCACATCCGGTCTCAATCATTTTGCTGCTCTCTCCCACCCAGACTCACTCCCTACCTCACATCAGGTCTCAATCATTTTATTGCTCTTTCCCACCCAGGCTCACTCCCGACCCCACGTCAGGTCTCAATCATTTTGTTGCTCTCTCACACACAGACTCACACACTCCCTCACTTCCCGATATCACTCGTTGTCTCGCTCACTTCCACACAGTTTCCTTCACTTGCTCCCTCCTGATGTCATTGGTTCTCTCTCTATCTCTCCTCCAGATGGCTTGCACTCTCCCTCCAGTGCTCACTCATTCGCTCGCGCTCTCCTACACAAGCTCACTCGCTTCCTCCCTCCCAGTCTCTCTCTTTCACTCGCTCCCTCCCAATCGGACTCCTTCCATCACAGTGCCCCTCGGGCACTCGTTTGCTCCCACCCAGTCTTGGTTGCTTCCTCCTTCCCCGTGTCACTCGTTTCCTTGCTGTCTCTCATATAAGCTCGCTCGCTCGCTCCCTCCTGGTGACATTCATTCACTCGTTCTTTCCCAACAAGGCTCACTCGCTCCCTCTCTGCCAGTCTCAGTTATTCACGTGTCCCCTCCCTCCTGATCTCACTCATTCGCTCACTCTCTCCCAATCAGGCTCGCTCACTCCATCCCTCCAGGTCTCGCTCGCTCGCCTGGTCTCTCCAACTCAGGATCAATTGCTCTCTCACACCCTGTCTCACACTGTCGCTCGATGACTCCCACTCAGGCTCATACTAACCCATACTTATTCACTCCTCCCTGTCAATCTCAATTATTTTCACGTGGTGTCATGCCCAGTTTCGCTCTCTCGCTTCTCCTGGTCACTCAAGCCCTCCTTCCCAGGCTCACGTGCTTGCTCACACCATCTGTCACACTCTCGACAGGTTTCTCGCTCACTTCCCTCCTGTGTCACTCATCCGCTCATTCCTTTCCAATCAGCTCCATTGCTCCTTCCCTCCAGATCTCACTCGCCTGCTCACTCTCTCCTACCAAGTCTCGCTTGCTTCCTCTTTCCTGGTCTCGCTCCTTTGCACGTTTAGCACAACCCAGATTCACACATCCCCTCCAGCCTGGTCTAGCTTGCTATCTCCCATCGTATGATTGCTTCACCTCGCCTAGTCTCACGCTTTCACTCGCTCCATGCCGCAGACTCACTCATTCCATTCCACTCGTCTCGCTCGTTTGCTCTCTCTGTCCCAGAATGGCTCGCTTCGTCCCTCCTCATCTCTATTGTTCACTCCCTCTCTCCCACCCAGGATTGCTCGTTTCAGCTCTCCCTGTCTCCTTTGTTCTTTCGCTCTCCCCCCCCCCCCCCCAGGGTAACTTCATTTCTTCCCTGGTGGTCTCATTCTTTCGCTTACTCTCTCCCACCCAGGCTAGTTTGATTCCTCCTTCCAGATCTCGCTGGTTCACACGTTTGGTCCCATCCAGTCTCACTCGCCCCTTTCCACCTGGGCTCCCTCGCGCTCTAGTACCAATAATCGCTTCCTTCCTCCCGGTCTCATGCTTTACACTTCAGTACGCTGGCTCCTTACTTTCCAATCTCAATCGTTCGCGAGCTCTTTCCCACCCAGGCTCGCCCATTACTTTCCTCCTGGTCTAAATTATTTGAGCATTCTCTCCCAAGCAGCTTCAGTTACATCCTTCATCCTGGTATCACTTGTTAGCTTGCTAAACCACACGCAGGCTTGCTTGGTTCTTGCCTACCAGTATCCCTTGTTCGCACCCTCCCTCCAACCCTGTGTCACTCTTTCACTTGCTCTCTCCGACACAGTCGCATTCGGTCACTCCCGCCTGGTTTTCTCCCGTTCTCCCAAGAAGGCTTGTGTGGTCCCTCCCTCCTGATCGCACATGTTCCGTCGAGCTCACCCACTAAGGCGAGCTTGCTCCTACCCTTCAGGCCTCACTTGTTCTATCGGTGTCTCCCAACCAGGCCCGCTCGCTGCATGCCACCCTCACTCCCTCCATGTCTTACTCATTCTCTCGCACTCTCCCACCTAGCCTCACTCACTCCCTCCCCTCATGTCTTGCTCTTTCACTCGCAATCGCCCACCCAGGATTCCATACTCCCTCCGTCGCGGTAAAACTTGTTCACTCAATCTCTCCCACCATGGCTCACTTGCTCCCTGCCTCCCTGTCGCACTCGTCGCTCGCGCTCTCGAAACCAGGCACGGTCTCTCCCTCCCCCGGGGACACTCGCTCGACCACTTGCTCCCTCCTTCCCAACATAACTCGTTCACTCTGTCTCTCGCAGTGAGGGCCACTCATTCCCTTCCTCCCAGTCTCACTTAGTCGCTTGCTCTCTGACTCATTTCTGACTTCGCCCAAATCCCTCTCACTGTTTGATCATCTCCCTGCCTCTCTCTGAATCTCTCTCCCTCCGTCTGCCTGTGTCTGGCTCTTTTTCTCTCCCCGTCTCCTTCCCTCTCTCTCCGTCTGACTCCACCTCTATCATTCACACAGTTTGACGCTTTCCCTTTAACTCTGAGTCTGTCTCTTCTGCCCTCCCTGTCTAAGTCTGTCAGTCCTTCCCTGCATCTCCCGCTGACACTCTATCTCGCACTGTCTTCTCCCTCTCTCCCTCACTCTCCCGCTGACTGAATCTCTCTGGCTCCCTACCTCTTTATCTGACACGCTGTCTTACCCTGCTCCTTCGCTCTTCCTCTGACCCAAAAACGGGAGGAGTGTTGGAGAGGCTGTGGAATGCGGGATGAGAGAAATTGGAGAGAGAGATGGGGTGGGGTGGGAGATCGAAGAAAATTGGCGAGGGATAGAAAGTAGGGAAAGAGACAGAGTCAGCAGGTGAGTGATAAAGAATGGGAGTGAAAGAGAGAAGTGTGAAGGCAGGCGACGAACCCAGAGGTTGTGTATGAGAGCGAGAAAGGCGGGGGGGGGGGGGGGGGGGGTAAGGAAACCGAGTCAAATTTAGGGGCTCTGGAAAGAAAGAGTGTGCAGAGAGAGGGAAATGGAAAACAATTAGGAGGGAGATAGGAGAGGAAATCGGGAGAGAAAGCGAGAGGGGAAGATGGAGAATGAGAGATGGGGTCAGAGAGAAAGAGAGATGCAGTAGAATGGAGATTGCAGAATGGTGTAGGGAGAAAATTGTGCCGAAGCTAGGTCAGAGTAGAATAGCGACAGGTGAAAGCAAGTACAGAGGCACTTAAACCTAACTCCTGAGCTCAGACCTCGGTGCCCTCCCCTTCCCTGAGGCCTAGGAACTGGGAATGAGTCTGTCTTTCTCCAACTCAGCTTCTTCAACACAAGTAGAAGGGCCTATGCCCGAAACGTCGATTCTCCTGTTCCTTGGATGCTGCCTGACCTGCTGCGCTTTTCCAGCAACACACTTTCAGCTCTGATCTCCAGCATCTGCAGACCTCACTTTCTCCTTCTTCAACACAAAGACTTACAACAATATCTTTCACCCTGGTACTCAGCAGTTTTTAATAAACATTTGTATTGTTTACAAATGGAAGTAATCGATACAGTCAGTAGGATGGTGCCTTTTCTCACTAGGCCCTGAGTCGAGAGAAACACTGAAATATTTCACTGCAGACCCACTGTGGGATAAGGTTTAACAAGCCAGCTCTACTTTCAGTTTGTTACCATAGCGACAGGCTGTTTCATCGCTAAAATTGAGAACATTGCGGATTGAACTTTTATAATGAGTTAATTTGAATGATTGATGAATTTGGGTGAAGGGATATTTCAGCACATTCTTCAGCTGCTGTCTGAACTTTATCTGGGTAACGGCATAAATCGCGGTGTTTGTGCAGCAACTGAGAAGCTGCAGAATGAAGCCCAATTCCTGTACAAAGGAATGGAGAGAATCCAATATATCCGGTACCATAAAGAATACTACATGAACGTTGATAATAACGTTAAATGGATGAAATTGACCGAGTAACATGATGGATTTCTTTCGATTTCTAATTTCTGTGTCAGACTGAGCGCCCCTAGTCGTGTGAACCCGGAATCTCCTGCATGCCCTGCTGGACACTAAAATGTATCTGACAGTGAAAACATGAAGCATCAGAATCAGGACAAATGGGAGAGCCGCGTTTAAAACGTGGGTGTGGAACTCGATTGTGACCCAGACACTGGCGTAACGAATAGGGAACGTTCCATAGCAAAACCAGGGCTCGTTACACAGCATGTACCGAGCTTTCAGTATAAAATACCAGAATATGTTCTTTAAACAGCTCAGCTCAGTCACTGCTCCCAGAACCACAACTGCTGTTTTCTCACTGCAATTTTTCCTTTTCAGCTTCTGACAACAAAATGGCCACAAACTAATAAAAGGTGAAAGTGACGGTGAACCAGACAGAACAGTCAGTGGCTGCGTTCAGTGGACGGCATGAATATTACATACAGAGATGGAGTCCCTCAAGAAATAAAACTGTTCCTGATAAACAATGGGAATGCGTCTCAATATCAGGTCGAAGAAAATTACCTGTCGATCCGCCACTGCCATTGCCCCCAAGTAACGATTGACTCATGGAGACAATCCACAACCTTTATAAAGCAGAACGTAGATCGTCACTGTGTTAACTGTGAGGAAGGAAAACACACATTAAACATCAGCCTGGAGGCAAAGTGACCAGTTTGATTGAGGACCCACTGAGATTTTCAAATGTGTCTCTGTGTTGGAAGATTCATTAAAATAATTGGTGCTGAAATAACAAATGGCAAGTTCTGAATTAATGATATAAGAAACCCTCCGTCCCCAAACACACAGCGACACATCAATAAGAACACATGGCTTCCAGAACATTCCCACCCACTCGTTCACTCGAGAGCAGACACAGATCACTTCTTTGCAGTTCCCAAAATGGAGAGTGAAAACGTTGGATTCCAAACAGTTCCTTAAAGAAAAACGGAGGTTGGAAATTTCCGTCTTTTAATTTCAGTTGTGATTGATCCTAAATCGTGAAGAAATGTAAACGCATGAAAACGTAATCACCGCTTTAACTGCCCTGAGGGGACTTCAGAACACTGTCTCCTTCTGCCTGGAACATGATTTCTTCTCTCAGGATCTTTTCTTTGTTCAATTCAATGACGTCCCGCCGTTCACAAATTATGTCAGGCAAACAACATTCTGGGGAAAGTCGGATATACAATGTTCTGGGGACTTACATGTATAGAACGTTCCAGGTAATTGCGAAATAAATTATGGTAGCATTATAAAAAACCTACATGAAGCCTTTTGCCCATTAAGTGTGGTAAGACCCACTCTACCTCATGGGGGAGGAGAGGAATCTCTCCCGAAATTCATCTCAACTGGCACTTTGCACACGAAATGAATAAGTTAAAAATAATAGCACACGGATTTGATGTAAATCCACTTTAATGAAAATGTTCACGTCATCCCTTATACAGCTATTTCCTCCCACCGCCTTTTCAGTCCTGTCTAACACTCCCAGCTGTAAAATGTTCTGGATGTTCAGTTCCCAATATCAGTCACCCCGTAGCCATGTCTCTCTAATGTCATTAAAGCATACCCATTTCCCAATTATATGTTGTGATTTTCTCAGTCTGTTTTCACAATACAGTGCACAATCAGACAGCGTGATTTTCATTCAGAATTTTGACCCATTTTTATCTGTTCCATTATCACCTTTATTCCTCATATTGACCGGTCAGTAAATAGTGTGAAACAGCCGTACTGACAGAATCAGGCCTGATGAGTAATGTTTCATGAACCCCCATCACTCCGCCAGTAGGACACACCCACCATGATGAGGGTCTCGTAGGATAAAGTCAGAAAAAGAGTTATACTGGAATTCCAGAACCCGGCAAACGTCATGTTAACAGGTTCAAGATAGTCATCTACTGCACTCCACACTGCTTAGTTCTCCTCGATGTTGAAAACAAATCGGAGGCAGCACTGTGTGTAATAAGGACACAGAACGTACGCTGGGTATGGTACTTCAATGAAAAATCAACATGAGTACCTCCACAGGTCCAGCACTGTCTGAGGAGGGAGAGGCCTCAACTAGAGTAGCCAGACGGTGGGAAGTGATGAGGGAAGCAACAAGAGGGAAACATTCCCACCAAAGTGATAAGTCACAGATGGATCTGTCCCTAACAGTTTCGGTAGTACGCCCCAGCACACAGTCCTGGCGGATGGAATGTCTCAGCTTCATATTGAAGATATTGCCCACTGTGTCATGTGTCACTACCCCCGGTGAGGCGGAACATACTCCTAAATGCCCGGGCATGGAACCTTGTGGTCCATGAGGCACTGTGGGCTATCAGCAGCTGCAGCATCAATCGCCTTCTTTCCATCATAAAACCAGAAGTGGGCTGTTCACTGAGGGATCCAAATAATTCAGCACCATTCACAATCTCGCTTGTACTGGAGCAGGCTATTCAGGCCATTAAGAGTTTTAAACAGGAACAGAGTGAGGCCAATCAGTCATTCAAGACTGATACTGAGTAACTGGAGCCGACTGTTACACAGGAAATGGAAGGGGATGCTCAGCCTTTTAAACCTAATGCACAGCAATATTGGGTTACTGACTGGTTACTGAAATCGGGAGCAGAGAAAAATCAGTGAGAAATTACTCTTTATAATTTTAACACAAATTAGCGCCTGCCGTGAGACAGCGAAAAGAGCTGGGGACTCATCTATTTGCAAATTATATCAACTCTAGATAAATGGAACAAGTGTATTCTAACTAAGTTCAGCAGGAACTGAAATTATCAAGACATGGTAATAATCTCTAATTGGATTATCAATGGACAACAACTTTTTAGCTGGAATATAACAAGGGTAACCCTTTAATTGTTTTCTGGAGGAATAAAAGACTCTATATTACATAAAAGAGAGGGATTACAGGACTTACTGATGCAGTGGGTACTGGAGAGTTCAATCTGAGCCAGTCAGAAATGGTAAGTGTTGCTCCAGCACCCTGACGGACTGCTCCGTGATGTTCCCAGTGGCCCAATTTTCCTTCAGGACACGATGTTTTGGTGTTTTGGTTGACGCTAGGGTGTGCTGATCAGGAGGATGTTTTGAGCCGTGCATCATGGGACGTCCTTTCTTTCTCTGTTGAGGGGCGATGACGATGGGAATGGCTGACTGCTTCTAAATGATGAGGGTGTGGTAGCTGCCAAGACAGTGTGTATTGATCAACACAATGTATTGTGCGTGGTCACACTGCAACATTAATGAAGTGAGAGGCGAAGGGTACAATCACAATAATGAGAACATAAAATAAAGGCATTGCCAGACAAGCAGAAATGGTTAGTTGCATCACATTCTGAATGCACAACAGAGAACTATTAACTCAGAGGAATTATATACTCAGCCCGGAGCACTGTGTAGATGAAGTTCTGTTCGATCCACCCCAGCAATCTGCGGAGTGCAGAAAACTGTGCAGTCCATAGCAACGCATTTATCCATAAACCAGGACTAGATATCTCTCCAATCTCCAACATTCGGATCAGTCCAGACCAAAGCAGCCCATTGATCTATAAACCCATATTTACGATCTTTGCAGCACGGAGCTGTGCAGACCACAGCAGTGCATTGATATACAAAACCCAAACTAGATATCTGCCCAGAACGAGGAGCTATGCAGATCACAGCAATGCAATGATCGAGAAAGACTTACAAGATAAGTATACAGCGTTGGGATTTTGCAAAACACAGAAATGCATTTATCTATAAACGCAGACTGCCTATCTATAACGCATTGGGACCTATGCAGACCACAGAAGTGCATTGATCTGTAAACTCGGACTAGGTATCGAACCAACTCCAGGAGGTATGCAGACCACAATGCTGCATTGATCTATAAACATGGATTAGATATCTTTCCAGCACAGGGAGCTTTGCAGACTACAGTATTGCATTGATATATGCACAGTACTGAGAGCTGTTCAGATAACAGCAGTGAATTGATATAAAATCCCGGACCAAATATCTGTCCAGCACGGGGACTATGCAGAACACAGCAGTACAAATGTCTTCAGTCCAATTTGAGTGAAACAGTTTGGAAGAGGTAACCATGACTTTTATTGTGCGTTCGCTAACTTTCATTGTTTTTTAATGTACTTTTCCAAATTACAGCGTGAATGGACAGTAAAGTCCTGAAACAATCCCAAAGGCTGCATATTGGCCAGTATTGGTATGTTCCATCTCCTTCTGTTAATATCTCAGCGATATCATTGCACGGAATCGACAAAAGCTGCTCTGAGTCTCCAAAGTCATTATTTGAAGAAGGAAACAGCCGGAATATATCCTAAATATGGCGGCAGAGTCGAAATATTCCAGCTGGAGCTCGTCTGCTCCGTTCGTTCTTTGTGTCAGTCTTTTTTATTCTGCTATCTGGAGAGTTTTCTTTCCTTCATAAATATTTAACATTTTAGTTAGTCAGGTGGATATGGAGCAGGTCAGTCCAAGAGAGGAGGCTGCAGAGGGGAGGCAAGATCACGAGACTTCTAGCACAGTGCAACCGAGAGACTTGGAATCGTGTGGTCTGGAGTCTACGCCCAGTGCGGTCTGTAACCTGGGCCCGGTGCGGTATGGAGACTGAAGCCAGTCGTCTGGAGACTGGGCCCGCTGTGATCTGCAAACTGGGGCTGATTAAATGTTTAGAGGAGATTTGGAGAGACAACATTTAATTTGCATTCGGAAAGTCAAAGACTGATGTTTTCACAGTAAGCATGGCTTGGTGTGTGGAAAAACATGTCTCATAAACATGATTGCAATTTATGAAGAGGTGAGCAAGAAGATAGATGAGGTAAAGCAGCATACTTTGTTTGCGTGCGTCTTAGAGAGGCGCCAAAAGTCTGCTTGGTACACTGGATAATAAGGTTAGCCCACAGGGGATCAGGGTGAGCTAGCCAATTAGATATCCAATTGGCTTGACAGTAGAGGATAGAGGACGCTGGGATAGACTTGTTGTTCGGACTGGAGGCCTGTGATCAGCGCTGTGCCACAAGGACCAATGGTGGATCAACTATTGTTCTTTATTGTTATAGAGGATTTGGCTGCGAATATGGATAACATGGATAGTAAGTTTGTAGATTACGTCTAGATTTAATTTAGATTACTTAGATTAGATTAGATTAGATTACTTACAGTGTGGAAACAGGCCCTTCGGCCCAACAAGTCCACACCGACCCGCCGAAGCGCAACCCACCCATACCCCTACATTTACCCCTTACCTAACACTACGGGCAATTTAGCATGGCCAATTCATCTGACCTGCACATCTTTGTGTGTTTGTGGGTGTTTGTGTGTGGGTACTGCATGTGTGTGTGTGCTGAAGCTGTGTGCGCGGGGGCTGAGTGTAGAGTGGGGGCTGTGAATGTATGTGTGGGGAACTGTGTGTGGGGTGCTATGTGCGAGAGACTGTGTGGGGGATGGTGTGTGGGGTTTGCTGTGGGTGACGGGGTCTGTGTGTGTTAAGGAATGCTTGAAGGTGTGTTTAAATGTGCGGGCTGTGTAGCTGTGTTTGTGAGTGGTCTGTCAGAGGGGGTGAGCTATTTGGGAGCTGTGTGTGTTTGGGGATTTTGTGGGATAACTGTTTGTGGCAAGTTGTTAACATGGAAGCTGTGAGGGGGCTGTTTGAGTGAGGAGCTTTCTGTGTGGGGTTGTCTGTTTGAGGAGGTGTATTACTGTAGCGTTGTATGTGGAGGTGTTTTATGTGTGGTGTTTATCAACTAGCTGGTTGCATGTAGACGACAAAATAAATGCAGACTAGGCATACACTTTACATTATACCCTGAAAATAGAAAACTGAATTCCAGTTTGTATTTATTATATTCTGGATCAGTGGTGCTGAAAGAGCACAGCAATTCAGGCGTTGTATTTATTATATGCCTATCGTACAAGCGAATGGCACAATCCGACGCTTTGGAAGAATAAGACCGGCAAAGAAATGAAACTTGGGAGAAGAACTGCCATGCCACCAGCATCTGCAGACTGCCCAGAGAATAGCTCTCTTAAAGATAACTGCGAAACAGAAAACCCAAAGAAGAAGAAAAGAAGACTGAGGAAGTGATAGATAATATGACAGTTGTCTGGTTTTGAACATTTGCAATTTTGGTAAATATTAATCAGGGGTTTTATTGGACTATTATTAAATAAGGACAAGAAAAAGATAGGCCAGAGGAAGGAGTTGCAAATTCTTGTTAGTTAATTATTCTTTGTTATAATTTGAGAAATAGAGTTGTTAATTTTTACGATAAATAGTTCTTGGCCTGTCGAATTTTCACCGATTACTGAACGGGATATTTCTTTTTGTATTGCAGGTTTAAACGAAGCACGCGGGGTTACCTAGTTTCGTAACACATTTCTTATAAACATTCTGTACTTTTATATCAAAATTCTAACTGTGTAAATGTTATGACTGATGTGTTTTTAAATCTGATGACATTGATGTGGATCCCATAGATATCCAGATTGCAAAATTAACGACACCGAATTTGCAGGTTCAGGCAAAACTAAGAACATCCCGCAGGACCCACAGAGAAACAATTTGGTGAAGGTCTGGACCCAGGGAGACACAACACTGAGAAGGCCCAGACCCACGTGGATGCATCACTGTGTAGGCACGTATCCCTCGAGAGACAACCCTGAGAAGGCCTGGACCCACAGGGGAAAAATAAACCCTCGGAGACACAAATCTGAGAAGGTCCAGACCCATAGAGACGCAGCCCTGATAAGGCCTGTGTCCACAATGACATAAACTTGAAAAAGCCCACGCAGACAGACACGCAAAGTGGCGAATGTCCAGACCCAGGAAACAAAATTCTGAGAAGGCACAGACCGACAGGGAAAGAATCCTGCGAATTCACGGACCTACAGACACAATGGTGAGAAGGCTCGAACCCCAATGGTCACAAGCCTGAGAAGGTCCAGAAACACAGAGAGAAAACCCTGAGAACATAAAACATTGTAAATTACTGCGCAGTACATGCCTTTCAGCCCGCGATGTTGCACCGACCTGTGACACCAATCTGAAGCCCATCTCTTCTATTGTAATGCAAATGTATCTCTAGTGAACTTTTAAAAGCCCCTAGTACCCGTCAGGCAGGGAGGAAAGGGTCGTGTAAGGGAACCGTGGTTTAATAAGGAATTGGAATCCCTTGTTAAATGGAAGAGGGCGGCCTATGTAAAGGTGAGGCGTGAAGGTTAAATTGGGGCTATTGAGAGTTATAAGGTAGCCAGGAAGGACCTGAAGAGAAAGCTAAGAGCGGCAAGGAGGGGACATGAAAGGTCCTTAGTTGGTAGGATTAGGGAAAAACCTAAGGCTTTCTATAGGTATGTCAGGAATAAAAGAATGACTAGGGTAGGAATAGGTCCAGTCAAGGACAGTAGTGGGAAGTTGCGTGTGGAGGCTGAAGAGATTGGGGAGACACTGAATGAATACTTTTCGTCAGTATTCAATCAGGAACAGGACATTATTGTCAATGTGAATACTGAGTCACAATTAAGTAGAATGGATGGCTTTGAGGTATGTAGAGAAGAGGTGTTGGAAATTCTGGAAAGGGTGAAAATAGATAAGTCCCCTGGGCCTGATGGCAGTTATCCTAGGATTCTCTGGGAAGCAAGGGAGGAGATTGCGGAGCCATTGGCCTTAATTTTTATGTCCTCGTTGTCTATAGGAGTAGTGCCAGAAGATTGGAGGCTAGCAAATGTGGTTCCCTTGTTCAAGAAGGGGAATAGGGATAACACTAGTAACTAAAGGCCGGTGAGTCTCACTTCTGTTGTGGGCAAAGTCTTAGAGAGAATTGTAAGGGATAGGATTTATGAACATCTGGATAGGAATAATGTGATCAAGGATAGTCAGCATGGTTTTGTGAAGGGCAGGTCGTGCCTCACAAACCTTATTGAATTCTTTGAGAAGGTGACTAAGGAGGTGGACGAGGGGAAAGCGGTAGATGTGGTGTATATGGATTTTAGTAAGGCGTTTGATAAGGTAGACTACTGCAACAAATACGGAGGTATGGCATTGAGGGTGAGTTGGAGGTTTGGATTAGGAGTTGGCTGGCCGGAAGAAGACAGAAGGTAGTAGTTGATGGCAAAGGTTCATCTTGGAGTGCCGTCACTAGCGGTGTTCCGCAAGGATCTGTTTTGGGACCATTGCTGTTTGTCATTTTTATAAATGACCTGGAGGAGGGGTTAGAAGGTTGGGTGAGCAAGTTTGCGGATGATACGAAAGTCGGAGGAGTTGTAGACAGTGAGGAAGGACGTGGAAGGTTACAGCGGGATATAGATAAGCTGCAGAACTGGGCAGAAAGGTGGCAAATGGAGTTCAATGTAGCTAAGTGTGAGGTGATTCACTTTGGTAAGACTAACAAAAAGATCGGGTACTGAGCTAATGGTCGGATACTTGGTTGTGTGGATGTGCAGAGGGATCTTGGTGTCCATGTACACAGATCTTTGAAAGTTGCCACCCAGGTAAATAGTGCGGTGAAGAAGGCATATGGCGTACTGGCTTTTATTGGTAGAGGAATTGAGTTCCGGAGTACTGAGGTCATGTTGCAGTTGTATAAGACTCTGGTGCAGCCGCATCTGGAGTATTGTGTGCAGTTTTGGTCGCCATACAAGAGGAAGGATGTGGAGGCACTGGAACGGGTGCAGAGGAGGTTTACCAGGATATTGCCTGGTATGGTAGGAAGATCGTATGAGGAAAGGCTGAGGCACTTGGGGCTGTTTTCATTGGAGAAAAGAAGGTTTAGGAGTGACTTGATAGAGGTGTACAAGATGATTAAGGGTTTAGATAGGGTCGACAGTGAGAATCTTTTTCCACGTATGGAGTCAGCTATTACAAGGGGGCATAGCTTTAAATTAAGCGGGGGTAGGTATAGGACAGATGTTAGGGGTAGGTTCTTTACTCAGCGAGTCGTGAGTTCGTGGAATGCCCTGCCAGTAGCAGTGGTGGACTCTCCCTCATTATGGGCTTTTAAGCGGGCATTGGATAGGCATATGGAGGATAGTGGGCTAGTGTAGGTTAGGTGGGCTTGGATCGGCGCAACATCCAGGGCCGAAGTGCCTGTACTGCACTGTATTCTTCTATGTTCTATGTTCTATGTTCTAAGATGGGTGTGTCTACTACTGCTGCAGAGAGGACGCTCCACACCCCGACGACTCTCTGAAAAAAGAAACTATTTCTGAAACCTGCTCCATATCGATCATCCCTAAATTTAAATCTATGTCCACTCGTGCTCGACGTCATCATCAGAGGAAAATGTCTATCACTATCAACTTTAACTAATCCTTTGGTCATCTCCATGTCTCTGTTAACAGAAATTCGTCTTTCGAATGAATGTGACCTCACATCCCACAGCCTTTCCTTATAAAATCTTCGCTTCATACCAAGTTTCATGCTGGTAAATCTCCTCTGCGACCTTTGCACTGATTACACATCCTTCCCAGAATGTGGTGACCAGAAATCTATGTAATCCTTCAGGTGCAGCTGCACCAGAGTTTTGAACAGCTGCAATATAACCCCATGGCTCCAAACTCAATCCCTCTACCAATAAAATCTAACACGCCAAATGACTTCCTAACAATCCTATTAATCTTTTAGGAATCTATGTATGTAGGCAACGAGATCGTTCTTCTCATCCTCACTATAAAGAATCTTATCATTAGCCCAGTACTCTGTGTTCCTGTTACTCCTTCCAAAGTGAATCTCTTCACACTGTTGCACATTAAACTCGATTTCCAACAGTTCAGAACCGCTCTGCAGCTTATCTATGTCCCTATGTGCCCTGCAACACCCTGCAGCATTCTCCACATCTCTGCCAACCTTAGTGGACGCAGAGAGACACAACTCTGAGAAGGCCCGGACCCACGGACACATAAATCTGAGAAGACAGGGACCCACTCAGACAAAACCCTGAGAAGTCCTGAACCATAGAAACTCAAACCTGACAAGGTCGAACATAAAGGACACAATCCTGAGAAGGCCCGGACCCGCAGAGAGAGAAATCTGAGAAACCCTGTAACCACGGAAAGACAACTTTTAGAATGCTAAAACATTCAGTGACACAACCCGAGAAGGCAACGACCCACACAGACTCAACGTTGAGAAGGCCCAGACAGACAAATGCAACTCTGAAAAGGCCCATATGCACAAATACATAATACTAAAAAGGCAGGGGCCAACAGATACACATCCCTGCGAAAGACCACTCCCGCAGAAACACAAAGCTGAGATGGCCCAGACTCACAGACAGATAACCATGAGAAGATCCAGAACGACAGAGACACAACCCAGAGAAGACCCAGACACAGAGAGACACAACTCTGAGTTGGGACAGACTCACTATACACAACGCGGAGAAGGCAATGGCACATAGAGAAGCAATCCTGAGAATGGCCAAACCTTAAGAAGCAGAACCATGAGAAGGCATGCACACACAGATATACAAGCTCGAGAAGGCAGGGATCCACAGAGACAGCCCTGAGGAGGCCCTGACGCACAGAGACAAACCCTGAGAATGGCCACACTCACCGACACACAACCCTGCGAAGGTCCAGATGCAGACAGTCATAATAAATCGAAAACACGGACACATGGAGACACAACCCTGAGAATGTCCAGTCACACAGAAACATAACCCGGATATGGCCGGGAACAAACAAGACACAACCTAGAGAAAGACCCGACACAAAAATACACATCCCTCAGAAGGACAAGAATTACAGATCCATAATCCTAAAAAGCCTGGGGCTCACACAAACACAACCCTGAGATGGACTGGACCAACAGGGACACACTCTAAGAAGGCAAACACGCACAAGGACATACGTTTTAGAAGGCTCAGACGCAAGGAGACACAGCAGTGAGAAGCAAATACCCAGAGTGACACATTTATGAGAAGAACGAACAAAGAACAAAGAAAACTTACAGCCCAGGAACAGGCCATTCGGCTCTCCAAGCCTGAGCTGATCCAAATGTGCTGTCTAAACCTGTCGGTCAATTCCGAAGCATTGGTATCCCTCTGCTCCCCACCTACTCATGCATCTGTCCAGACGTATCTAAACTGAATCTACCGTGATTGCCTGTACCACGTCTGCTCGCAACGCGTTCAAAACGCCCACCTCCCTCTGTGTGAAGCACTTGCCACGTGTATGCCACTTAAACTTTTCATCTATCACCGTGAAAGCGTAACCTGTTGTTTTTGAATTCTTCACCCAGGGAAAAAGCTTGTCTCTATCCACCCTGCTTATAAGCTTCATGATTTTGTAAACCTCAATTAGGTCCCCCTCAATCTCCTTTTTACTCGTGAAAATAAACCTAACCTACTCAACCTCTCTACATAGCAAGCACCATCATTGCGCAACATCCTCATGAACCTTCTCTGCACCCTCTCCAAAGCGTCCACATCCTTTTGGTAATGTGGCGCCCGGACCTGTACACAGTAATCTAAATGCGGCCAAACCAATGTCTTGAACGATTTTATCATGACTTGCCAGCTCTTATACTCAATACACCATCCAATGAAGGCCAGCATACTATATGGCTTCTTGACCACTCTATCCACCTTTGCAGCAAATCTCAGGGTACAATGTACCTGTACTCCCAGTTATCTCTGCACATAAACTTTTCCCAAAGCTCTTCCATTCATTGTATAATTCACTCTCGAATTCGACTTCCCCAAATGCATCACCTCACATTTGTCTGGATTGAACGCAATCTGCCACTTTTCCGCCTAACTCTTCAGTCTATCTATATCCTCCTGTATTCTCTGACAGTCCATTTTGCTTTCTGCTACTCCACCAAACTGTGTGTGATCCGCAAACTTGCTGATAATACCAACAGTTCCCTCTTCGCGATCATTTAAGTGTATTACAATCAACACTGACACCTGTGGAACACTACTGGCCACCCTTCTCCATTTCGAGAAACTCCCTTCAACGACTATACTCTGTCTCCTGTTACTCAACCAGTTCTTCATCCACCAAGCCAGAACACCCCGCGCACGATGTGACTTCACTTTCTTCATTAGACTACAATGTGTAACCTTATCAAACGCCTTAATAAAGTCCATATATGACATCAACAGCCCTTCTTTCATCTAACAACTTGGTCACTTCCTCGAATAACTCTATCAAGTTGGTAAGACACGATCTCCCCCGCACAAAACCATGTTGCCCATCACCGATAAGCTCATTTCTTTCCAAATATAATAAGATCCCATCTCTCAGTACCCTCTCTAGCAAATTCCCCACCACCGACGTCAGGTTCACTGGTCTGTAGTTACCCGGAATATCCCTACTTATGCCAACGTGATCCAGACTAATCAAATTTCTATCTCTAATCACAAGTTTATCATGTTCCTCTCCTCAGTGAACACTGTTGCAAAGTAATCATTCAGAATCTCACCCATTCTCTCAAATGCAGTACACAGACTTCCTTCATTATCTTTTAATGGAAATAATGTATTTAATTACCCGCTTGTTTCTTATATAAAAATAAAATGCTTTGAGATTTCCCTAATTCTGCTTGCTAAAGCTACTTCATGACCCCTCTTCGCCAGCTTGATTCCTTGTTTAAGCGTAGCCCTACTCTTCCGATATTCCTCCAGGGCCCGATGTGTTCTTATCTGCCTCGATCTTATGTACGCTTCCCTTTTCTTCTTGGCTAGCCGTAAAATTTATCCTGTCATCCACGATTCACGAATCTTACCCTTCCTATCCTATGCCTTCAAATGGATATGGCTTTCCTGCAGTGCTGTTAAACTACCTTTGAAAGTTTCCCACATATCAAATCTGGACTTCCCTTCAAATAGTTGTGTCCAATGCACATTTCCCAGCTCCTGCCTAATTTTGATATAATTGGCCTTGGCCCAGTTTAGCACTCTTAACTTAGATCCACTGTCTTCTTTATCTATGATTATTATAAAACTAACAGAATTGTGGTCACTGTTCCCAAAGAAATCCCCCACCCCAATTTCCATCACTTGTCCTGGCTCGTTCCCTAGTACCAGGTCCAATTTGGCTCCTCCTCTCGTCGGGTTATTGGCATACTGCTCTAGAAATCTCTGCTGCACCCTTTGTACAAATTCTACTCCATCCAGGCCTCTGATGCTAAGTGCATCCAACTCAATGTTGGGAAAATTAAAATCTCCCATCACTACTACCCTATTGCCTCTGCATCTATTCATAATCTGTTTCCCTATTTGTTCTTCTCCCTCACGCTCACTTTTGGGAGGTCTGTAATACAGTCCCAACAGTGTAACTGCACTCTTCTTAATTCTCAGCCCCACCCATAATGCCTCACTACCCAAGACCGCCATAGTGTTCTCCTTTAGCACAGTCGTGAAATCGTCTCTGACCAGCAATGCAACTCCAACACCACCCCCCCACACACACTTTTACTTCCCTCGTCCCCCCCGTCTATATCCTGGAACATTTAGTTGCCAATCATCATGCCCTTATTTCAACCAAGTTTCTGTGAGGGCAATAATGCCACACTCCCAGGCACCAATCAAAGGCCTCATTCATCTGCCTTACACACGATCCTCCTTGCAATAAAGTAGATGCATTTCAGGCCACCAGTTCTTTTTCGAACACTTGCTCTCTGCCTGTTTTTCCCTTTATTCATGCTATCTTCATGATTCTTATAGTCTCCAGTCTCCACATCGCTGTCTACTTGTTTTCTCTTCTTGTTCCCAGTCCCCTGCCACATTAGTTTAAAATCTCCTCAACAGCAGTAGCAAAAAATCCCCCAAAGACATTGGTTCCAGTGTGGTTCAGATGTAGACCGAGAAGGCCCGGACATTCAGAGATATAACTATGAGTAGTCCCAGACACACAAAGACACAACGCTGAAAAGGTCCAGTTACACAGTGACACAACCCGGGGAAGGACCAGCCTGACAGAGACATAACCCTGATATGTCCTGTACCATCTGTGTGACAACCCTGAGATGGCCAGGACACACAGGGATACACACCTGAAAAGGCCTGGTAACAGTGAGATACAATGCTGATTCGGTCTGGACACACAATGGAACACAGCCCGAAGAATGACAGGATCTACAGGGACACAAACAAGAGAATGCCCGGACCCAAAGTGACATAGCCCTGAGAAGGGCAAGACCCACAAAGAAACAAAACTGAGAGCACCTGAACCCACTGAGTAAAAATTCTGAGCAGGCCCGGACCCACAGAGACACAACGCTGAGACCGTAAGGAACAATAAGGACACAATTCTGACCATGCCGGGACACAGAGAGAAACAAAACTCTGAATATCTGGACGCACCGAGAGAAAACCCTGAGAGGGAACAGACTGACAGAGAAGCCTCGGACTGACAGCAACACAACCCTGAGAAGACCTGGACCCACAGCAACACAATGCTGAGAAGGACCGGACCAGAGTGACACAACCACGGGAAGGAATGTGCCATCAGAAACAAAACCCCGAGAAGGCCCAGACTCACAGAGATACAACCATGAGAAGGCAAGGACCAACACAAATAAAATACTGAGAACGCGCGGACACATAGAGAAACAACGCTGAGAGGCCCAGACAAAATATCCACAAACTTAAGAAGGCGCAGATACATGGAGAGACAACTGTGAGAGGCCCGTGCCCGCAGAGACACGCCTCTCAGCGCGCCCTCATCCACAAAGACACAATCAATATGAGGCAGTGGCCCACTGACACATATCACAGAGAAGACCTGGACCCACAGAGAAACAACCCTGAGAAGATCTGGACACGCAGAAATCCAACTCTGCGAACGACCAGACCACAGAGACACAAGCATGAGAAAACAAGGTCAAACAGAAACAACCCTGAAAAGGCCCGGACCAACAGAGACACAAACCTGAGAATGCTCAGAGCCACGACACATAACACTGAGAATGCTCGGACTCACAGACACACGACCCAAAAAAGGCTTGAACACACAGAGATAGATCCCTAAAACTCAAGGATCCACACGAGGCATACGTCTGACAAAACCCAGACGCAAAGAGACATGACAGTGAAAAGGCAAATACTCACAGTGACACATTTCTGAAAAGCCCCGGACACACAGAGACGCAATGACGAGAAGGCCCAGACCCGCAGAGACACAACGTCGAGAAGGGTCAGATACAGATAGATACAACCCTACGTAGACCAAGACCCACAGATACACATCCCTGAGTAGACATGGACCGACAGAGGCAAAACCTGCGAACGGCCAGACCGACAGAGACAGAAACTTGATATGTTCCAGACCAACAAACAGACAACCCTGAGATGGCCGCTACACTCAGCGATAAACACCTGAAAAGGCTCGGACACACAATAGGACACAGGCTTGACAAGGACAGGACCAACAGAGGTACACCTTGAGAATGCCTGGCCCCACAGAGATGCAAACCTGAGAATTCCCAGAGCCACAGAGACACCAAACTGAGAAGGCTTGGACACACAGAGACACAACACTAAGAAGGCCTGGACACAGAAAGATGCAGCCCCGAGAAGGATCAAACACATAGAGATGGCTCAGATTCATGAAAATTCAATCCTGAGAACGGCCATACCCACAGAGACACAATCCTGATAAGGGCCTGATCCAGAAGGACACAATTACATGAAGGCCCAGATACACAAAGACAATCCTGAGAAAGCCCAGAACCACAGAGATAAAACTCTGATAATTCCCGGGCCAAGAAAGGCAACCCTGAGATGGCCAGACAAATAGTGTTCCACCCGTGAGACGGATCGGTTGCACAGAGACACAAATTGAATAGGCCCGGACAGAAAATTGGGCATAGCCCTGAAAAGGTCCAAATGCACTGAGGATTGCCCTGAGAAGGACTGGGCCGAAGGAGACGCAACCAATGCCCGGTCCCACAGCAGCACATCCCTCAGAAGGCCCAGCACTACACAGACACAATCCTGACCAGGCCTCAACCCACAGCGACTCACCCTTGAGAAGACCCGGACTCACAAATACTCAACCCTAAGGAGATGTGGACCCACAGAAAGCCAACCCCGAGAAGAACCGGACCCACAGAAAGCCCACCCTGAAAATACTCGTTCACATAGAGACACTACCCCGAGAATGTCGTGACATAATCTCAATAACCAGCACTGCCGTGAACCCTAACCTCAGAATGTCCCATCCTGGGGAAAGTTTAGTCTGTCAAGACATGTCTCATGCAAATCCTGAAGCTGTCGAATCGCATCATAGTCTCCCCTGGTCATCCCGTGTGCAGAATATCGACAATAACTTGGGGAAAATATGGGGGCCTGCAGCTTAGACTGAAACAACACGGCTTCATGTCGCCTCACCTGGCAAAGGTCAGATCAGTTTTCCTCGGAATCACGCCAATTAAAGTGATTGGCCCGGTCAGTGACCCCAGCTGAGCACTCCGCTCCAATGTGGACCTGCTGGTGAAGATTTTCACTGACATCTCTAACCTCTCCTTCCTGCAAGTCGGAGCCCTAAGCTGCTTCAAGAACGCCATCATCAATCACGTCAGTCAGAAAACTCATGCAATGTTCCTTAATGACTTCTGCTCAGTACCTCTGACATCAATAATCATGACGTGCTGCAACAGGCTGGTTATCACCAACATCAACTCCAATCTCCCAGCCTGACTCGATCCTCGACAATTGAGTTACCCACATTACTGTCCCACAGCAGACAAGATATTCTTCACCCTGCACTAATCATTGAAACATCTGAACTACAATGACACCTACATCAAATTCCTGCTCTTCGACTGAAACTTCTGAAGGGCCCCGACTGCACTCCCTGTACAAACACGGTTGTGTCGTCAGCCCCCGAGTGTACTCACTTTGCACACACGACTTTGCCCTCAGCCCGTTCCGTACTCATTGTACATCCACGGCTGTGTCCTCACGCCCTGCTGCACACCTTGTACACCCACGGCTGTGCCTTCAAACTCCAACTGTACTCGCTGTACAAACACAGCTGTGTCCTCACCCCGGTATGGTACTCCCTAAGCACCCATGGCTGAGCCCTTCGCCCCTTACTTTACACCATGCACATCCATGGCTTTGCTGTCAAATTCCAAACCATGACATCTGCAAGTTTGTTGAGGACAGCACCATAGTAGGACAGACATCAAACAACGAACAGTCAAATATAGAAGGGAGATAAAGGGCTGGGTTATATGGTATAAATGAAAACAACTTCTTTCTCAATGTCGGCAAAACAAAATAGCTGTTCATTGCATTTCAGAAGAAAGGATGAGAACTGAATGAACAGAACTGAGGTTGAGACGCTGTAGAGCATCAAGTTTCTCGGAGTGATGATAATCGACAAATTTACCTGAAAAATCCAGTAGATACGACGGTCAACAAGGTACAACAAAGCATCCTCTTCCTCAGGTGGCTTTGGGAATTTTGCATGCCCATAATGACCCACACTACCTTCTTACAGATGCACCATTGAAAGCATATTGTCCGTTGCTTAACGGCCTGGTACGGAAAATGCTCTGCCAAGGACCATAAGAAACAAGAGAATGCACAGCCCAAATAAACACAGAAGCGAACCTTCCATCTATGGATTTCAATTACACGGATCGTTGCCTCAGAAAGGCTGTCAGCATCAACAAGGGCCCCTCCCACCCCGGTAATGATCTTCAACAGCTTCTTTTGTCAGGCAGAAGGTACAGAAACTTGAACAAACTCACCAGCAGTTCAGCAAGATCGTCGTCACTATTGAATGGATTTTCTATCTTCAAGTAATGCTCATGCTGATGTTACTAACATTGATCTGGCCTAGTGCATGCGCTATGTGGTGTCACCTGTATGTCTTACACCCTCTGATCCTCATGTCCTTGCTTACTGTGGGAGTGAGACAACCCCGATCATGTACAAAGACTCTGGAGGCAGACAGGGTACAGGCACAGGTTGGACTTCTATTCAAGCAAAAACCAATTAATGCAGGGAGAGGGCCAAAGGATTTTCCTCGAATCTGGCTTTGACATGAGAAGCCAATCGTCTACCTAATATTCAGCTCAGATCAGAAGAGACATCAATGGTACACTGTGTTCTTAAAGTAAAAACATAGCATTTTTGTTAATTTGGTGTTACAATGATCATACACAACGTGGTTACTATACCGTCTCCTTCCCTTCTTTGGGAACAACCTTGTAAAACACCTGATTATTAATGGACAATTCCATGGACAGGCCTAAGTTCTTAGCAACTCAAGATGTTAACGCTTTTTGTATACTCTAGGACTTGGAATCTTTAGGTTTTTTTTTCCAATGTTACTGATTGTACGCTATTTGCTCATTCCCCTCAATTTTATCTCGATAGACTGCTTGAATTTTATTCTCCATTGTAATGGTCGTCTCTTATCAAATTTCGTTCACCTTTCTTACATACAAATACTCTTGATTCTGTCATTTACAAAACGGTACTAAAATAATCATAATAATAGTATTTAAAATTATTTCGATTACAAACTTTTTTTTTGCTTGAGAACAACAAAAGCAGATGCTTTAATCCAAAGTAGGTAGGCAGGAGGCTGGAAGTACATATCAAGCCAGGCAGAGTCAGGACGTAGTAAAGTCAATGTTTCCGATGTATCCCTTCATCTGGAATATTTTTAGCCAATAAGGCAAGATATGCCCGGCATCTCTTTCATGTTTGAAACTTATGTTGGTATCTGTCTCCGTGATTATGGAAATAATATCTTACAAAACTTATTACTATTGTAAGTAGTTTCAAAACACAGCTACTTTCTGCTTGACAAATCGAGCTTTTTTTTAATAATCAAAGCTAATGAAATAAAATCATATGATAGAGAGGCTGAAATCATCCCAAGAACAGCAGCAGTGATTTAGGTTCTGCAGTCCTTCCAAATCTGATCGTAAATTGTGAAGATGATTATGCAGTTCACATGGAGGAGAGGGTTTCACAAATATTCACATCCGAAAAAATGGAACACCCCTATACATCAGTGTAAAAGACAAGGATGTCGCATCTGCACCATCCTCATCTAGAACTGTTCAAATGATGACACATCTCACCCTCCTCATGATGTCCACAGAATCACAAATTCCAGATTTCAACAAATTCGATTTGCTGCACGCGGAATCAAAAAACAGCGGAACAGAAAAGATATGACAAAGGCAAAGGGACATGAATTATTCCTGCAATGGGAAAATGGAGCATAGAACAGAGGAAAGTACATCACAGAACAGGATTTCGACCTAAGATGTTGTTCCGAAGATTATTCCTAATCTAAAATAAAATAAACTAACGGACGCACGCCTCAATTCCCTGCTGTCCATGTGCATGTCCGTCATTCGCTTAAATGGCCCTACTTACTTTGCTTCCAACACGACCGCTGGCTACGCATTCAAAGCGCTCACAACTCTCAGCATAAATAAATCTACCTCTGACGTCTCTTCGATACCTTCCTCCTAATAACTTAAAACTACGATCCCTCGTGCCAGTCAATCCTGTCCTGGGGAGAAACATCTCTGGCTGTCCATTCTATTCATGCCTCTCATTTCCTTTTACACTTCGACCAGATCACCCATCTCCCTCCTTCTCTCCAGGCAGACAATTCCGACCTGAGTCAGCATCTCTTCATATGACAAGCCTTCCAGTCCAGGCAGCATCCTGGTAAAGCTTCTTTGTACCATACACAAAGCTTCTGTATCTTTCCTATCATAGGGCGACCATAACTGGACACAATATTCAAAGTGTGGTCTCAACAGGTTTTTATGGAGCTGCAGCAAGACCTCGCCACTCTTAAACTTGATACCCTTGTTAATGAAAACCAAAACACCATATGCTTTCTAAACAAACCTCTCCTCTTGGGTGGCCAGCTTGAGGGATCTATGCAGGAGAATACCAAGATCCGGCTGTTCCTTCACACTGCCAAGAATCCTGTCTTTAATGCTGTAATCAGCATTCAAGTTCGACTTCCTAAAATGCATCACCTTGTATTTATCCAGTTGACCTCCATCTGCCATTTCTCAGCCGAGCTCTGCATCCTGTAACTGTCGCGCTGCAGACTACAATAGCCCTAGATACTATCAACGGTACCTCCAACCTTTGTGTCATCAGGAAATTTACTAACCCACCCCTCAAACTCCTCATCAAAACCATTTCTAAAAACTACAAAGAGCAGAGGTTCAAGAACAGAGGCCTGCGGGACACCACTCACAACTGATCTCCAGTCAGAATAATTTCCATTCAGAACTACACTCTACCTTCTGTCAGCCAACCAGTTCTGAATCCGGATAGTCAAATCTCCCTGCATACCATATCTCTTGACTTTAGGAATGAAAACACTGAAATCCTGTGCGGCACAAGCCGTGTCCCTGAGTAAGCAGCATCAATCCAGCTCCAACTTGACCATTTGCCTGGCAAAGTGGAAAATTACTCACCTGTGTCCTGTTCCCGCAGAGGAGAATAAATACAATCTGGCTAAGTACCTCCTCTTCTGTCCAATTATGATAGAAAAATTGTTGGGAGCTCTTTTTGACAGAGCTGTAATCAGCACAGAAATAACCAGTTGAGTCTGGTTTCTTAAAGGTCCCCATATGGAGACGGTGCTGTTGTGCAAATATCACTTGATTACTTCTCCAGACCAGGCTAATTCAGTAGCAGATGGTGGAAGTTAAAATCCAATGATAATGTCTCGAGATGTAAAATCTGGTGTCAGTGAATTGTTGAAGCCAATGCCGATTGTCAACACCAATTTCCTTCTCCAATGTACTTTTAGGAAGCAAATCTCCCGTGTTTTCCAGGTCTGGTCCAAAAGTGACCCCAAACGCACAGACATGTGATGAATCTTCTGTGGTCTCCGAAGAGGTCAAACAAGACACTCAATTATTTCAAACTGCTCCGATGTCTAAAATGATTAAACTGGACAGAACATCCGGCACCAGCCTCGGCATCAGAAAAGAAAACGGGAAACGCAGTCCTGTCGACCCTGCAGAGAAGTCCTTCCAAACACCTGAGAGCTTGTGACAACATTTACAGAACTTTCCCACAGACTGCACCGAAACATTGAGAGATAAGTAGGTCATTCAACACACTGAGCCTCACCCATTATAGTTCATGGCCGAAAACCACCACAATGTACTTTTCCCATACATTGTAGACATCCTTGAATGTGATTGACCTTGCCAAAATATAAAATGTGAAATGCAGTCATCCCTTTGGTCCATAGAGTTTTCTACGCAGTCCAATACTGTGATGTCTGATCCTCTGTCTCCATAACGTACTGCTGCACTCTTTCTATCCCTTTAGTAAGTACAAATACATATCTGAGTTTTCTGCCTTGTTTTCTACAGCCTTATGTTGGAGAACATTCCCCAGGTTCACTAGTCTCTAATTACAGACGTTTCTTTTTTCTTATCTCAATGCAGAATCGCCTGCCTTTACTTCATACTGTGGGCCCTTGTTTTAGACGTCCCAGCGAGGGGCAATTATCATCCCTGCTTCCAATCTGTCTCACCCTGTCATTGCTTTATATATTGCACTGAAATATAAATTATTTTTTTCTGAAATCACATGGAATACATCCCCAGTCGACCGAAACTCTGCTCAAACAGCAAGCCTGTCACCCCACAGATCAGTCTGGTCATCCTTCGCTACTCTATCTCAATGTCAGGTTTGTCCTTTATTCGGTCAGGAAACCATAAAATCGTACACAATAATGCACAATGTTCGAGATGACTTTTCCCCTAATCCCTGTACAGCTGCACAAGACACCTTTACTCTTGCAATCAAATCCCCCTGAAATGCAGTTCAACACACCGTTTGTCTTCCTAATTGTTTTCTGTTCTTGCAATATTGCTTGTTTTTTGGATCGACTGGGATTGTATTCATTCTCAATATTACAGATATCCACTTGTTGGCTCGATGCACACTGGACAGTGTTCCAAAGCCATTCCCAGTATTGACTTCTGGCTTTCGGCCTGCGCAAACGGAAGCAGAAAGAAGGAGCATCAGTTCCTTGAGAGATCCACATTTCCCAACCATTCCCTTTTCAACAGGTAGGCTACCATAATCTATTTCCCCGTACAGCGCACAATGTCACATCTACTCACATTACTCTCCATCTGCCATGTATTTGCCCATTAACACCATTTGTCTGAAACACCTTGTAACTTTCTTTCGTCCTTCCACCTACTTGCAATCCCACATCGTTCAGTGCTCTCAGCAGATTGGGATATGTTGCATTTGATTTCCTCAATCAAATGTTTGACATGTTTGGGAATAGCTGGTCAAACCCAAGTCCCCTTATAATCTGTGTCTCGATTAACAAAGGCTGTGCCGACAATCGCATGTGACCTCTTAACTAACCTATTAACGTGCCCACCCTCTTTCTGGGAAGTATGGAGAAGCACCTCCTAAACTTCCTAGTTTACTGCCATTCACTGAGCACCCGGCTCTCTGTTTACTTCTTCCAAATTGAATCACTTCATGTTTATCAGGGTTACATTAGATCTGGCATTGACCTGCCCATCTGATCATGCTATCGATATCATCCTGTAACATTGGCCCTTACTCCTCCTCAGATGGCCAATAGAGGTGAATACAACTGCGTAGGTAAGAGCGACTGGCACAGATATCAAGGCAGCATGAGAACAACGAGCTTGATCAAAATTACATTTCATGAGAATTGGTTGTGACCTTTCCACTTTTGGAGTCATTCATAGCACAAGGGAATATGTTTATCATCGATCGACATCAATCATCTCGGTCGTAGGACATCTCTGCAGGAGATCCTCAGGGTTGTTTCATCAGCCCAGGCATCTCCAGTTTGTCGTTGGGGTATCCCTGCAGCGTGGAAACAGGCCATTCAGCCAATGAGTACACACTGATCAGAAGTGGCGATGGTCACTGAAGGGCACACAATGTTCAGAACAATGTGTCACCCCTCAGCTCCTGAGTCAGTCTGTTTCCACGTGCACGAAAACCTGGACACCATTCACGCTTGTGCTGTTGAAGTGTCGGTAACATTCAGGAAACAGCGCTGCACATATTCACAGTAAAGGGAGGAGTTCATTCAGTACCTCAATCATGGTCCACAAGAATATGGGGAAATCATTCAGCGGATCACAACTATTGGGCAAGAAAAGGGACAGCCGATTCAATCCCTTCTGTCTATTACACTGGGAGAGAAGAATTCTGCTCAGCCCCACAAGTCACTTACACCGGATCATAAAGAGACCATTTCACACCTAGAGTCACTGACCAAGGAACAGAAGATCATTCAGCGTCACAAGTCAGCAATTCAGGAATAGGAAGTTTTCAGAGATGTTCCAACTTCACAAACAAATGGACCAGGGACTTCACAGATGGACTGTTTCATGTTGTCATCGTGGCTTCGTTACTCATAGTACATACGTGTTATTTTGGCATATTATTTGAAGTTACAACTATTTGCTGTCCCGTCTAAATTCTGTTCGTTACTTTTAACCAAGGACATCCAGATCCTTTTCAACAACAGCACTTCCCAAACTCTCACCATGTAATAAACACAAATGAGATTTATTGCGTTTGTTTTTATATATGAATATTTTTATACCTTGCGAACAGCTATTTGTCCAAGCACTGATCCTTCTGATATCCCACAACCCTTGCATCTGTCGAGAAAAAACAACACTACTCCATTTATTTTGCCCATTATCCAATTTTCTAATCCATTCTATACATATTCCAACCCAACCTACCCATGAACTTTACTATTCTCCACTCACCTGTATTCAATCATATCAAATTCAAATACTTCACTCCCACTGGCTCTCAATTGTCAATGGAAAATCTCCACCAACTCCAGCAGGTTTATCAAAGAACATTTCCCTTTGCTGAATTTAGGCCCAATCTACCAAATCATATCATTATTCTCCTATTGTCTAAGTGTCCCATTGCTCATAAAATGTTCCAATATGTTTCTCACAACTGACATCAAGCTATTTAGATTTCTGTTTTCCATCTTTGCCCTATTTTAAATATGTGGTATAACAATAGTTGCTTTCCAGCTTGCAAGTTCCTTTCCAGTATCTTACCAGCTTTGACGAAATATCCGTAACTTTTGCACTCGTTCTATCGCCAAATCCTCAACACTCTGGAATTTAGCGCTTCAGATGCAGCGACTATCAAGCTTCAATTCCATTCGATTTTCAAAACATACTCTTCCTTAATTCTAATATCCTGCAGTTCCTCGTTTTCACCATTTCACCTATTCCCTAGGTTTTTGTAGATGTTAGCTTCTGTCCCTTACTTGGGGGAGATAGAACCAATGTTTTCAGCTCAGCAAGTAGATTGTTTCAGTCAGCTCATGAATACATCCGGGGACTATACTTTGGAGATGACGGATATGTTACTCACTCGTGCTTTGACAGTTTCACGCTGGAATGGGTCCAGCTCAGAAACATGTTCCTGGGAATCTCAAGGAAGAAAGTCCAGTGCCCATACGCTACCTGTGTAAAGAGCTTCCCCTTCTGTGTAGTCGCGGCTTGATTTGTTAATTATGGACACAGATGGGGCGGCAGAGTGGCGCAGTGGTTAGCACTGCGACCTCAGACCTCCAGGGACAAGGGTTCGATTCTCGTCTCGGCAAGTATCGATGTGGAGTTTGAAAGTTATTCCTGTGTCTGCGTGTGTTTCCTCCAGGTGCTCCGGTTTCCTCCCCATAGGCCAAAGATGTGAAGGTTAGGTGAATTGGCTATGCTAAATTGCTCATAACGTGAAGTGCATTAGTCAGAGGGGAGTGGGTTGCTCTTCGTAGGGTCAGTGCGGATTTGTTGGGCCAAAGGGCCTGTTTCCAAACTGTAGGGAATCCAATCTAATGCGATACTCTGTGAATGCAGTGCTCAGATTTGGGTCACCAGATCCTCAGATCTCCTTGAATTGACCCAGCAGATCACAAGACAAACGCGAGAACGCCAACCACAGAAAGGCCACTGATTTTCCAATGATAGGGCTAGGCCAAATCCCCAGACACATGTTGCACACAGTCTGCGTTAAAAATCCTCCCTCTCCTGATTTTCCCTTCCTGGTTGAAAAAGCCATTCCATCTCTGAACAGTCCCACAGGAACTGTTCCTTTCTCTGAAGCAGCACTTGACAACACAACACCACCTTCCTCTGTATATCAGCAACTATAACGTCAGTACAAATAATGCCGATGGAGTTGTCATCACATTCTGAGAAGATAGAGATAGCAAGTTGAACTCACTTGAAACAGAGACTTTCCTCAATGTATGTGATATTCAGGAATACGGGAAAAGGGAATAACTTCCTATTTTATTTTCCTTGCAATTCATCAACAGCAATCCGTTTGTTTGTTTTCCTCTCTCTCGCCTCTCTCCCTCTATCCCTCGCCGGCCAGTTATCCATCCATTCAAAACAAACACGCACATCCACGCACCCAGCCCCCTCCAACTCAACCATTGATGATACCAGCAAAAATAAGAAAAGTTATTTGTGTTTCTCGTGACAGAGGCTGCCATACCGGTTGAGGTTCTCCAACAATTTCAGAGCCTGAACAATTTTATTTCAGATCTCCAGCATTGATAGTTCCTTGATTTATTTCACCTTTAATGTTGCTGTTTCATGGAATGTCAGCATCAATTGCAAAGGCAGCCTTTGTCTCCATTCTAATTGTTCTTGACTGTGAACCCATTTGTCAAGAAAATATGGATCCAAATATATTGTTGTGGATCTGAGGTCAGAACTAGTCCAGACTGAGAAATAATGGCACGTTTCTTTGCCAAAGGGTATCGGTGAAATAAGAAAACAAATACCGATGCTTTATGGTTGTCATGACAGAAATTAAGTTTCATTCTAATTTTTTGCCATTAGAATTTACGTTCTGATTTGGAGTCGATGTTATCCTGGGGTATCCCACAACACCAGGTTATCATCTAACAGATGTATTTGGAAGCACTAGATTTCCGAGCTGCTCCTTCATCAGGGGTTGTGGAACATAAGATTGTAAGACACATAATTTATAGCACAGGTGTATCGTGTGATGCAACGTAAATGATGCATTGATAAAGATCTGGATTATTTTGTTAAGTCTCTCATCTTTTAGAAGAAACATATTGCTTCCAGTCATTTCATATGCATCCCAGGACATTTTCTTTAAATTTTGATTCTCAAGTGACCTTTAACAATATGTGTCACGTCAGTTCCAATAATGCCTTGAAGTGATATATATATAAAACACAGTTCAGACTGACTCTATTGCTAAAAAAAAACATTTACAGGAACTTACATGGATTCATTGAATGTGGTGATTAGCTGTGGTAGGGTTTGAAACAATGCCGTTAGAGTCATAACCTGTGCCTCAGAATTGTACATTCATTGACATTATTTATCTGATGCAGGATCCTTGTTGTGAAATAATTGGAGAGGGAAGGATACGTTTGTAATCAAAATATTTGTAACTGAGAGTATGGTCAGAAGAGAACTGGACCCGTAAAATCAGAAATGAACATAGGGGCATATGATAGCTAATTCATCAACAACACTGTGGCAGAGGTGGAGTCTGGAGATATTATGGAGATGGTGAGGGCAGATCAGATGACAGAGAGTATATGGAGAAACAAAACAGTTCAGCGAAAAAGACAGACTCAAAATTCTGAACAGTCGTGTTCCTTCTTAGATGATTATGATTGACGAGTTTGAAATGCATGGAAAGGAAATGGAGGTTGTAGCTGAAACTGGAGATAACAGTTTATATTTGCTAAATCTAAGTAAGCGAAATAGGAATAACCTTCACCATCGTTTACAGAATAGGCGAGATAGGCTTACCAGGAACACCAACAATAGCCAGCATGGGATAATAACCCAGGTGAATGATTATCATTACAGTATCTATCTGGAACTCTGACAAGGTCCCATTCAGAGAAAGATAGTGAAGAGCCAGGGATAAACTACTGTCCGTTGTTGTAGCATTCCAGTCTAATGTTCTCAGATTCTGATCCATTGTTGGAACATTCCAGTCTAATGCTCGCAGCTTCTGATCCATTGTTGGCACATTCCATTCTACATTTCTAAGACCATCTTCGTCTCCCTCTCTCTGCAGCTGCTGACCCAATCGTGTTGAGGATGACACTGACCCTGAAACTAAGGGATAACATGTTGAAGGAAGCCCCTTATTTAAGAGATGAAGAAACCCTCCAGCGACACATTTAGGCTCCATAGAGACTTACATCAATCACAGTTACTGAACAAACAGCTCCTGTTAACCCCTTTACTACAATCCATATATATCACAAGAAAACTTGGTTTGTGTGAGATGTTGACATCACGGATTATTGGACTAATGGCACATCTCCAATTGTAAATTTACATGTGAGGGAGAGAGATGATGCTTTCTGTTCACAAGGTCTAAGATTCTACTGTGTTTTGGCAGAGTAGGAAGTGTTGGGCTCCCGCGGCCGTCTGCATCTGATCGCCAGGACGGCTGCATCCTTTTGTTTTATTTCTTATTGTTTAACTTCAACATTACACTCGATATGTGCCGCTTTTTATGAGCGGCTCTACAGTGGCCTAGCAGTGTTGTTACTGTCCGTTCCTTGTAGGCATTGTGGTCCCCTCCTGGTCATGTGGAGTGGTGGTCTGCTTCAGATGAAGGATGGTCAATTTTTCACAGAACCAAGATTCTTAGCTTTACCTTTCGCAAATTATTGCTGGGGTGTCAGTAGGTTTTGAAGTCGATAAACCTCTCCAGACTTCTCAACACTCTCTTTCTCTGAGATTTCTCACAGAATTGTCTTTTGATGTTCTTTCCTCCTGGATTGGAGAACTGCATGTGAGACAAACTCTTATCTGAATTTGCTTTTTGACAAGTGTGTGTTTATTGAATGGTATCTACCATATTGTTACTTACAACTCTTACTTTTGTTGTATGTTATCTATAACGTTTGAATGAAATAGTGTTTTGCTTAATGTCGAATATTTTGACCAAGTAAACTGAAACACAGCACCTCACATTTACTTTCTTCATGTATAGTGAGGGTGTTTGCTCGAGTTCATAACTAGAGGGACACATATTCACATGCAATGTTTGTGAAGGTTTCTGGCTCAGGTTGAGGTTTAGGGTGTAGGTTTGCTCATTGACCTGTAGGTTTGATATCCAGAAGTTTCATTACCTGGTTAGGTAACATCATTAGTGGTGAACTCCAACTGAAGTGAAGCTGTTGTATCCTGCTTTCTATAGAAATAGAAAGCAGGAGGCAACAGCTTCGTTTCACTTCGAGGTCGCCACTGATGATGTTATCGAACCCGGTTATAGAACATAGAACATAGAACATAGAAGAATACAGCGCAGTACAGGCCCTTGGGCCCTCGATGTTGCGCCGATCCAAGCCCACCTAAACTACACTAACCCACTATCCTCCATATACCTATCCAATGCCCTCTTAAATGCCCATAAAGAGGGAGAGTCCACCACTGTTACTGGCAGGGCATTCCATGAACTAACGACTCGCTGAGTGAAGAACCTACCCCTAACATCAGTCCTATATCTACCCCCCCTTAATTTAAAGCTATGCCCCCTTGTAATACCCGACTCAATACGCGGGAAAAGGTTCATACTGTCGACCCTATCTAACCCCCTAATCATCTTGTACACCTCAATCAAGTCACCCCTAAACCTTCTTTTCTCTAGTGAAAACAGCCCCAAGTGCCTCAGTCTTTCCTCATACGATTTTCCTTCCATACCAGGCAACATCCTGGTAAACCTCCTCTGCACCCGTTCCAATGCCTCCACATCCTTCCTATAGTATGGCGACCAAAACTGCACACAATATTCCAGATGCGGCCGTACCAGAGTCTTATACAACTGCATCATGACCTCAGGACTCCGGAACTCAATTCCTCTACCAATAAAAGCCAGTACGCCATATGCCTTCCTCACCGCACTATTTACCTGGGTGGCAACTTTCAGAGATCTGTGTACATGGACACCAAGATCCCTCTGCTCATCCACACTACCAAGTATCCGACCATTAGCCCAGTACCCCATCTTTTTGTTATTCTTCCCAAAGTGAATCACCTCGCACTTAGCTACATTGAATTCCATCTGCCACCTTTCTGCCCAGCTCTGCAGCTTCTCTATATCCTGCTGTAACCTGCCACATGCTTCCTCACTGTCAACAACTCCTCCGACTTTCGTATCATCCGCAAACTTGCTCACCCAACCTTCTAACCCCTCTTCCAGGTCATTTATAAAAATGACAAACAGCAATGGTCCCAAAACAGATCCTTGCGGAACACCGCTAGTGACGGCACTCCATGAAGAAACTTTGCCATCAACTACTACCCTCTGTCTTCTTCCATCCAGCCAATTCCTAATCCAAACCTCCAACTCACCCTCAATGCCATATCTCCGTATTTTCTGCAGTAGCCTACCATGGGGAACCTTATCAAACGCCTTACTAAAATCCATATATACCACATCTACCGCTTTCCCCTCATCAACCTCCTTCGTCACCTTTTCAAAGAATTCAATAAGGTTTGTGAGGCACGACTTGCCCTTCACAAAACCATGCTGACTATCCTTGATCACATTATTCCTATCCAGATGTGCATAAATCCTATCCCTTACAATTCTCTCTAAGACTTTGCCCACAACAGAAGTGAGACTCACCGGCCTATAGTTACTAGGGCTATCCCTACTCCCCTTTTTGAACAAGGGAACCATATTTGCTCTCCTCCAGTCTTCTGGGACTACTCCTGTAGACAAAGAGGACATAAAAATCAAGGCCAATGGCTCTGCAATCTCCTCCCTTGCTTCCCAGAGAATCCTTGGATAAATGCCATCAGGCCCAGGGGACTTATCTATTTTCACCTTTTCCAGGATTTCCAACACCTCTTCTCCACATACCTCAAAGCCATCCATTCTACTTATTTGTTCCTCAGTATTCTCATCGACAACAATGCCCTGTTCCTGAGTGAATACTGAAGAAAAGTATTCATTCAGTGTCTCCCCAATCTCTTCCGCCTCCACACGCAACTTCCCCCTACTATCCTTGACTGGACCTATTCCTACCCTAGTCATTCTTTTATTCCTAATATACCTATAGAAAGCCTTAGGGTTTTCCCTAATCCTATCTACTAAGGACCTTTCATGTCCCCTCCTTGCTGCTTTTAGCTCTCTCTTCAGGTCCTTCCTGGCTACCCTATAACTCTCAATCGCCCCAATTGAACCTTCACGTCTCATCTTGAGATAGGCCGCCCTCTTCCATTTAACAAGGGATTCCAATTCCTTATTAAACCACGGCTCCCTCGCACGACCCTTTCCTTCCTGCCTGACAGGTACATAATTATCAAGGACACTCAATAGTTGCCCCTTGAACAAGTTCCACATATCATTTACACTCTTGCCTTGGAGTCTACTTTTCCAAGCCACACATCCTAAGTCATGCCTCACCGCATCATAATTTCCCTTACCCCAGCTATAATTCTTGCCCTGTAGTACACACTTATCCCTCTCCATCACGAGTGTAAAAATCACCGAATTATGGTCACTATCCCCAAAGTGCTCACCTACCTCTAATTCTAACACCTGGCCTGGTTCGTTACCCAGAACCAAATCCAGTATGGCCTCACCTCTTGTTGGCCTGTCTACATATTGTGTCAGGAAACTCTCCTGCACACATTGAACAAACACTGACCCATCTAACGAACTTGAGCTATAGCTTTCCCAATCAATATCAGGAAAGTTAAAGTCCCCTATAACAACCACCCTATTACTGTCACTCATCTCCTGAATCACCTTCCCAATCCTTTCTTCAATGATTCTAGGACTATTAGGAGGCCTGTAAAAGACTCCGAACAGGGTGACCTCACCTTTCCTATTCCTAACCTCAGCCCAAACCACCTCAGATGGCAAGTCCTCATCCATCGTCCTTTCCACCGCTGTAATACTATCTTTGACAAGCAATGCCACACCTCCCCCTCTTTTACCCCCACCTCTGACCCTACTAAAACATTTAAATCCCGGAACCTGCAACAGCCAATCCTGTCCCTGTTCTAGCCGTGTCTCCGTAATAGCCACAACATCGAAGTCCCAGGTACCAACCAACGCTGCAAGTTCACCTACCTTATTTCGTATACTTCTTGCATTGAAGTATACACACTTCAAGCCACTTCCCTGTTTACAGGCACCCTCCTTGGAAATTGATGCCATGTTCCTCACCTCCCTACACTCCAGGCCCTGCACCCTGAAGCTACAATCTGGGTTCCCATGCCCCTGCCGAGTTAGTTTAAACCCCCCCCAAGAGCACTAGCAAACCGCCCCCCAAGGATACTGGTTCCCCTCAGGTTCAGGTGTAGACCATCCTGTTTATAGAGGTCCCACCGTCCCCAGAAAGAACCCCAGTTATCCAAAAACTGGAACCCCTCCCTCCTGCACCATCCCTGAAGCCACGCATTTAATTGTTCTCTCTCCCTATTCCTCGAATCTCTATCACGTGGCACGGGTAACAAACCAGAGACAACAACTCTGTTTGTTCTAACTCCAAGCTTCCAACCTAGCTCCCTGAAAGCCTGTCTAACATCCTCAGCACTCCTCCTACCTATGTCGTTGGTGCCATTCTGGAACACGACTTCGGGTTGCTCCCCCTCCCCCTCCAGGACCCGGAAAACACGATCAGAGACATCACGTACCCTTGCACCTGGGAGGCAACATACCAAACGTGAGTCTCTCTCGTTCCCACAAAACCGCCTATCTGTGCCACGAACTATCGAGTCCCCAATTACTACTGCTCTGCTCTTCTTCACCCTTCCCTTCTGAGTAACGGGGACAGGCTCCGTGCCAGAGACCTGAGCCCCGTTACTTACCCCTGGTAAGTCATCCCCCCCACAAGTATCCAAAACGGTATACTTGTTCTTGAGGGGAATGGCCGCAGGAGGTCCCTGCACTGGCTGCTTCCTCCCAGTCCCCCTCACTGTAACCCATCTATCTGCCATCTTTGGAGTTACAACTTCCCTATAACTCTGATCTATGACCCCCTCTGCCTCCCGAATGATCCGAAGTTCATCCAACTCCAGCTCCAGTTCCCTAACACGGTCTTGGAGGAGCTGGAGATGGGTGCACTTCCTGCAAGTGTAATCGGCAGGGACGTCGATGGCATCCCTCACCTCATACATGTTGCAGGAGGAACATTGCACTGCCTTCACTGCCATCCCTCTAAAGCTAACTGTTTAAACAAAAACTGTATCTAAATAATACAAGCAAAATTCAGCACTTACCTGCTTGCCACAACAGATGTTATTATTAGGTGAGAGGAGGAGGGCGGGTGGGAGGCACTACCCGTGTAGTGCCTCGGGTTCCTCTCCTTCACGCTTTTAAAGGGGGAAAAAAAAACTAACCCAGCTAAGCTTACACTAACTGCTTCCGGGTCTCGGCTGCCCCTCTGCTTGCCGTCACTTCCTCTGCTGCTCCCGCTCTTTCTGTGAAGGAGAGAGAAAACAAAACACCGATGCCCGCTACAGGTAAGTAATTTTGAAAAAAACTCTTACCTTAGCTGTAGTCTCCCGGGTTCACCTCAACTCGGCCGCTGCTCCCACTCAAATGACCGTTGGTGGTGAAACAGTGAGTATTTATACTCACAGTTCTCCTTCCCGGCTGCCCCTCTGCTTGCCGTCACTTCCTCTGCTGCTCCCGCTCTTTCTGTGAAGGAGAGAGAAAACAAAACACCGATGCCCGCTACAGGTAAGTAATTTTGAAAAAAACTCTTACCTTAGCTGTAGTCTCCCGGGTTCACCTCAACTCGGCCGCTGCTCCCACTAAATGAAAAGTCTGGGCATCAAACCTACAAGTCAGCTAGCAAACCTACACCCTAAACATATTCACATGTTAAGAGGATAATTACTTCATTTACTGCGTGTTGCAGAAATACGGGGTTTGACAGTTGAACGGTCCGATCTGGAGGAGTGAGAGTTATATCAGAAGTAATAGTGGACACTCCACCCACCTCAACGATCAGCTCAGACGCGGTTAAACCGAGATGAGGTATCTACTCAGCGTGGAGCATTGTGCAGTCCAGGCACAGTACAACGTAGCACACTGTACAGGATGGAACACTGTGCAGGGCTCACCAGTCCACCAGTTATTTGTCCAACATGAGGATTAGTACAGTTCACACTGGTAAATTCATTTATAGTGCAGGACCAAAGGGTCTGTGCAGCATGGGAAGCTGTGCTGTCAACACTAGTGCTTTGCTCTATAAATGCGGACAAAGTATCTGTTCAGTATGGGGTGCTGTGCCGTTAACATGACTTCATTTTGCTGCAGCAGCGGGTGCGATGAGGGCTAGAACCAGGGGGTTGTCGGGAACATGAATTAACTGCTATATTTGCGCTGTGGTTGAATCTGACACAATACGCATGTCATGTCTCTCACCGGCCCTCTTTCACGAATGAAAGAGGCCGCGGTGTGCTGAGGTTTTTCTCTTTCTTTTTTATTGTGTGAGTGGTTAAAAAAATACTTTTTTTCTCCTTTCGCATTTATTTGATTATTTGAGGAAAAGCATAACAGAGAAATATGAGCAATTAATTAACCCATAAATTTAGATAAATTAGGTAATTAACTAAATAGAGATGGCTAGGCAGTTAATGTGCGGTCGCTCTGTGATGTGGGAACGGGCTACTCCCATTGTGAAGTGCAGTGACCACATGCAGAACGTATTAGTTGCTGCAAGAAGTCCAGCTCACAGTTGATGATCTGGAATCTTAGATTTAAATACTGAAGCACATCTAAGAGGAGGAGAGTTACACGGACGATTTATTTCAGAAGGCAGTCACACCTGGCAGGTTAAGTAATTCAACTTCACTTAGTTATCAGGGACAACAGGATGTGACTGCAATTGAGGAAGGTAGGGTCATCCTGAGTTCAGGATTGGAGGAGCCTCAGCTTTTGATCTTATCCAACAGGTATGAGACGCTTGCTTTCAATGTGAATGAGGAAAATGGCTACGGGGAGGATGAGCCAGCTGACCACGACATCATGGTGCAGAAGCCATTCCAGAGGGGGAGCAAAAGGATAAGTGGTAGTTATATGGGATGCAATAATTTGGGGAAGAGAGAAGATAATTTTAAAGCTGATCGAGAGTACCACATGATTTGTTGCCTGCCCAGTGCCAGGGTACCAGACATCTCCGATTAAAAGAATATTGGAACGTGACTGGGAGGATCCAGTTGTTTTGCCACAATTTGAGACAAAGAACATGATCAAGCTAGGTTGGAAGACCTATTTGACGATTATCAAGCGCTGGAAATGAAATTAAGCAACAGGTCCATGAGGACAGTAATCGTCATTTTAATGCCCGATACACGGGCAAATTTTCTTAGCGGTAAGAAATTGAGCGAACGAAACACGTGATTAAGGGAGTGATGTGGAAAAGAGGGATTCCAAATCATGGGGCATTGGCATCAGTTTTGGAACCGGGGAATCTATACTGATGGGATGGTCTCCACCTGAGCAGATCTGAAACCATTTTTCTGGCGGAGACGATAAATAGGGTGGTCACGAAGACTTTAATGATTTGGGGGGAAGAGAAAGGGAAACCACGGGAACTATTATGTGAAATCAAGAGGGAAGCAACAGTTTAGCCTGTGTCCAGGAGGATTTAAGTACAAGGTAGACTATGAAAGAAGTGGAAAAAAAAGGATAACTTAGGAGATATTTTTGGAGTTGTTAGAAATCACGAGTGTATGAAAGCTAACAGAACAACACTACGTGAAGGCTCAAAGAAGTCGTAACAAGGTCGATGAGTTAACAGCACAAATTATGACAAATGAAAATGATTTAGTAGCCATTACGGAGACATGGTTACAGGATGTTTACGACTAAGACTTAATTATCCAGGGGTATCAGGCTAGTCGGAAGGACAGATAGGAATGTAAGGGAGGTGGTGCAAATCTGATATTCAAGGACGATATCAGGGCGGTGCTGAGAGATGATCCATGTTCTATGGAAAATAGGCCTGAGTCGATTTGGCTGGAAATTAGAAATTCTAAGAAGAAAAGAATCACTGATAGGCGTAGTCTATTGGCCACCAAATCATAACATCACATTGGGGCAGGCAACAAACAAAGAAATTACTAATGCCTGTAAAATGGTACGGCAATTATCATTGGGGATTTTCATATGCAAGTTGATTAGTCGAACAAGATCGGCCAGGGTCACCATGAGGACGAGAGTGTTGAGTGTATCCGTGATAGTTTTCTTGAACAGTATGTAATGGAAACGATGAGGGAGTAAGCTCTCCTAGATCTGGTCCTGTGTAATGTGGCAGGAGTTATTAAAAACCTCATAGCGAGGGACGATCTTGGAAGCAGTGCGCGCAGTAGGATTGATTTTAGAATACAGATGGAGAATGTGAAGATCATATCCAGTACCAGAGTCCTGTGGTTAAACAAGGAAGACTACAATAGGATGAGGGAGGACTTGCCGAAGTAGATTGGAAACAAAGAATTTATGGTGGGTCAGTTGACGAGGAGTGAGGATTTTCAAAGCCATTTTTCAAAGTGTTTTGCAAAAGTACGGACTGAAAGAAAATGAATAATCTGCCAAGAATACACAAGAAAATAAGAGACGCTATCACATTGAAAGATAAGGCATACAAAGTGTCCAAGAAAAGCAGGAAATTAGCAGATTTGGCAAACTTAAAAGTCAACAGTAAGCCACAAAAAGAGCTATAAGGGACATGAGGAACAAATAGCATGTATTGCAAAGACAGAAGCAAAAGCTTCTATAAATCGAAAATAAAGGTGTCTACTGTAAAGGTTAATTCTTTGAGGATGAGAAAGGGCATTTAGTTACGGGATATGATGAAATGGCCCGAGGCGTTGAAGAAATATTTTATGCTGTTCTTCACAGTCGAGATTAATAACATACCAGTAATTGACAAAGGAACAAAGGTAGTTGAAGACCTGGAAACAATCATCATTATGGAAGAGGTAGTAAGAGGGCAAGCTAATGAATCTAAGAATAGACAAGTTTGCTGGCACTGACAGAATGCATACCGGACTGCTAAAAGTGATGGCGGGAGAAATAGCAAGTGCACTGGCGGTAATTTTCGAAAACCAATTGGACTCCAGTGCAATCACAGCAGATTGGAAAACAGGAAATCTGATGCCACTTTTTCAAGAGAGAGGCCGACAAAAAATGGGGAATTATAGAACAGTTAGCTTAATCCATGCAGTGGGGAAGATGTTTGAGTCTATCGTAACGAAGAAATAGTAGAGCGTCTCGAAAAAACTGGCCCGTTTTTCAGACACAACATGGGTTTATAGAGGACAGCTAATGCTTAACAGAACTTTTGCAATTCTATGAATACATTACGAGCAATGTGGACAACCGGGAACCAGTGAATGTGGTGTACATAGTTTCCCACAAGACCTTCGACAAGGTGCCACAAAAGAGGCTGTTGTGTAAGATAAATATGCATGACATTACGGTGAGAGCAGTAGCATGGACAGGGGATTGGTCGAAAAACAAGAAGAAAAATGTGAGTTACTGATTGCCACTGTGTTCGGCAATCAGTAACTAGTGGTGTGCCTCAGCAATCAGTGTGGTGACCACAATTATTCACAATTTACACAGATGGTTTGGCGTTGGGAACACGTGTAGGGTGTCAACGTTTGCTGATGACACTGAGCTGAGAGGCAGAGCAAAGTGTGCAGAGGACTGTGAAACTTTACAGAGGAACATAGATAATTTAAGTCAATGGGCAAACGTCTGGTAGATGGAGTAAAATGGTAATAAATGTGAAGTCATCCATTTTGGCAGGAGTAACAGTAAGAAGAATTTACTTGAATGGTAAAAATTTTGCAGCATGCTGCTGTGCAGAGGGACCTGGGTATCGTTGTTCATAAATCACAGTGGGTTGGTCTGCCGGGATAACAAATAAATCGGATTTCAAATGGAATTTTGTTTTTCAATGTTAAAGGGATTAAGTATAAATGCAAAGAGGTTATGTTGCAGCTGTACATGGTGCTAGTGAGGCCACACTTGGAGTACTGCGTTCAGTTTTGCTCTCCTGAATCTGGAAAGGACATCCTGGCAGTGTAGGAGGTGCAGTGGAGGTTCACTAGTTTTATTCTGGAGTTGAGGGGTTTGGCTTATGAGTAAAGACTGAGTAGACTGGGATTAATATCATTGGAATCCAGAAGAATAAGGTGTGAGGGGGTTTCATATAGGAACATGTGAAATTAAGAGGGAATAGACAGGTCGAGAGAATGTTTCATTGGCAAGTGAAACGAGGACCGGAGGGCATCGCCTCAGATTTGAGTGATGAGATTTAGGACTGAATTGAGAAGGAACTTGTTCACCCAGAAAGTTGTGAACAAATGGAATTCCTTCCCCAGCCAAGTAGTTGACACTAATTCAGTAAACATTTTTTTAGCGCGAAGATAGATTTTTTGAACAATAAACTAATTATAGGTTGCAGTGAAAGTGTGGATAAGTGGAGCTGAGTCCGTTAAATGATCAGCCATGATCTTATCCATTGGCGGAGCAGGCTCGAAATGCTAGATGGTCTAATCCTGCTCCTGGTTCTTATGAACACTATTGAATTGATCTTCAAACCTGGAGCACTTACCTTCCCAGCAGGTAAAGCTGTATATAATTTCTCGTTATTGGATTGCTTGTTAACACTGTGTTAGATCACGGACCTGCGTGGGCAATATTTCAGCCCATGTTGGAAGTGACAGGATGTGCAGTTCCTATCCATTTACAGCTCAATTTCTCCATTGTGCTACGATAAAGGGTGCTGTGGGTGTGCAACGCACTGCCAGACAGCGATGAATGGGGAATCAGTTTAAATACCAATAGATAGGAGGGGTTTGTGATACGGAAGTGGGGGGGGGGGGGGGGGGGTCTGAGATGCAGTGTCTTCGCAGGATGTATTCACAGGTTTCTGAACCCTGAAATGAGGACATTTAAACAGCATCCTGCAACATGACACTGTATTCCCTGGAATGGTGGGTGATCGGGATTTTGGTTTAAGTTCAAATGATGGAGAGTTTTGGAAAGGTATTTGTTCTGCAGCTTTGTGGGTTAGCAGCGTCGTCGCCTCACCCGGCTGAAACTAACAATAATTTGTATCAGTGTCATTTTCATTGAGTTTGACACAACGAGTTTCAACACGAAGCCGAGCTAGTTTGCTATTGCGATCTTATCGAAGTCACCTCATTAAAAACATACGCTACTTCATGGTGTCCCACTCATTCAATGCCAGCCCGATGCTCACAGTCGTCATGGCTGGAGGTACGTATCATCGCCTGGATACACCTGGATATTCCATAATCCTGGTAAAGGTGCCATCTTTAAAAAGACTAATGGGCACAACTTTGACCTTTGTCAGATTGGAGCTGTCGTGCACAGTTTATATTGAGCATAGCAAATAAGAGGCAATTGCACCATGACTTGTCGACAGGGGCATGATGGCCCGTATTGATAGCCGAGAACAGAGGCGAACCATTCTCTTCCGAGAGGGGGCCGCGCCACCAGACCCACCGAGCTTGTTCAGAGCTGACCATCCAACTCAATGCAGTCTCTGCGGTCTGAACAAATGTCAGCAATACAGGACAAGGATCATTAACTTTCCACGCTTTGCCAGGATAAATGACACTGTTAACTCTCTGCTCCCTCACACAAACTGTATATCTGTAAAAGCACGTACCCCTGAAAAAGGCGCATGCTCCACTACTGTCATTGCTGCATCAGCAACTTACCCCATCACTTTCTCGTGCCTCCTATATACTCCTCACACCAATAACACTGAATGGAAACCACATTGTTGCTTCACTCCCTCCGGACAACTCACTATTTCGCCTCCCCACCTCCATCAGCACTATACGCAGCGCCACGCACTCCCACCCTCAGTCCCTCCCTTTCTTTCATTCCAGCAGAAACAGCCTATAATTGGCGAGGTGGTAAAGTGGATATCCGTTCCCTCACTACCGCGCTCTCCATCATGTGGAGGTGACACTGGCACGAGACGGAGAAGACAGTGACGACTCATGTGGAGATTCTGAAACATCCACATCCGACCAACCGATAAGGAGCAATGTTCAGTGAGGAGCCATTCTCAATTTAAATCCACTGTGAGTTCCGTTTCACCCGGCACAGCTTAGAAACCAGGACCTGATGCCAACTCCTTTTTGTGTCGAGCTGCTACAAATGCAATCTCCATGGACTCGGTGGCCGGAGAGTGGGCTCCCAACTCATCGTACCAATACTTCCCGAAATCAGCATGGAGGCTCCCTTCTGCACCTGCTCTTGTTAACATCTCAGATACTGAAACTAATCTGGGTTGTTTACTGATATCTCCACTTGTCCTGACAACTTCAATAATATGTGCTCTTATACACACAGGAAACATTGCTCTTGCACCAGCTTTATAACGGAACAGCCTGCTTCATAACGTCTTGTAATATTCTTATTATCAAAGTAATTGTCTCACATTGCTCTGGATTAACTCTCATCTGCCTTAAACCAGAACACTTCACCAACTCGTCATTGTCCTGTTTTTGTCCCACACTGTCCAGCACCAACTTAAACATTCTTCCATGCTTGGTATCTACAAGCATTGAAATTGCACTAGACTCATACTTCAAAGGGACAACTGAAGTAATGACACAGTCAAGTGTATCAGCAAAGGAAAAACCGGCACATCCTTCCATAGAACCAGTCAAATAATGACACACTGACAACCAACTAACAGACTTACTGACTCACTCCAGACAGAATGTGTGTAATAGAGACAAAATAATCACAGAGCAAGAATAATTCTGACAGATTCCACACGGCGTATTAAAATACTGTATTTTGTGTGTTAGAGTGGCATATTTGACTGTCTCTGCTTAGGGAGATGTAATGTCCCCCTCTGCTAAGATCCGGACGCAACTGCAGAGGCAGTGGCAGAGGGTGGAAATCATCAAGGACTCATTCAGAAAGCGAGAGTGGGAGGGTAGCAGCTCACAGCACCAATTAAACTGGCAGCACCAACAGTTCACACTCTTGCATACAATCATACAGCATGTTTTGGAGAGAAGAATGTTATTTTACTTAAGTCCCTCAGAATGGAACATGCTTGTGTGGAGTCATGTTTACGGTTCCTCTGCAGTTTTTGATTGTTCTGCCTTTAGGCAGTATTCCTGACACAGAGTTTACGTATGAAAGTGTATTTCCGCTGCAATTGCATCTAGGACACTCTGAGTGAAGCATTTTGGAAGAGGTTGGAGATGAAATTTTTTGTATTAACTCTTAATGTTTTGCGACGCATTCTTTTAGTAGGAAAAACTCTAAAATGGACTTACTTCAATCTTGATATAGGACCTGGGAGTCCTTGTTCCCTAATCAATACAAGTTGTTTTGCTGGTGCAGCAGATAATTAGGAAGGCAAACAGAAGATTTTCTTTCATTACAGTACCGATACATAACTAAAGATACATGCCAATACAAATACAGATAAACATACACGCATCCATAACCACACAGAGTCAGCACACACACAGACAGAGAGACAGAGAAAGAGAGAGAGAGAGAGAGAGAGAGAGAGAGAGAGAGTGAGAGAGAGCGAGCAATATTTTCAAGACAGAGATAGGCATTTGTTTATTGGTTTCTTGATTTATATGGAGATCCAATATTATGCAGAAAGTGCTCGAGAATGGTGCTGAGAATCATACCAGCCATTTTTGGAGAAGAGAGAGGACTCAGTGGGACAAATGATCGATTTCTGCTCCTTTTTTATGCTGTGATGTCGATATGGGTTCCCACAATGTGCCCTGAAATTCGATCTGCTGAAAATTTGATTGGAGAGTCAATGATTATGTTTTATGTCTGTTCCTAATTGTTATCCTTGTTTTTCAAAAAAGTTCGTGATTTGGTGTGGGGTTAACAAACATTAAAAACACGTGTCTTGCACTGAGATAAGGATGTCCATTTCTCCTTTGGACTGCGCTGTCCGTGGTGCCCTCATCCCCAAGGAAGAATGAAGACTGTGCCATTGAAATGATTCAAGACTGAGTTCAACTGACCTTTGGAGTGGGGTCAATAATTATTGGGAAGGGTTTTCAGCCACAATCAGATAAACAATGACCATTCTGAATGTTGCAATAGGCTGGAGGGACCAAATGGTCATCTGCTGCTTCTAAACCATGTGATGGTCTCTCACTCAATCCCTCAGTGCTGTTAGAGAAGGAGAGAAAGGTCCTATTGAACCACGCAGGATCATTACAGTGAAACAGCAGCCGACCATTCTGCACTTCTAATGAGTTATACAGGAATGGAATGAAGGAATTTAGCACTTTGTATCATTACACAGCACAGGGCAAAACCATTTAAACATTCTAAATTGCTGCGCAGAAACTTTGTTGACGATTTGGATGTGGGTACTGTTGGTTTCGAAGTTCAGTTAGCTCATCACGCAAGCTCGTCATTCAATACATTGGTAAATGGAGATAGAGGGTCTACAATAAGATCTAGGCATGGGAGGTTCGTGAGCAAACTTTCATCCGGAACAGTATAAGGGTAATGTTGATTCAAGGAAGCTTATGCATTAATGTAACGACAAAACAGCAATACATGGAGAGATATCGCAGAATTTAGGGACAGGAAGGTTGTAGACTGTCCGGGCGCATGATTCACATGAAGTTAATCGCTAGTTCCAAAAGGTGATTAAAAAGGTATATAGAATGGTGCGTTATTTTTTTGCACTTGGAAACCGTTAGCATCGGAGGAACATTTTACTGAACCTATAAATGCATTGCTGAGAGTGCACCTGATGTACGACGTGTAGTTTTTTATCCTACAAGTTGTAGAAAAAAGCAGAATTGTTTTCCAAGATATTTCATTGAGTTGCAGCAGTGTGGAAACAGGCCATTCAGCGCAAACAATTCATATGAAGTATTTGAGGAGTATCCCAACTAAAATCACCGTTGGAAACCTGCCTTTCTCATGGTTAATCCAACTAACCCGCGTATATTGAAATTGTGGAAGGAAACTGAAGCAACTGCAGAAAACTCACGCAGACGTCGGGGAAAAATGCAAGCTCAATGCAGTCACCCGCGGCTGGAATGGAACCATGGCCCAGGGCTCTATGAAGCAACAGTGCTAACTACTGAACCACGATGACACCTTAAACATGGAGGCCCTCAATGGATGTCTCCTTTCGCACAGGGGACTAAAACTGGGGAATCAATTTTAAGAATGCAGTGCATTCATTTTAAAACAGATATTATGAAGTCATGAACAACTTGTTTTTTTTTTCGAAAATACATAGACACACATACACATGCCTTCAAATTTAAAGTGAGGATACTTTTGTTGAGGAAACGGCAGTGGGTGCAACAGAAGCAATGATGCACCTTCATGTAGTAGCGAACTGTGCTGGAGCAATACAGTGTGAAGAATTTTCAAGGAGACCTCATGTGGTCCAATTTGGGGATGAGATGACATTATTGTATGCTTCTGCTTCAAAAAAGAACAAATGGAACCTACCTGAGAAGGAATGGTATATTACTCACGCTTTCCCTTCTTACTCCTCCTCACAGCAAAATGAGAGAACTCAAATCTCTTCAGTCATCTTTCCCACTCGGGGAGGATTCCTGTTGATCAGTCATTGGAATTTCGCCATTGTCTGACGCAAAAGAAATCCAGCACCACCTTGTCTCGGAGGAAATCCCATTCCCAACTGCTTAAGTGAACAGAATAACTCTCAGGCGCATACTAATGTGTACACAAAAGTCACGTTTCTACTGTTTTACTTTTGTCATGAGTTTAACCATTATTTGGACAAAGGTCATACACAATGACACCCTATGCGTGTCTGTGTATCTGTGTCTGTGTGCAATGGGGTACATACTGGAATATTTGGCTGAAAAAACAATCAAGTCAGCCAAAATCTCAGTGCTGATAGAACAAATTCAAAGAGTTTATACTCCTCAGTCCGAATGTCCCTCCAGTCCATTCAGCCACCCCAACCTGCTAGACACGAGTAGCTGGTGACCACTTGTTCCAAGTATTTGGTGCACATCAACAGCGGATATCATTCAACCATAAAGACTTACAGTATGGTGAGGGTTGGACAATGTTCGTGATAAGCACTCGTTGGATACAAAAGAGCCCGTTCTTTTCTCTTTGCAGAAGTCGTTTTCTCTGTAACATGTGCTTCCCCAAGTGGCCATGTTATAGATCTCGGTTCACTGTCAATACAGGCCCCGGAGATGACCCACAGAATCCTCTGGTCGCTCTGACTGCAACATATCCGAATTCTCCTCGGGAAAATAACAGTCAGTAAATTTCCAAACGAAACACGAAAATCTAAGACATAGGAACAAGCCATTCAGTCCCTCAAGCCTAACGTCAATACGATCATGGCAGATTTGATCTAGGCCTCAAATGTATTGTGCTTTTGGAAATAAGGCAGGGCAATGAATGATGTTTTCGGTGGGGATCTTTGGGGCCAGTGAGAATAATTTTATTAGTTTTGAAATTGTTATTGAAAATGAGAAGTTGGCATAAAGATTTAAGTTTTGAGTTGTCACAAGGTCAATTGTAATGTTATTAGGAGAAACTTTATTGATTTGAGGAGATTGCTTCTAGGTAAAGGGAGAGCTGGCGAGTGAGAGGCTTTCAAAATCAAGATAATGCAAATTCAGGTACAGCGTGTTCCTGTTCTTGTAAAGAACAAGGCTGGCTGGGGGAGGAAACGCTGGTTGACTGCACGTATTGAGGCTGTGGTGAAGAAAAAAGGAGGCAGATGTCATGTATAGGTAACTAGGATCAATCAATCCCTTCAGAAGTACAGGTGGTATAACAGTATACTTATGAGGAAAACCAGGAGAACAAAAAAAAAGACATGAAATAACTTTGACAGAGAAAGTTAAGGCTAATTCAAAGAGAGTCTACAAACGTATTAATGTCAAAAGACGAAATCAGGAGTCGATAGGGTCCCTTCAAAGTCAAAGAGCCATCTATGTGAGAATACAAGAATGATGATTTAGTTTATTAGGTTTATCAGGTTTATTGTTAGATGTCCTCACGTGCATAACTTAATCAGTTTACAATTCACCTCTTATGCCACCATCTTAGATGCAAAATTACTGAGGGATGGAATCTTGGTTCAAAGCAAAAAAAAAATAAAGAAAACAAAGTCAAAATGTGAAACGTTACAGTCATCCGATAACAGTGGAAAAAAAAACAAAGAAATGCAATTAACTGTTTAACAATACAGCCCATATGCGCCCGGCCAAGCGAGGTTAACACTTTTCACAAGGATTCAACCTCCCTCCTCTAATGCGAAAAAGTTCGCTCCTGCTCATTGGGTCAGATCTGGTAAGAAGATTTTGCAACAGTATTTGCCGTGTCGAAAGACAGGGATGCGAGGGAACTAAACGGGGATGTTTTTTTTATGAGAGGCCACATCACCGAAGAAGTGCTGGAGATTTAAGAATTTACAAACAAGAAAAAATACCAGTGATTTGATCAACTGTATCCGAGGACATCGTCAGAAGCTCGGGACGAAATTCTGATGGCCCAGTGGTACACCTGCAGCATTTGCAAGGCAAGTGGCTTTGGAAGTGTGGAGTAGCGTGCCTGTTCGGAGTAAAGGAAGATTGCACCAGGGTGTCCCGGTGGGAAGAGTCCCTGCAGAAGGCGGACAAAGGAGGGGGTGGCAATATGTATGTGGTGGTGACATCTCGCCGAATGTAGGGTAATTGGCGGCTGATGGTCTTCTGAAAGTGGATCCTGGTGACATGGTAGATAGGTACAAGGGGAATCTTATCGCTATTGCAGGAGGGAAGAGAATGGTTGAGGGCGGAAGTGTAGGAGATGGATTGGAAACCTGTTGAGGACACTAACGGCAATGGTTCTGGGGAATCCTCAGTTGAGGAAGAGATTAGAAGTAGTCAGAAGGGAAAATGCTGGAAAATCATTTCTCATAAACCTGATTGCGTTTTTTCTTGGAGTTTACCAAGAAAGCAGATGAAGATGGAGCGTTAGAGGGGTTGTCCACATGGACTTTAGCAAGGCTTTCAATAGGTATTACATTGTAGACTAGTTAATAAGGGATGATTACATAGGTTCAGTGAGAGTTGACCATTTGCATACTGCATTTTATTGACAGAAGCAGAGAGAGGTTAGTGGCAGAGGTTTGTCGATCAAACTGGAGGCCTGTGACCAGCGGTATGTATCAAGGATCAGTCCTGGATCTGCTGTTGTTCATTCCTTTTATTGGGAACGAACGAGACTCATGGTTGATGTGTTGCCTCCCAAGTGCCAGCGTCCGTGATGTTTCATATCGTATCTTTGGGCTCCTAAAGGAAGAGGGTGACCAGCCTCAAGTCGTGGTCCACATTGGTAACAACGAAATAGGTAGAAAGAGGGATAGGGATGAAAGGCAAGATTTCATGGAGCTAGGGTGTGAGCTGAGAGCGAGAACAAGCAGAGTTGTTATCTCAGGTTTATTACCCGTGCCACGTGACAGCGAGGCAAGGAACCGGGAGAGATATCAGCTGAACATTTCCCTGCAAGTTTGCTGCCGGAGAGAGGTTTTCAGGTACTTGGATAATTGGAGATCATTCTGGGGAAGGTGGGATCTGTACAATCAGAACAGCCGTCACTTGAACCAGGCAGGTGTTAAGATCCTGGGTGGGACATTTGCTCGTGCCATTCGGGTGTGTTTAAACTAGCTCAGCACAGGGATGGAAACTTGTGGTGTGGTTCCAGTACAGAGGAGAATGAGAGTAGAGAGGACATGGGTAGGATTTCATGATCACAGGAGTGTGCTGGCAGACAGCAAGTTGGTTTGAATGGTCTCCACTTCAATGCCAGAAGTATCCGAAATAAGGTCGTTGAGCTTCCAGCATGGAGAGGTACCTGGGACTTCAATGTTGTGGCCATTTCGGAGACATGGATAGAGCAGGGTGAGGAATGGATGTTGCAGGTTCCAGGGTTTAGATCTTTCATTAAGAAAATTCAGGCGGTAAAACAGGGGGATGTGTGGCCTTGTTAGTCAAAGAAAATATAACGGTGGTTGAAAGAACCTTTGACGAGGACTCGTCTACTAATGTAGTGTGGGCCGAGGTTAGAAACAGGAGAGGAGAAGCCACACTACTTGGAGTTCTTTATCGGCCTCTGCACAGTTCAGGGAGGTGGAAGAGAGGATTGGCAAAATTATTCTGGGTAAGAGAGAAAGGGCAAGAGTGGCTATTATAGGGCGTTTGAACTTCCCCAACATTAACTGAAGTGCTATAATTCTAGTGTGTCGGATGGATCAGTTTTTGCCCAATGAGGAGGGGAGGGTTTCCTGACACAGTATGTTGAAGGGTCGACAAGAGGGGAGGCCATACTGGATCAGGTGTTTGGTAATGAACCAGGCCAAGTGTCTAATTCAGTTTTACGTGAGCACTTTGGAGAGAGTGACCATAATTTTGCCCGAAACGTCGATTTCGCTGCTCCTTGGATGCTGCCTGAACTGCTGTGCTCTTCCAGCACCACTAATCCATAATTTAGTTACGTTGAGTTGAGCGATGGAAGGGGATAGTTACGTGCCACAGGTCAAGAGTTATCGATGGGGCAAGGGCAATTATAATGCGATTGGGCAAGAATTAGGATGCACAGAATGAGGTAGCAAAATGCAGAGGATGCAAACAATGGAAATGTGGAGGTGTTTTAACGAAACAATATTTCATGTCCTCGATAGGTATGTCCGTCAGGCAGGGATAAATTGATACAGGTGGGAACCGTGGTTTACTACCGAAATTGCATCTCTTGTTAAGCGGAAGAAGGAGGCTTATGTGTTGATGAGGCAAGATGGTTCAGATGAGGCAATGGAGAGTTCCAGATCAGCTAGGAAAGATTCAAGGAGAGAGTTAAGAGCAATGAGAAGGCATGTGCATTCCTCAGCAAATAGCATAAAGGAGAACCCGAAAGCTTTGTGTAGTTTTGTTAGGAATAAAAGGATGACTAGGGTAGGAATAGAGCCAGTCAAAGACTGAAGTGGGAAGTTGAGTGTGAACACTGTGGAAATCTGAAAGATGCTAAATGAACATATCTCATCCGCTTTCACTCAGGAAAAGGAGAATATTGTGGAGGAGAAGAATAAAATACGAGAAATTGGACTAGAAATGATCGACGTTAGTTACGAACAGGTGTCATCAATTCCAGAAGGAGTGAAAGCAGGCAAGACCACAGGGCCGGATGGTATTTATCCGAGGATTCTCTGGGAAGTTACAGAGGAGATAGCAGAGATTTTGGCTTTGATATTTGAGTCGTCATTGACTACTGGTTTTGTACTTGCGGACTGGAGGAGTGAAAATGTTTTGTCCTTTTTCAAGGAGAACATTAGAGATGACCCAGGTAATTATAGACTAGAAAGCCTTATTTCTGTTGTAGGAAAGGTTGTGCAAATGATTATAAGAGATAAGATATATAATCGTCTAGCAAGCAACAATTTGATTGCATATACACACGGATGAAAAAAAACACCATTTCGACTGGGACAATACATCTATCCTGGGACAGGCTAAGCAAAGACATGCCAGAGAATTCCTAGAGGCCTGGAACTCCAACCGCAACGCCATAAAAAAGCACATAGATCGAGATACCATCTATCAATCCCTCAGAAAACGAACAGGAAATGGCATCACCACGAACCCCAGGAACCCCATCCAGGTCAAACATATAAATAAAAAGCAGGAGAAAACAACTTCGCTTCACTTGGAGGTCGCCACTGATGCTGTTACCTGGCCAGGTAATGAAACGCCTAGATACCAACCCTACAGCTCAGCGAGCATACCTACACCCCAAACCTCAACCTGAGCTACAATATCCTTCACAAACCTTGATTTCATATAGTCAACATGGTTACCTCAAGGGCAGGTCGTGTCTCACGAAACTTATTGAGCTTTTAGAGAAGGTCACTAAGCATGGAGATGAGGGTGAGGCAGTTGACGTGGTATGCATGGACTTCAGTAAAGCCTTTGATAAGGTTCCACATGGTAGGCTGTTGGAGGAATTGCAGAGGCATGAGATTGAGAGCGATCTAGCAGTTTGGATTAGAAACTGGCTTTCAGAAAGAAGGCTGCGAAACGGGGTTGATGGAAAATATTCAGCCTCCAGTCCGGTTACTAGTTGTGTACCACAAGGTTGTGTTTTGGGACCTCTGCTGTTTGTTATTTCTTTCCATGACTTTGACCAGAAATAGGTGGATGGATTAGTAAATTTGCAGATGACGCTAATCTCGGTGGAGTGGTGGGCAGTTTGGAAGAATATTGCTGTTTCCATGGGCTCTTGGATGAACTGAAGAATTGGGCTGAGAGGTGGAAGATGGAGTTCAATGCAGTTTAATGTGAGGTGACGCACTTTGTGAAGAATAACAGGTAGGCAGAATATTTGGTCAATGGAGAGATTCTTGGTAGTGTGGATGTCCGGATGAATCTTGGAGTTCATGTACATAGATCCCTGAAAGCTGCCACCCAGATTGATAGTGCTGTTAAGACAGCATATGGCATGTTCGGTTTCATTGGTGGAGGCATTGAGTTCCGGAGTTGAAATATAATTCTGCAACTATACAAAATGCTGGTTTTGCCACACTTGGAATATTGTGTACAGTTCTGTCACAATATTTCGGGAAGGATGTGGAAGCATTACAAAATGTGCAAAGGAGATTTAGCAGGATGTTGCCTGGTCTGGAGGGAAGGACATATGAGGAACGTCTGAGAGATTTGGGTCTGTTCTCATTGGAAAGGAGAAGGTTAAGAGGAGATTTAATCGAGACATACAAGATGATCAGAGGATTAGATCTGGTTGGCAGTGAAAGTCTATTTCTTGGGATAATGACGTCAGTTTGTATGAGGTGGCATATCTACAAATTGAGGGGTGATAGATTTAAGACAGATGTCAAAGGCAGGTTATTTACTCAGAGAGTGGTCAGGGCGTGGAATGCCCTACCTGCTAATGCAGTTAACTCAACCAAATTAAGGCAATTTAAACAATCCTTGGATAAGGTCACGGATGATGATGCGATAGTGTAGGGGGACAAGCTGAGAATAGTTCACAGGTCGGCGCTTCATCGATGCCGAAGGGCCTGTTCTACACTGTATTGTAATATGTTCTATGTTCTAGAAAGGGGTAGTGTATGAACGTCCCCTCAGGCAGGTAAAGGGGTGAAAATAGATTCGCTTTTCATTTTCATTATTTTAGTGTAGAGGGAAAGATCACAGCTTGTGCTAATTGACTGACATTTACTCCCTCAGACTAGCTTCAAATGACGGAGAGAATCCTTCAGGACAACAAAGGTTTCAGCCTCTCTCTTGAGGTTCTTGTGTTTGCTCTTGACTGATCAAGTGCATTTGAATTTTGGAGAATTTACCTGGTCTTATGCATTCGTGGTGAGATGTTTGCGAGCGTGTGGTATTTCAGTACTCTTGCCTTCTTCGAGGGTGTCCAGATGGGTGATGGGCACCATGTCGTCTGGGGACTTCATCTGGTTAGCTGGCTTTCAGGATCGGAGGAGATTCAAACCTGTGAGTTTAGATTAAACAAAATTACAAATAATTTTTAAAACCATGATATTCGCTTTAAAGGTGGTAAAACGATTGTAACAAATAAGAAACATAGATATGCACGCAGGAGCTCTCATGGAGTAGAACATATCCGGTACATCTTTCATGTTCTGCCATTAAAACAGACAAGGACCACTACTAATCCAAACTGGAGACCCAGACAGACAACCACCAAATATTACAAGGACAAAATGACACAACAGATTCTAAAGAGAGATAGTGCAAGATAACAGACATATCCCTTCCAGATTGTCTCAACGCCTATGCTCGCTTTGAACAGAATTTCGGCGGAGATGTAACACTTATTCCGACGATTCCTGACAAAACTATCCCAACAGTAACTGCATCAGAGGTCAGATCAGTTTTCCTTCGTGTGAATCCAAGGAAAGTGATAGGACCAGTCGGAGTACCAGGCCGTGCACTCAGGCCATACACAGATCAACTGGCAGAGGTCTTCTCGGACATATTCAAACTCTCCCTGCAGCAGACCTCTGCCCCTGCCTGTTTCAAGTGGGACAACATTATACCTATGCCAAAGAAGGCTGATGCAGCATGTATCAATGACTTCAGCCCAGTGTCCCTAACTTTGGTCGTCCTGAAGCGCTTTGAAAGCCAGTGATTGCATTAATCAACTCTAGCCTCCCGCCTCCTCTTGACCCACGTCAATTCCTCTATCAGAGCAACAGATCCACGTCAGTTGTCATATCCCTTCCCCTTCACTCCTCCGTCGAACACCGTGACACCCAGAACAGCTACGTAAGAATCTTACTCATTGACAACAGTTCAGCCTTCAACATTAGGATCCCCTCTGGGCTGATTACTAAACTTTATGATCTTGGAATTAACACAACTCACTGCAACTGGATACTTAGGTTCCTCACGAATAGGCCACAATCAGTGCAATACTACATCGTCACTAATACTCAATACGGTAGCCCCCCATGGGTGCTTACTCAGCCCCCTACTGTATTCACTGTAAACCAGTGACTGCGTCGCCAAATTCAAGAGAATTGCCATTTACAAGCTCGCTGATGACACGACCATAATCCGTCCAATCTCAGATGGCGACGAAACAATCTACAGACGAGAAGTGGAAGTCCTAGACAAATGTTGCACTGAGAACAAGCTAGCTCTTAATGCCAGAATAGCCAGGGAACTAATTACTGACATTCAGCGAAATGTTACTCATGCCCACCTACACATTAACAGCACATAGATGGAACGGGTTGAGAGTATGAAGCCAAAGAGTAGTTATCCACAACAAGCTTTCTTGGACTCTTCATGTGGATGCACTGGTTACAAAAGGCCCAACAATGTATCTTCTTCCTCAGGCATCTGAGGATATTTGGCAAGACGATGAATATCCTTGCAAATTTTTATAGGTGCGCCATCGAAAGCCTTCTGCCTGGATGTATCACTTCCTAGTATGGCAATTGTACCATTCAAGATTGGGCACGGTTTCGGAGAGTGGTGAACTCTGCCCGGACAATCACAAAGGCCAACCTCCCATGTACAGAACACAATAACCAGGCCCGTCAGGATTCTAAACTTTCCATCACACGCTGGCAATGATTTTCTACAACTTCTACAACGGGGGGAAGGTACAGAAGCCTGATGACAGGCACCAGCTGTTTTCTTAACTGTTTCAACCCTACTGTTGTTAGACTACTGAATGGACTCACAAATCCTTAACATTCGCCTGTACCTGTGTTTTTGTTTTTGCGGCTGTTTACCTGTTACTTACTATCTGTGCTACTTAACTATGTGACCTGCCTGTATTGCTAGCAAGACAAAGCTGTTCACTTTGCCTTGGTACACGAGACAATAAATTTAATTCAACTCATTTCAATTCAATTCAATTATCCTCCCTTTCTCTGTCCCTCCTTCAGGACTGCCAACCCTGTACCTCGACATGAAATTGTTCATCCCAGCAACCTATGTGATCTCTGTCCACCAACAGTCATCTCAAACCACCCGAACTCTGTAAATTTTCGCAGTCTCTACAATCCTGCTTTTCCGTAACCTTCTCTCGTGCCTGTATTCCCTTTATCTCCGTTTATAAATCCTTGTTCAGTGGAACCAACCTCATAGTAACCATCCTGTAGGAACTCAAACATCTTTGCTGTATCAGTAAACATGCCTCATCTTTTAAATTCTAGTGAGTTCAAGTTCAATTTTCTCCACCTCTCCTATTCAATATCACTCCATTTTGAGGATCAGTCTCGTGAATCTTTTCAGTACTGCCACCATTGCAAGAATGTTTTCCCTCTAGATAGATGACCAAACCTGTTCAAACTATTGTCGGTGTGGGCTGACTGGAGCCCGCTCTAGTTGTTGCAAGCCTGCCCTATTTTTATTCTCCATTCCCTTTGAAGTCAATCACAGCATTCCACTTAACTTCTCGATGACCTCCAGGACCTGCATGCCACCCTTCTGAGATTTATGCACAAGGTTTCAAAGTTACTCCATGGTGTATCTTTCTGCAGTCGATCTGAAAGTAAGATGTGACAGTAATAATCAGGAAAGTGCTGGAATGTATCATAAGTGATTTGCCAGAAACAACTGCACACTTATAAACCAATGAAATAAGCACAGACCATAAGAACATCATGGTTTCACCGAGGCAACGTGATGGTACAGGGGTTAATACTGCTTGACACCCAGCGACAGGGACGCGGCCTCGATTTTTTGATAACATTCTGGCCGTGTCTGCGTGGGTTTCCTCTTGGTGTTGCTTTTTCCTGCCACACGGAAATGATTTAGCCCAACTGCTAGAACCATGCTAAACTGCAGGTAGTGTTGAGGATATGTGTGTTAAGATGCATTCGTCAAATAAATATAAAGCAATCGGGTGGGGTAATGTGTCTAGGTTCGATTCTCTGCGGAGAGTCAGTGTGGACGTGATTATGTGATTTTATGATCAGATATAAGAGTTGGTCATTTGGATCATCGAGACAACACCCACTAATCGTTTATGGTTGAATTTCTTTCTCAACCTCATTTCTCAGCTGCTCTATCTAACCTTTGATCCCCTTACTCATTAAGAACCTGAGATAAATACACTGAATTAATTATCGTTTAGTAACTAGTTGGTCTTGGTGGATGTGGATTGGTAGTTTTCTGCCTGTTTGCGGCGCAACCTTGAAATAAATCTCGGAAATGACAACTTTCTCCAAACACTGGGATTCATGACAGCCCATAAACCACCCTGAGACAACTGCTTACTAGGACAAGATACCCTCTCCCAATCACATGCAAGAAAATCAGAATTTATAAGATTCTAGGGACAACGAGCAATCCGCATTCACAAAGACCAACTCGCCACTAAACACTATGAAACAGCTATCTCTAGAAACCGTGCGCTCAGATGACAGGGTCGACAAATTCGACTAGGACAACACAACGACCATAGGAGTAGCTAAGAAGAGGACAGTGAGAGAAGTCCCAGACGCCTGGCACTCACTCAAAGACTTTATCGATGAACATATTGATTTGGACCCATTGTCCACATATTGAACAACCAGAACCGACAACTGGAAGCAGCAGAAACAGAACCAAATAAATTCCAGAACTCACAGTACAGAAGCACTTCACTGGAGGCTGCCAAACACTGAAGATGTCACCGGGATCGGGGCGAAACGTGTACAAATCACCTTTCCAGCTCAGCGAATACACCAACAAACACGACAACCAGCACCCGAGCTGCATATTTTTGGAAAATACATCAACAGAGGAAAGAATCTGGGATCTCCCTTGTTGGTTGTGTGTTTCGAAAAGGATAAAAACGCGTTGTGGCTGCAAACCCTTCGCCCCAATACCGAGCCTCGTATCTGGCTGTTTTGGCTATGAGATTCTCTACTTTGCACAGGCTGGGAAGACAGTCTAAGATCCTACTTACTGATTTGGAGCTCAGTTCCAGGATAGATGAAAGCAGCTGACAGGCAAGAGAGAGAGTGAGAGAGAGAGAGAGAGAGAGAGAGAGAGAGAGAGACTGGGATCTTTCTGATCAGACTGTGTGTCTGTTTTTCAGTCTGGATGTGAGAAGCGATAAATACCCAATTGACATGTCCTTAATCAGTTCTGAATGTATTTGCCTATTCTATGTCGAAGCCTCGGTGTGATTCTGAACTGAAACAGTTACAAGAGACATGACTCTATGCAGCAAGAACTTCCACATATCAATTCTTAAAGACCGGTTAGCTCAACGGAGACTCAGATCAGAATAAATTCTCACTCCCTGCAATGTCATGTTTGAAAAACGAAGTTGTTTCAGTGCTCAGAATTCAATGTGCATCATTGACCAAAATCTATGAAGATAGACATTCACTTTCCCTGTCACAGTGTGGGATCCATCTGCAGACCTCACGTACCTGCTTACCCTGCCCCCACCCCCAGATTTTATTTCTTCTGCAGATAGACACATGGAGCTAAATCATATGACATTTTGCCCACGTATCATTTTCGTTTAGCGTTTACCATTAAAATGTTCTTGTCGACTGAATATTTATCCGGCTGGTCCAGCGCCATTTTCACTTCAAACAAAATGTAAAACTCTGTAATCTCTTTCAGCCCCTAGAACAATCCATATCTCTGTAATATCCTCAAGCCTTGACGCACATTCATATCTCTCAGCTCCTCTGGAGGCTACCACAATCCTCGTCTCGGGCACATGCTGCCATCCCTCAATTTCTTCCTAACATCTCAACAAGGCAAATGAAATGATAGATTTAAATATTAGAAACCAGGTCAGATGCAGCTGCCATTTTGGAAATGTGGCTGCAGTGTGACCAAGACTGAGTAGTGAACACTCAAACGTTTTCATTAGTTATGCAGGAAGGATAAATGGGCCAACAAGGTGTAGCAGTACTGCGATAAAGGATGGGTCAGTATTATCGTGATGCCAATCAATTTTCATATTGTTCCGCTCTGCCCTTTCCAACATCCCTGCATATTGATCCTATCTGATATTGGTAACCTTTGAAAACTTTGCAAAATACCACAATGTAGAGGAGATCTTTCTGAAAATCTTCTACATTGGACAAATTGTAATGCTGTTTTAAAACCCTTGTTCTGACGCCATCGAGACCACTGGAGTCCAGGTGCAAATGTCAGCACCTTTTTTATGTATGGTTTGAGAGTTTCTGCCGCTATTCCATTTCCATGTGTGACTTCCGGTCCCTATTATGAAACAACTATTTGCCTCACCAATCCTCTAATATTACAACCAATTGCGTTAAATAATCCCCTCTGGTAACTGAGTTCCCAACAGGAAAACTATCTCCTCTCCCTCTCTATCCAGGCCGCTGACAATATGTACACCACAATCAAAACTTCTCTCAGCAACCTCCGTTCGAATCGTTCATCATAACTGCACCTGCACCTTCACACTGTATTGAATCTCCTCTATACACTCTCCAGTCAATTTCATTCTTCAATATGATGGGGTAACCAGAACTGCACACAGTACGCAAGCTGTGACAGAACTAATCATTTATATGGTTCTAGTATAAGCTATTTTCTCTTATATTTGCATTTTGGCAGATAGACCAACTGATGCCATATGCCGACTTAACGAGATTATTGATGTATCCAGCGACCTTCAGGCATCTGCCCACACTGAACACCCTCTCACTTATTGTGCATTTCTCTTTTGTTGTTGTCACCAAATGCCTTGCTTTACACTGTTTTGGACTTATTGCTAAATTCACCAGGACTTCATCGTTTCTGCATTTAAAATGTATGTCTTGTTAATTCCAAGTAAGTCGCATTAAGTTACCAGTTACTGCCTTAATCTGTCAGAGTCAGATTAATTTTACACGATCTTCCTTGAAGGAATAAAGACCGATTGTACTGGAATCCCCAGGACTTCAACACTGACCACTTTTCTTGTATCTCAGAATTCCAGCCGGCACCTATTCAGTCAATCCCTGTTTCCACATTAAATAAAGCTGCGGTGTTGGCCGTGCCGAAGACCTCTGGCACCATCCCTGTATCCAATGGGGATTCGACGATGATGATCAGTATAAGGCAGTATATATTTCCCCGGGTTCTTTTAAAAGCCTGGGATATTGTCTTAACCCCTTTTAATGATATGAGATTTCTTTGTTAATCCCCTCGGCAAAAGTTTATAATTCCCAGCATTCTACTCGACATCATGTGGAACACCAAACCAATTTGATGCACATCGACAAGGTCTGAAATCATCTTATGATTCGGCCAATCTCATTTTGGTCGGTTTTCATGGAAGGTTTCTCTACGCATGTTTAATTGCATTTACTCATATTATTATCCCCAATCTATCTTCCATGCCCGTGTGGTCTTCCTCTCATCTGAAACTAACCGATGATATTTCCCTTTGTCACAACAACTGCCCGCTGCTTGGATATTTCAGAATGGATCAGCCACCTCGTTACATATGCCAAATTTTAAGCCCTCGACATGGCAGAGGGGATAGAACTGGAGCCACACCTTTTGGACAAATGCCTGACATTCTGGTGGATGGCATGGTGCAGAAGAGTGTTATCATCTTCCTCCAGGACTGGCACAGTAGGCCATGACATCAGACCCTGCCAGTGTAGTCTGAGGTTGACCGCCGACTCAGTTAAGTGACAGTCTTCTGGGTGAATGCTCAGCAGTGTAGGAAAACCAACCTTCTGCAGTACACCAGGGTCAGTGCAAGCATTGCAATTTGCGACTTCGCCCTCACTCTGATAATGCACCCACTTCCCTCCACGGCTCATGTTCACCCACTCTGACTGAAATCAGCATCTGCTGTCTGTCTCTCTCTAACATCTTCTATGTTGCTCTCCCCAATTCTGATTGGCGTCTGTGCTGCCTACACCGTGATTCAGGACACCTCGTCATATTTCCCCCAGCTGTACCAGCACTAACAACGATACCAACCACTTCCATCTCCTTTAATACCTCTCGGTAATTAGCTCATGTCAGAAGGAACAGTCCCACAATAGGGCAGAAAGAGCCAAGAGTGTTAGGTGTCTCCCCAGAATTCAGCTCTTGACTCCCACACAGGGCAAGGATCCTGAACCGAACAATCACGGGAGGTTGACTGACCATTTCCAAGCTGGCGAATTGATATCTGAGACTCCCCTTGACTCACTGTGCTGGAGAACTTGACTGACTGTGAGCAATGATATCAAGTTTCCTGCTTTGTGGCTGTGCTAAACCGTAAGACAATACCGCAGTCGGGTGAGCTTGGTTGCTGCGTCTGATTGGAAATAATGCTAAAGACAGGGTAAAACAAGGAAATAATTCTATGAGCAAACAAGTGAACACAAGGTGAATGTGCACACATGCACATTGAGCAGCCCAGAGGTGCAGTCCATGAGCTGGGTTTGTATCCCTGAGCACAGTGTCCTTTCAGCAGCATTGCAAAGAGAGATGTCAGTGTACCCACAGCTGCAGCAGTGAAGTACAGAAGCGTCATATCAGTGAGTCGGAGAAGTGCTGCGATGGCATGGTGAGGCTGCCATACAACAGATGCCAGCATTGGTGGATGTGGGGAACATGCTGCTTCTGTTTGTGCAGTGTCCCCAACGATGTTCGTGTCCAAGATAGAAGTCTGCAGGAGTGAGGGGCGAGATGAAGTCAACAGTTAACGGCTCTGCTTTTCAAGTCAAATTGATGCTGCAAATTGATGAGGAGAGATCTGCATTCATGTGTATATTGAACATTAGTAATAATTTAATCAGCAGCTGGCCATTATTTTGCTGAAATCTTGTCGTAAAAAACAGTAGAGCGCAGAAATCGGCCTTTCGACCCTACAAGCCTGCAATGACACTTGATGCCTTTTGGAAAGCATAAAAAGATCAATATCATTCTATTTCCTTATTACTCATGTTTCTGTCAAGATAGGTCTTCACCATGGTTATGTATCTTCTTCTACTTCCTCCTTTATCAGTGCAATCCAGGCTCTTTCACATTCTGTCTGCAATCTCAAAAAGAAACTTGCTTCTCAACTCTACTTCAAACGACCCCCCTTTTACCTACAAACTATGCCCCCAGCAATTGATAAATTTACTCTGGGATAAAGGCTCCTACTATCTATTCTATCCATGCCTCTCAAAGCTTTGTAATTTTTATCAGCCAGCCATGGGCCACTGGCATCCAATTAAAAACAAACCAGGTTTGATCACTCTCTCCTCGTGGCTAATGTTCTTCAAAATCGACGTTCTCCATGATGTTGATCAAGACTGGAGTGGTGCTGGAAAATCACAGTAGGTCAAGTAGCATTTGAGGAGCAAGAAAAATAGACGTTTCTGTCAAAAGACCTTAATCTGGAATGTGGTCTCATTCATGCTGAAGGGCTGTGCCCAAAACATTATACAATCTCTTCACAGATTTCCTGTCAGAAAAAAAAATACCCTTCTGCCTCTCCTCTGTTTTCTTTGATCAACCAGTTATGGATTCGCCTTAGCGAATGACCGCTGATTCCATTTCATTTCATCTTCTGTGTGTGCCTGCCATAACGAACCCATCTAAAAGGCCTTGCTGAAGTCCATATGGCCAACATCCAGCTCCATGCCTCCATCAATCCCTTTTGTCACTTTCCCAAAATATGCAATCAATTTTGTGAGACACGAACTTGCACTGCAAGGCGACGTTGCATTTTGTGAATAAGTCTGTATTTTTCCAAACGTGAGCCTGTCCTACCTGTATGAATCTCCAATAATTTCCCCATCACTGCAGTAAGACTCATGACCTGAAATTTCTTAGGCCAACCTTGTTTCCCTGCTTCATTTAAGGAAACAAGATGAGTTGTTCTCCAGTTCTTTGGAACCTCTCCTATCACTGGAGCTCATATAAAAAGTGTGCACAAGGCATAAGGATTTCACTCACTCACTTCCCGCAGTATCTTTCGAGTTATCGCACCATAACCTGGAGACTTGGCTACCTTAACGTTTTTTCGAAACGTCCAGCATATTCTCCAGTTTCTTAATGTCGAAACGCACTGAAATATCAACATATCCTTCTCTAGACCTACCATCCACCATGTCATTCTCTTTTGTGAATACCGATGCAAAGTATTCATTAAGGAAATCACACATTTCTTCCAGCTCCACGCATTAACACCCTCCTTTGTCTACGAGTGGCGCAAATCATTCCCTGGCTGCTCTGTTAATCCTGATAAACTGGTTTTGGCTTTTCCTTAATCCTGTTTGTCAAAGATATATTATATTGCCATTTCGCCCTCTTCACTCCTTGTTTAAATATTTTCTGTTTTTATTTCTGTTTTTCAAGGCCTTCAATTGTCTTCAGTTTCCAAAATTTTACAAGTGGTTGTTTTCTGTTTTGACTGAGGTCATACTTTCTCTTGGCATCAGAGGTTTCCAAATCTTGCCATCCTTCCCACCCTGTGTCGATGACTAGATTTATATCTTAAACGCAGTAACATCAAGAAGGGTCTGATGGGCTTCTCAGCCCATTCTCCCAGATTCAACACGGTAACCCACATTGTTAAAGACCCTGTAAGCCCCAACTCAAATTGAGACCTATATATAAACCTTCTGCAGCTGCATGTGCTTTCTGTTGTTTTCTTTTATGTTCTTACTTTACTTATTTTCGTTCTCTGTGTTGAAAATAAGTCTGCTAACGATTGTTTGATGTTTCTTGCCAGCATCATTTCACACACACACACTATTTGCTTTCTAATTTCTTTTTGGATCTTACCATTCCACATTACACACTAGTTTCGGCTTTCTGTTGTATAGAGTACCCACTGTCTGATGGAAGGTCTTCTGTTCTGATTATGTATGCCCAACCTTCCAGGGGCTCTGGATTTCGCAGCCTGATCATTTTTAGTTTGTGAGAACACATTTCCTCAGAACCATTTTAATCTCCCCTGGTAATGGCAGTTACTTCTCTGATTGTGATTTATCTCTCATTATTGTTTCCTGTTCTCTGGAATTAAAACTGGTCTCAGATAAATAAAATGAGATTGTGTCTTGCTAAGACTCCAGCTTTTAGTCCAGATTTGTCCATTAAAATAGTTATGCTTGAATAAAATGAATGATGATCATTATTCCCCAAATGCTGCTATTTTTCTTCCAGATGGCAGTGGTATTGAGTGTGGATGGTCCCTTCTGAGGAGTACCACGATACTGACACCTGCTGGTGAGTTTCGGTCGTGGAGGGAAGGATTTATTGTGGATGGGCACCTTTCAAGTGGGCGCTTAATCTTTAACTGTGTCAAACTGTTTGAGTACTGTTGTAGTTGCATTCATTCAGATAAGAAGAAATTACTCCACCATATTCCGGACTTGAATCGCGGAGATAATGGACAGACTTTGACAAGGCAGGAAAATAGTTCTAATCTGATGTTCTCACCGGAGCAGTGATATGGTCTTGGATAGACCTGAGAATGTTAGTGCCAATGAATTCAGCAATGGTACTGTGTTTCAATGTTGAATAGTGACGGTGAGATGCTTTATAATGGTCATTGCCTGACATTTGTGTGGCACGAATGTTACTTGTCACTTGTCAGCCTAAGACTGGCTATTGTGCGAATATTTCTGCATTTGGGCTGATGTTGTGATTCGAGGAGTTGAAAATTATAAAGTCATGAGCAAACCTCATCACATCTGACAATGCTAATGAGCGAAATTGCATTTTGCTGGTTTTGTTCTTCTAGATGGCAGTGGGTTTAGAAGGTGCTGTCTAATAAACCTTGGTGCAGTGAATCTTGTAGAACGTACACACTGCTATTACTGTGCAGCAGTCTTGAAGAGGATGGTGGATCGTGGAAGTGATCGCAATTAAATAGACTGTTTTTGCCCTGGGTTATTCCTGTGATGTAAACCATCACAGACTTTGGGGAGTCAGCAGATGAATAACTCAGTACATAACTCCTGGTCTCTGTCCTGCTCTTGAGGACAGTGTGATTTGTATGGCTACTCCAGGGCAATTTCTGGTCAATGATTATATCCAGGATGCTGATACACACCGTGTTTGGGACCGAGTTTGGTTTGATTCGTTATTGTCGTACATGTTTAATATTTATGTGGCGTGAACATTACTTGCCATTTATCAGTCAACATCTGAATGCTTTCTCTGTCTTGTTGCATTTGTACCAGGACTGTTTCAGGAATGGTATAATCAGTGAACATTCCCACTTCTGACCTTATGATGGAGAGAAGGTCATTGCAGCAACTGAAAATGGTTGAGTTTCGGACAATCTTTTCCCTGCAGAATGGCTGCAGAACTGTCCTGGAGTTCCAGTTACTCACACTGACAACAATCATTTTTTGGCTCATGATAATTCTATCCAGAGAATACATATCCCAGATTATGCTTAACTATAGTTTCACTCGTTCTACTACTGTCACACACTGTTAAATGGTGCCTTGATGTTAAGAGTAATTAGTCTCTGCATTTTGGAATTCCGTTCGTTTACACTCCGCTTGCAATGAAGTCAAGAGCTGAGAGAACCGGACGGGACATTAACTGAATGACACTGATCATATTATTTCTAATTGAACACATTATTGCTGACACCTCGTTCACATTGGCATGGTATACCATACACTAATGGGTCAGTTACTGGCTGCAATGCAAGTGCCCTGCTCAATTGTTTACCTGACGTATTTGGACAGTTTATCACATTTTTGGAAGACGTCAGTGTTCTTGCTGGAATGGAACAGCTTGGCTAGAGTTGTGGCAATTTCTGGATTTAAGTCACAGCTTCCGGTCTCTCCAACCATTTTTAACATCGTTTGGATTGAACCGAATTTTCTGAAGTCTGTGGTCTATGATGCTGGGGCCTACTGAAGGAGGCTGAAATGGAGCATCTGCTCACCCCTTTTGGCTGAAATTGTTACAGATCCATCAGTTTATTTTTCCTTGATGTGCCACGCTACCCCATAACTGGGGATTTCATTGTTGGAGAGCAGCCTGCTCCTCCATTCGGCTCTTTCATTGTCTATTATAATTTATGACTACATTTGGCAGGATGACAGACATAGATCAGAACCTTTAATTGTGGGATCACTGAGCTCTGTCCATAAACTGCCGCAGAGCACTCTTGCAGCCACTGGATCCAGCATCAATGCTGAGCATGATATGCGATAGGGCTCCCCTCCTATGCTTGGACGTGTCCTGTCATTGGGGCAGAACATACGAAAGAGGGTGGTGACGTTTCTTGGAAAATAGTCCTGTCCACTGAATCCTGCTTTACAGGCATTGGCTGACTCGAGCTTGATGAGTCTGTGAGACATAATGTCAGATCATTTTACATTTGCACAAAGAAGTACTGAAATCACTTTATTTCTTACATATCTTAAAATTCATCAAACATCGTTGTATTTTTTTCAGTTGAAAACAATTGAAGTGATAAATAATTAAATTACCAGAGTACGCATCTAACTATTGCACAATTCAGTGACTGCAATAAGCAGCAGAATCATGTTCAGATCAGTGAACACAGCATCTTGCAGTCTGCAAAGCTATTGAAAATGACTTTGAAAAGAAAACCTGAATTCTGACACAGTGCGGCTGGGTTTCTCCACCAGTTCCAAAACACTGGCCATCTCGAAAATCAGTCCAGACAGATTCCAGACAAGAGCTGGACAGTCATTCACACAATCCCTCACAACACACCACTTGGAATCATACCTGAAAATTAGGGAAATTTGTGGGCAGACTGGCCAATGGACAAGCACAGGGCTCGGTGCTGGTCTTAATGCGGTTCAACATTCAAACAACAAGCATATCCTGCAAGTTTATCTTCTCTGTTGTTGCCTAAACTCTGTAATTTTACACTTTGTGCCCGATCCTGGATTAAGGTGAAATAAAGGTGATGGACTCCTGCACCACATGGCGTCTGACATTGAATCCCTCATAAACTGTGTCCAGTGTAAGTCAGCTCCACAACATCACTATCCCAAGAGAACTGTGCAGCTCCATTGATCGCCAACATCATGCCGGCCAACCGTCCGTGTATGTGAATCAGGAAAGAAGTTTCGATGTAAATGTTTTCAGCACTGTTCTGACTATTAATAGCAAAGTCTCCTTACTGAAGGTTCGTCAACCTTTGATTATACCCATTTTTCGATTTTCCAATAATCACAAAATCCACCCCTATTTCAGTCCACTTTTGTGACAACAATATGATGAAAACAGTGCACATTTCACATTAAGGATCTATGAAATGAAGAGTCTCATTACCACACCCAAAATCATTTTTTTATTAATTTCAAGAGCTTGAATAATATACAGTCATGTTCCCTTGTACTAATATTGATTGCTAATATTCACACAAGCATTTTTTTATGGCAACACTATTACAGGGTGTCTGAGCATTCTCCAGTCAGATATGGGCATTTTTTCAATTGCTTTATGGTATGTCACAGCTCAGTAATGTGGTATGTGAATGTCAGTTTCTGTATGATACTGATGTGTAGGCCATGCCTCTGACAGACTGTTTCAAATAGCATACCCCTTCACCTGTTCACAACAAAAAAGGTACTCACTGGACCCAGTCAGCCTGCGCTCACAAAACACAAAACTTAGTGTACATTCTTGGTCATGTTTCGACAATATAGTTCATTCTAATATATACATGGAATATGATTGCGCCAGTATTTATTACCTGTCCCTTGTTGCCCTGCACTTCTCCCTATCTCTCTTACCTCCTCTAGCTCCTGCACCCTTCCTATCTCTCAAACCTCTTCCAGCCCTGTCATTCCCCCTTTGTGTGCCACCTCTTCCAGCTCGTCCAATCCGCCCTATCTTTCTGATCTTCTCCAAACCCTGTATCACTCCATATCTCTGTAATACCTCACCAGCCATTACACTCCTATTCCCTGTAACTAGCTCCAGTAGCTACACCGCATTCCAATCCTGTGCAAGAATAATCTTCTTCGCATACTCTAGCACGCCTTGCTATCTCTGTAACATCCTCCAACCCCGACACTGCTCCCTATCACTTTTACCTCTTTCAGACCCTACACCCCTTCCGATCTGTTAAACATACTTTAGACTCTACACCTCTCCTTGTACATGGTGCTGAATAATAGAATTGTTCTTTCTCTTAACAAGGCAAGGATTATTACCTCCTCCAAATTTCATTCCTCTTTACCTCTTTAACATCCTCCAACATCTACACTGCTCCTTAATTCATTCATCGATCCTTTCCCGTCCTATTCCTCTCCCATAAATCTCCTCTAGCATTAACTCCACTTTGTGTTTCCTCCAACTGCCACAGCCATCCCGATCTCTGTAAGATCCCTAAGCCTCTACATCGCTCCGTACTTCTGTAACCTCCCCAGCTACTAAAACCCCCCTTATCGCTCTTACTTCCTGTACCCCAAATAACACGCTACCTATATTAGCTCCTCAGACTCAATACGCTTCCCTAATTCTATAAGATGCTCCAGTCTCATTTTCCTCCCTATCTCGAAAGCCTCCAGCCACATACATCATTTACACTCTCTCTGATCTCCTCCAGCCCCTTCAGCACTTCCTGTCTCCGTAACCTTGACGAGGCCCTACAACTCACCCGATATCTCTGACCTCCTGCAGCTCCTACAACATTCATATATCTCTAGAATCCGGCCCCGACACTGCTCCCTATCACTTTCACCTCTTTCAGACCCTACATCCCTTCCGATCTGTTTAACATACTTTAGCCTCTACACCTCTCCTTGTACATGGTGCTGAATAATAGAATTGTTCTTTCTCTTAACAAGGCAATCACGTACTGGTTGGTGTGGTTTGAACAATGCTCTTGAAAAACACGGGCTGGGGGAAAAGAGTCCCTTCATTTCATTTTACAGAGGTTCTCCTCTCTGTAACATGTACTTCATCTATTGGCCATGTTGCATACCCAGATTCACTGTCCATCCAGGTCCCTTATCACACCCAGAGAATGGCTCACAAAATTCTCTGTTCTCTCTGACTGCAAAGTTTCTGAACAGAGTTTTGAGGGATTTTGAGAAACAAAGGGACAGAAGAATGAGGTTCATAAACTCTTTGACCCTGTTCCACCAGCACTAAGATTGCAGCTGAACTCGTGGTCTGAGCCAAACATTCCTGTCTGTATTCCATTAAACGGAGAAAAAGACAAACTGCCAAGTACCTGTACAGAAAGTCAATGTGAAAGAACTTTGTCCAAACTATAGCTAAACACATGGAAAAAGGGGAAACAAAGTGATTGCTCAAATACTATTCTGCTCCTGGAAATTATTCTGCTCAAACATGCTATTGGCAATGGGATGTCCTCCTGGAACAGATGGATTTGACCGGATTTCCTTTTCACATCGACAGGAGTCCTCTACGAGTGGGAAAGGTGAGTGAAGGGTTTTCAGTTCCCATAATTTGTTGTGAGGAGGAATAAAGAACGAGAGAGCTATTAATAGATCATTCCTTCTCAGGCAGGTTCCATTATCGCCCTCTTTGAGCTGAACCATACATAAATGTTAGTGGACCCCAAAATTGGAGCATTTTGAGGGGGGCGGGGGGCGTTGTTCCTGCGCCACACTTTAGAATGTTTGAATGGCTTCCTCCTGTGCTGCGTAATTACACAAATAGGTGAATGACTTAATACTATTCCTGTGTAACTCCTGATGGACACAATGGCGTCTCCTGTCTCATTTTACTGATGCTGACTGGCTGACTGGGATCTTCGTCTCACAGCACAACGGTGTTGAAGGGTTTAGTGACAGTAGAATGCATGGATTAGGCCATTCAGCTCCACAAGGCAGTTACCCCATTCAGAATGCTCATTCTTGATATGATTGTGGCTGAACACCCCTTTCCCCAGTAATTATTGACTGCAATGTTCAAAAACTAGTTTAGTCCAGCCTTGAATGTCTTCAATGGCCCAGTCTTCACTGTTCCCTGGGCGATGAAAACACAACAGACAGCACTGCACAAAGAAGAAACGGACATCCTTATCTCAACGGCGAACCGGTTATACTTGAAGTGTGTTAACCTCACACTAAAGCACGAACTATTTTGAGACACAAGGACAACAATTAGGAACAGAAACGCACAATGCATGCCCTTAAACCTGTCCAAAATTGCCTTTGATTCTCCAATCAAATATTCAACACCCTTAATTGACTCTGGACGCATAGGACACGTTTTAAGATTCAACAAAATCAGAAGATCATAAAAAAGGAGCAGAATTCGGAAACTTGTCCCACTAGGTCCGCTCTGTTTTCCGATAATGGCTGCTAACATTTCTCCGCACCGTTCTTGTGCCTTCTCCCCATAACGCTTGATCCCCTTGTAAATCAATAAATTATGTATCTATGCATAATTAAATGCTGTTTCTGCATGGTTGTGATTTTAGTTGTGTGTATATGTATCTGTATCTGTGTTTGTCTGTCTGATTTGGGTGTGTACCTCTATTGTAATGAAGGGCAATCTTCCATTTGCCGCCTTATTTAACTGCTCAACATGCAAACGAACTTTTTGTGATTAATGCACAAGGACGCGCAGGTCACTTGGCACAACAACATGCTGCAATGTTTCGCTATTTAAATAATAGTACAGTTTGCTATGTGTTATGAAGGTCTACGTGTGTACTGTACCTTTCAGAGAGCGTGAAACCTGACAAGGAAAGACTTAAAGAAAACAGTGTGCTGAAAATCTTTAAAAAATAACGTTTTGCTGTGAAACAAATAGCTGGAGCTGCGTTGCCATGGTCCACAACTAATTGAACTCGGTTAATCATTTTAAATTATACCACAAGATACCAAAGGCCAATTGAATTTGAATTTTTTTGGTTTTATGACATTAAGCAAATAAGACGGTCCGATGTTTTGGTATGTAGTGCCATAGAGTCATACAGGCATACGGTCTGAAAACAGACCCTTCGTTACAACCGTCCATGCCGACCAGATACCCGAACACAAACTATTCCCACCTGCTATATCCATCCAAATCCTTCCTATTCATATACCCATCCAAATGCCTTTTAAATGTTGCAATTGTACCAGCCTCCATCACTTCCTCCGGCATCTCCTTCCATACACTTACCACCCTGTGTGTGAAATAAACCGCCCCTTAGGTCTTTTTTATATCTTTCGCCTCTCAACCTAAACCTGTGCCTTCTAGTTCCCCCACCCAGGGAAAAAACTTTATCTATTTTTCTATCCATGGGCTCATAACTTTGTAAGATGATCCCTCAGACTCCCACCTCCAGGAAAAACAGCCCCCATCTGTTCAGCCTCTCCCCATAGCTCAAATCCTCCAACCCTCCATCCTTGTAAACATTTTCTGAACCTGTTCAAGATTCACAAAAAAACTTTCCGAAAGGAAGGAGACCAGAATTGCACGCAATATTCCAACAGTGGCCTAACCAATGTCCTGTACAGCCGCAACATGACCTCCAACTCCTGCACTCAGTATTCTGCCCAATAAAGGAAAGCATATCAAACACCTCCTTCACTGTTCTATCTACCTGCGACTCCACTTTTGCGGAAAACTACAAGGTCTCTTTTCTGAGCAACACTCCATTGGAGCGTACCATTAAGTATATAAGTCCTGCTAAGATTTGCCTTCCCAAAATGCAGCACCTCGCAATTCTTTCTATGGGCAGGTACCTTTCAGAGAGCTATTCTACTAGCAGTCATTTGGTACTTGACTGCTCTTTGCTGTTCTCCCCAACTGTTCAAAATACACGATTTTATATTTCAAAAAACGAGCAGCTAATACATTCAGAAATTATTCCCATCCTCTGTCTCTAATCTAAGATGGAGGATGGGAAAAATGTCTGGCTGAAACAGCTACTCCTTTTTTGAAGTATTTTGAAGTATAGTATCGTATTTTTTGAACAGTTGTAGAGAACAGCAAAGAGCAGCCATGCACCAACCGACTGCAGCAGAATAGCTCTCTGAAAGGTAACTGCAGAGGACCAAAGAATAGATGACAGGGAAAATCGACAGAGGAAAATCGACGAAGGAAGATCGACAGGTGAAAATGAACAGAAGAGAATCCACACAGCGGGCTAGCTTGGAAACGTGATTTTTTAAATAAATCTTAATCAGTGTTTTTTTTTTATCGGACCAGTATTGTAGACTGGGAGGCAATAGATAAATTTAAGAGAAAGCAATTGTAAATATTTGTTGTCTAATATTCTCTTTTGGACTTAAAGAATAAAACTGTTAGTTTTTTTTTCTTAAAATAGTGAAATTTCTGACAGTTCTTTACCTCTCCAAATTTAACAGGTCATGGCACGATGTCAGCTTTTCTGTGTATCTGATTTAAATTAGTAGAGGGTTTTACCCCATTGCATAATGTATTATTCCTAAAGAAACGATGACCTCAGTTTCACAAACATTGTCCTGCAGAGTACATCAAAACATTTTGATAGTCAGAAGAAGTGCGATATAATTCATCGATAACTTCTTCAAAAATGCTTCACTCAGAGGGTACTGGAGGCAATTGCTGTGGATACACACTTTAATATACACTTTTTGTTTGGAATATTGCCCAAAAACTGATCATTTTAAAAATTGCAGATGAAGCACAAACATAACTCCACATAAGCGTGTTCTACTGTAAAGGGCTTCAGTGGAATTACATTAGTCTCTAAATAAGCCGAATTGCATGTATGCGCGTGAATTCATGGCGCTGTCAGATTAATTGGTGCTGTGCGTTGCTGCCCTCCCATTCTCCTTCTATGATTGAGTCCTTGGAGGTTTTCACTCTGTGATTGTCGCCTATGCTGACGAGTCGGGGGAGTGGGGGGAAGCAGAAGGGGACATTGCATCTCCTTGAACGGAGACTGCCAAAGCTGCCATTCACTCTCACACACAAAGACACTGACACTTGTACAGCCATGTGGAGTCTGTCAGAAATATTCTTGCTCTGTCATCAATGTGTCAATGTTTCACTCACTCAGTGTAGTGTGTGTCAGTAAGTCAGTTGCTTGGTTAGCAGTGTGTCATTATTTGACAGTCGATTATGTAAGTATGGTAGTTTTTCCGTCGCTGATACATTTGAGAGTGTCAGTATTTCAGTTGTTCCGAGTCAAGTCCGACTGTAGTACAATATCAATGCTTGCAGTTAACAAACCTGGAAGAAATGTACCGTTTGTGTTCGACAGTGTGAAACATTGACAGGACAGTGACATGTTGTTGTCGTGGTAAGGTGTATGGCAGTGGAGGATCAATGCGGAGCAGTGTGAGATGATGCACGTTGAGGATAATATAAACAGGCTGCATACTCATAAAGCGGTGCAGAAGCAGAGGGCCCTAGTTGTATATCATCACAGGTTATTTAAGTCGTCAGGAGAAGTGAGGACAGCGGTAAATATCACGTTTTAGTTTCAATATCTGAGCTGTGTACAGGGTGGTGTGTAGGAGGGAATCTCCGTATTCCCTTCCTGGGAGGTGGTGGAGATGATTTGTTGTAAACCATCGTCCTGCTCACGGAAACCATGCAGATTTCATATGTATCAGCTCGATACAATAGGGAGATTACATCAGAGCCACAGCTTCTACGTTGTGCCGGTGGAAACAGAACTGACAGTGCGACTGATGTGAGAATTGTACTTCACTGAACATTGCTCCTGATTCGATGTTGTGACATGGTTGTTTCAGAATATCCACATCAATCATGCTGATCATTTCCTACTTGTGCCAGGCTCCTTCCCATATTGTGGGGGTAGGGTGGCTGAACAGGCAGGTATTTGGAACTCCTCCACACGGCGTTGCCCTTCCCGTCTGATTAAAGGCTGTTTCTCCTGAAATGAGAGAAATGAGGGGAGGGGGTGGTCCTGCTGTTAATCCTGGTGTCGATGGAGGCGGGTATGGTGAGGTGTGCAGAGGGAATCAGTCCATACTGTTGTATCCATGCAGTGATATTAATGTGGTGGGTACAGTGGAGGCAAGAGAGAGAGAGAGAGAGAGAGAGAGAGAGAGAGAGAGAGTTCAAGTCGGAGCCTTGTTGAATTGTTGGTGCTATAACAGATATATAGCGAGTATGAGGGAGCAGAGAGAATACGATGATACTTATCCTGGCAGAGTGGGAAAGATTATTGATGGTTATCGTGTATTGAGGGAAATTTACACAGACTGCAGATTCTGCAATGAGCTGGGCAGTGAGCACAGACCACGCTCGGTGGGTCTGGTCGTGTTGCCGTTTCTGGAAAGAGAATGTCTCTCCTCTGTACTATAATCTATCCACGAGGACATCCGTGGCCCTGTCGACAAATCGTAGTGCAATATTCACTCAAGACCAGGGTAAACTGTGCACGGTAGCTGCAAACTGAGAAAGCTCAATCGTGTGCCCACTAGCTTTGTAAAAGTAGCACGAGTGCCAGGGATCACGGAATACCCAGGGGTATCTGGGCGATGGTGAATACCGCCAGATATGATGGGTGGGAGAATCGGGCTGGCATTGACTGAGAGGGGCACCACGGGTTCGGGTGGGAAGTTAATGAGGTGGGTTCGACAAGGTAGCACCAGGAAACTAGCTCGGCCTCGTGCAAAAATAAACTCTGTCATATTTAATGAAAATGACGTAAGGCAAATTAGTATTAGATTTGAGTCCAATGAGGGGAAGACTTTGCTGACCCCATCCCCAGATACAAAGCTACAAAACAAATGCTCATTCAAACTTCCCTATCATCTGAAACCACTCCAATTCCGTTCAACCATTATACCTGGGAACACTGGCCCATGTTGCAGGAAGCAATAGAAATGTCTTCGTTTCAGAATCCAGAAAACTGTGATCACATCTTTCCATGACATTGTCTCTCAGTCTTCCCCCGCCCCCATCTATTTCCCTAACCCCTGCCATTTTTTGGTGTTTAAACCAGTCCCCTGCCAACTCTCTCTCTCTGGCAGTTACTTTCACGCCCATCGTAGCCCTTTTCCTGGCAAAATCGAGATATGAAGCTATAAATGAATGCGAGCTGTCCATACTGCTACTTCCAGCATGGGTTTCAAATTTCCCCATGGATGGCAGTAATCGAACATAGTGTTACCTAACGCTGTACTGGGGTTTTGGACACAGCTCTTCATGCTGGGAGGATAACACCTCCTATTTAAAAACCAATCCATTGCTGTTCATAAAAAAATAGGAGCAGTTGTAGGCCATCCGGCAATTCGAGCCTGCTTCTCCATTCTGTAAGATTTTGGCTGATCATTTCCTGGACTCAGCTACACCTACCCGTGATGTCACCGTAACCCATATTTCGTTTATTCAAAAAATCTGTGTTAGTTTTAAAACGTTCACTGAACTAGCGTCAACTACTTGTCTGGGCAATGAATTACATACATTTACAACTCTCTGGGTGAAGAAATTCGTTCTGAATTTCCTCCGAAATCTGCTTCCTCTAATTTTGAAGCAATGCCCTCTTGTCCGAGTTGCACCTACCAATGGAAGTATCCTCTGTACTTATCTTGTCTATTCCCTTCATAATTTTATGTTTCTGTCAGATTTACCAGCCTCACATTCTTCTGAACTCCTATGAATAGAATCCCAGTCTGCTCAGACTCTCCTCGTACGCTGACACCCTTCAACTCCAGAATCAACCTACTGAAACTCATCTGCAACCTCTCTAGTTTCAATATGTCCTTTCTCAAGAAACGGGACTAAAACTGCACGCATTACTCTTGTGTGGCTTCACCAACACTGCGTACAACTGCAGCATCTCGCTTTTAACTCAATCCTTTTAACAATGAAGGACAAAATTCCATTTGCCTTCCTAATTACTTGTTGTATCTACAGACCAAACTTCTGTGATTCATGCACAAGCACACGCAGGTGCCTTTGCATAGCAGCATGCTAAAACTTCTTGCCATTCAAGTAATAATCCTTTTTACCATTATTCCTTCACATTACTTCCCATTTATTAACATTGTATTCCAACTGCCAGACCTTTGCCCACTCCATTAAAGTATCTATATTCCTTTGCAAAGTTTCACAGTCGTCTACACACTTTGCTATGCCATTCATGTTCGTATCATCTGCAAATTTTGACACACTACACGTGATTCCCAACTCCAAATCATCTATATAAATTTTGAATAATTGCGGTCCCCACACTGACCCCTGAGGCACAGCACTAGTTGCTGATTGCAAAAGCGAATTACACTCTTTACCCCGACTTATCACTTCCTGTTTGTCATCGAATCCTCTATTTATGCTAATACTTCATCCGCAACACTATGCATCTTCATCATAAGCAGAAGCCTCGTGTGCGTCACCATGTTGAAGGAAATTCAGAAATCTAGATACACCATATTCATTGGGTCACCTTTGTCCACCTTGCATGTAACGTCTTCATAGTATTCAAAAGATTTGTTAAGCATTACCTGTCCTTCATAAACCCATACTGCGTCTACCAAATGTGACCACTTCTATCGAGATGCCCTGCTATTTCTTCCTTGAGAATAGAATCAAGCATTCTGCCCATTACAGAGTTCAAGCTAATTATTCACCAACTTTTTTCCAACTGCCTTTTTATATAGTGGCGTCACATTAACTGTTGAAACTTTATTGCTGGAACAGCACAGCAGGTCAGGCAGCATCCAGGGAACAGGAGATTCGACGTTTCGGGCACAGGCCCTTCTTCAGGAATGAGCAGAGAGTGTTCAGCAGGAGAAGATAAAAGGTAGGGAGGAGGGACTTGGAGGAGGGGCGTTGGAAATGTGATAGGTGGAAAGAGGTCAAGGTGAGGGTGATAGGTCGGAGTAGGATGGAGGCGGAGAGGTCAAGAAGAAGACTGCAGGTCAGGAAGGCGGTACCGGGCTGGAGGGATTCGGCTGAGACAAGGTGGGGGGAGGGGGGATGAAGAAACTGGTGAAGTCCAAGTTCATCCCCTGTGGTTGGAGGGTTCCCAGTCGGAAGATAAGACGCTCCTCCTCCGACCGTCGCGTTGTTGTGGTTTGGCGGTGGATGAGTCCAATGACCTGCATATCCTCGGTGGAGTGGGAGGGGGAGTTGAAATGCTGTGCTACAGGGTGGTTGGGTTGGTTCGTCCGGGTGGCCCAGAGGTGCTCTCTGAATCGCTCCGCAAGTAGGCGGCCTGTCTCCCCAATATAGAGGAGGCCACACCGGCTGCAGCGGATGCAGTGGATGATGTGGGTGGAGGTGCAGGTGAATCTGTGGCGGATATGGAAGTTTCCTTTGGGGCCTTGGAGAGAAGTGAGGGGGGAGGTGTGGGCGCAAGTGTTGCACCTCCTGTGGTTGCAAGGGAAGGTGCCGGGAGTGGAGGTTGGGTCGGTGGGGGGTGTGGATCTGACAAGGGAGTCGCGGAGGGAGTGGTCTCTACGGAAAGCTGATAGGGGAGGGGAGGGAAATATATCCTTGGTGCTGGGGTCTGTTTGGAGGTGGCGGAAGTGATGGCGGATGATGCGCTGTACATGGAGATTGGTGGGGTGGTAGGTGAGGACCAGTGGGGTTCTGTCCTGGTGGCGGTTGGAGGGACGGGGCTCAAGGGCTGCGCTGTACATGGAGATTGGTGGGGTGGTAGGTGAGGACCAGTGGGGTTCTGTCACATTAACTGTTCACTAATCTACTGGGACTTCCCCAGAGTCCAGTGACTTCAGGAAATTTACCACCAGTGCACTTGTTATTTCTCACGCCGTCATTTTAGTATCCATGGATGCCTTCCATCATTGCCAGTACGTTGTCTACCCTGAGAACCATCAGTTTGTGGAATACAGCAGCTTCCGTAATAATGATGGTACCCGCGACTTCGCCGACATTTATCTCTTTCTCAATTTCTGGCGTAATATTAGTGTCCTTCACTGTGAAGACCGATTCAAAATACCTGATCAAGGCCTCGATCATCCCACAAATCAATTTCCCTTCTCATTCTCTAAAAGACCAACTTTTAGCCACCTTTTGTCCTTTTATGTATTTATAGAAACTTTTGGTAGCTTTCTTGATGTGCTATGCTATTTTCTTTCTCACGTTCCATATAGTTCTTCTTCTGGCTTTCTGTTGACGATTAAAATTTTCCCGATAGTCTGGTTTCATATTGTTCTTGGTCGCTTTTTATGCCATTAGTTTTAATTTGATCATCTGTCTTATTTCCTCAGGCATGCATGGCTTTTTCTGCTTTTCTGACAGTCCTTCCATTCACTGCAATATAGTTTTGCTGAGCACTTCGGAAAATTTATTTCAAAGTCCATCACTGCTCGTCAACCGTCCCACCATTAAATCTTTGCATTCAGTCGACTTCAGCCAAGTCCTCCCTCATCGCATTGCTGTCTGCCTTGTTTAAGCACAGGACTTGGTACTGGATTTTATCTTCACACCCTACATCTGTATTCTAACTTCAATCATACTGTCATCGCTGCTTCCAAGAGCATCCATAAGTGTGTAGTCATTAATATAGGACCAAATCTACGAGAGTTTGCTCCCTCGTCTTTTCAATTACATAGTCTTTAAGAAAACTACCACGGATACACCCAGCACGATTCTCCTCAAGGCTACTCTGACTGACCTTGTTCGATCAAACGACATGTAGTTTTAAATACACCATGATGACAGTCTTAACATTTTTCCACGCATTATTTTTTTTTCTTTGTTATTGCCCGCCCTAATGTGATGCTCTTATTTGGCAGCCTATAGACAACACCTATCTGTGACTTTTTCTACCGAGAATTTCTAAGTTCCACCCAAATGTATTAAACCATGTTGTCCATAGTAACTAGGTCATCTGTCAGAGCCGCCCGACATCGTCCTTGTAGATCAGAGCTACACCACCCCCCTTACCTTTCTGACTGTCCTTCTGATCTGTGTGATCCCCCTGGATATTTAAAAAAAAAACAGTCGTGACCATCCTGTAACCATGTCTCTGTAGTGACTACTAAATCACATTCAACCATGATCATTTGCGCCGTTGACTCATCCACCGTGTAATGAATGCTAGGAACATTCAGGTAAAGTGGCCTTCTGATATCTTTCTTACCCTCATGAGTTCCAACGTCACGAAGAATGTCTCCTGAGTTGTCCTTCCTTTTTAATTATTTCATTGTCTGCCTTGAACGTGAACGCTCCTACACACATGCTAACATGATGCTTACCTTCGTATTTATCAGTATACTATCTGCCGATTTCCCTTTCCCTTCCGCACGACTCACTAGTGTATCGTCTTAGTGACCAACATATTTATCATTTTCGCGAGAACACTGGTTCCATATCGTTTCATACAGTGACCTTCCCATCCGCATAGGACTCCTTGGTTTCAATTCTGATGCCAATGCCCCATGAAATGTAACCCGTCTTTGACCCATGTGTTTACTTCACTAATTGTTTTATCCCTAAAACAATTTGTGTGTCTCAGGCATTAATCCGAAGATTATAACCGCCGAGGAACTGTTGCGTAATTTCGTTCCAACTGCTTGATATTCCCCAAACAGATCCTTTATCCTCGCCTTCCCTCTGTCATTACTCCAACGTGGACCACAACAACGAGATCCTCCCCCTTCCGCTCCAATATTCTTTCAAGCCAGTCAGATGTGTCTTGCACCAAGGCACTGGGGCCGTCAACATATCATGCATAACTCTCGATCCAGGTGGTAAAGGATACTATCTATCCCTTAATTATAGAAACCCCATAACTACAACTCGTCTTTCTTCTCCCCGCTCTTCAATGGCCTTCCCCACTGTTGTGCCGTGGTTAGCTGGCTCATCGTCCCAACAACCCGTTTCCTCATCCACACAGGGAGCCAGCAACTCACACCTGCTGGATAAGATCAAAACCTGGGGCTCCTCCATTCCTGAACTCAGGAGCGTCCTACCTGCCTCACGTGCCTTCACCCCATGTTATCCCTGATCACTTACTGAATTTGATTTATTTAATCTACCAGGTGTGTCTGCCTCCAGAAGCAAAGTATCCACGTTACTCTACTCATCCTTAATGTGCTGCCGTGTTTGAAGCTCAGATTTCAGATAATCAACTCTTAGCAGGACTTCATTCAGCAACCAACACTTGCTGCAGATTTGGTCACTGCAGTTCACAATGAGATCACTAAGCCCCACCATCATACAACTACAGCACGTCACCTACCAAGCCATCTCGACTGAGTTAATAACTTACATACAGTGGTGAGTTAATTGATTCCTAAACTTTTCTGATATGCTTTTTCAAATAATCAACTAATAAATAAATGATAAAAGGAATGAAATTAATTTATAAGAAATAATGCGATGAAAAACAAACAGAAAAAAAAACTTACTTAATCAGCACACCACTATCGTTATTTTAGAGGAGAGGGGTCTCCGGTTCAGCCGCTGCACAAATATTGTAGTTTATCTATCTTCCTGAAATGCCCTGGTCCTTGCTGTTACCAATCCCACTGCTACTTTGGAATTACTCTCTGTTCACTGCACAGCTCCCCTTACTGAACAGGTGCCTTGTCTCTGTTTACAGAGCAAGACAATGGTGTGATCTGCATATCTCCCCATGCTGGCCGGACAGTTTCGTCCAGGTTTATAAATCAATGCACTGGTGTCATCTGTACTGCTGCACAAGTTGTACAGGTAACTGGTGGACTGTTGAGCCTTGCATAGTGTTCCATCATGGACAGATTGCTGGGTTGTACTGAGGCTGGTCTGTATAGTGCTCCATGCTGAGCAGATTGCTCACGTGGGCTTATACATGTCCGGGCTGAATCTGTGGATTAGATGAGTATCTGATATAACTCCTTATATAACTATCAAGCCTCCAGCTCGCCCATTCCACTGTGAAAACCCAGTACTCCTGCAACATGCTGTTCATTATGTACATATCCATTTGAAAGTTGGATATCTATCCCTCTTGTTATGGACCAGTCAGATCTCCTTAAAATAGATAAGAATGTAGCATCGACCAGAGCAATTTAATTACTAAGATGTAATTGCTCCAACATGGGAACATTCCATAAACGCACATTTGTCAAAAAGTAAATTCAAAAAACAGATGGTCTCACATGCACTTCTCCAATCGAGGAGGAAAGAATATCTAATGTAACATTCTGACACCAATCACCGAGCGAGAGTGCAGCAGCCAGGAGAGATTTACTGCCTTACAAAACTGATGAGACCCCAGCAGAAACTCGCAAAAAGCAAAACTAAGAATCCTGGTTCTGTGAAGCAGATCACCACTCCAAAGGACCCGAACGGGGCCACAATGTCCACAGGGAACGGGCAGTACTCACTCTGCTGTCGAGTGGTGCTGGAAAAGCACATCAGTTCAGGCAGCATCCGAGGAGCAGAACTGCTATGCTTTTCCAGCACCATTCTACTCCAGAATCTGGTTTCCAGCATCTGCAGTCATTGTTTTTACAAGTACTCACTCTGCCTCCGTCATTGTAGGACTTTCGCAAAAGGGGCTTCTACACACTCAAGCCGTTCAATGTTGGTAAAATAAATGTTGAAGTTAAATATGAAGGAATAAAACAAAAGGATGCAGACGGCCTCGAGAGTCCAAAACTTCCTCCCCTGCCATACACAGTAGAATCATCGAGATAGTGAAAAGAAAGCATCATCTCTCTCCCTCACCTCTAACAATACGATTGGAGATATGTCATTAGCCCAACAGCCAGCGATGTCAATATCACGTTCAGACCAAGTAATCTTGTAGGTTGTAATGCATTTAGTGAAAAAGGGTTAACTAGAGCTGTTTGTTCAGCGACGGTAATTCATGTCCGTCTCCATGGATACTAACTGTGTCACTGGAGGCTTTCCGTCTTCTATAATTAAGAGGCTTCTTTAAACTTGTTATTCCATAATATCAGGGACAGCGTCATCCTCAACACGTTTGCGTTCAGCAGCTTTCGAGAGAGGGAGAAGAAGAGAATCTGAGAACAACAGACTGGACTGTTCCAAGAATGGACAGAGGTTTATCCTTGGGTCTTTCCTTGCTTTCTGCGGATTGGCCATGGTTAGAGTTGCGGATACATGCCGTACTGATGATTATTCAGGCGGGTTACTACCCCGCCCTCGCAATTGTTGGTTTTCCTGGTAAGCCTATTTGTATTAATTCGATAAGCAATGGTGAAGGCTTCGGTAATTTATATTTAACAAATACGTGATGTATTAGCTCCAGTTTCATTCAAAAACTCCACTTCCTGTCCATGATTTTCAGACTCTTCACTGATAATCATCTAAGAACGTACAAGACTGTTGAGAAACTTGAGGTGAATTTCGCCCCGAACTGTTTTATGTTTTTGTATTCCCTCTGTCCTCAAACCTGCCTACAACCACCTGCATAACATCCTCACCCTCCAGCTCTGCTTCAATGATTTTGCTGACTTAACTATCATCCACCCCTTTGTTAACTTCAGGTTTTCTGGCGAGAGTTCTCCTCTGACCACCCTTCCAGTTACAAATATTTTGAACACAAACTTGCTCTTCTCTCGATAGTTACTTCGCAATAGGGACTCATATTGAGTAATAATGTAAATGGATGTGTTCTTCAGAGGCACAGGTTATGCCTCTAAAGGCATTGAATCAAAACTACTACAGACAATGAAAGAACATAAATTCGAATGGCATAAAAAATGGAATGTAACGTAATTGCACGCTTAGAAATCATAAACCATCAGGACTGATTTTATTATTTTACTGACATTCTTTGGTAAATGAACTTTATGCCAAGTCTGGACTAAATGAGAGTTCAGACCCAGAGCAATGTGTCTGGATTCATACTATCTTGACAATTGACTTCGCAGTTAAGAACAATTAGGATGGCCAAGAGATGCTGCCCTTGGCAGAGATGTTGGCATCTCGTGAAACAACAATAGTGAGCGTGAAATAAACCAAGGAACTGTGGATGATGTAGATCTGAAATAAAATTCTCCAGCGTCTACATGCGTTGGAGAATGAATTGAAAGGAAACGAGAATGTGAGGATATTCTACCATTTTCACTTTTCCCATGTTCCTGAATATCACATCCGTTTAGGGATGCCTCTGCTGAAAGTGACCCGTGTTGTCTCTGTCTAACTTCTCTGAGTGTGGTGACCAACTCTATGGGAAATGCTGGTGCTGCTCTTAAAGTTGCTGAGAGGGGAACTGTAACTGTGGGACTGTGTGGAATGGTTATGGCTTTTTGCAGTGTGGAAGAAAAACTGAGGAGAGGGAGGCATTATTAAAACTGATTGGGTGCACCATCTGTGTGAGGATTTGACCTTCTCCTGTCATTGGAAAGTCAGTGGAGGTTCTGTTGATGCATTCTCCGGTTTGTATGGTCAGCTGTTGTATTAGTTTAGGGAGACTTTAGGGTCTGGTGACCCAGCTTTAGCCACTGCATTTACAGAGTATCTGACTCCATATTAAACAAATGGAGCTGAGACGACACAGAAGGGAGCCTCTGTAAACAATGAGGGGCAGGGCCTTTGATTATCCTCGCTGGGATTTCCAGGAACATATTTTAGAAGCTGCTCCCATTCAGGTCTAAAGTGTGAAACAGGTTTGCTACAAAAATGAGATCGTCACTAAGCTGACGGCCCTCCGTCAGTACAACCTCTAGAAACAAGCCTGGGGCAGGACTGTGCTGACACTCACCATGAAATGAACTGGATTGATTCTGAGTCTTTCCAGGCAGGAGTGGGTGACATGTCAATCATCGCTGACGATCAACTCTTTCGATGTATCACTAGCTGACAGAAGCCATGTGTCCACTGAGACGAATGCATTTGTTCTCTCGCACCACCCCTCCCCCCAAGGAAGGCACAGAAACTATATCCAGAAATACTACAGAACAGAGCAACGGGGAAATGAGGAACTGCAGGACATTAGAATGAATAAATGTATGTTTTTGATAGTCTCATTGAATTGACCATTGCTAAGTTGCTGCATCTGATGAGCTGTGTCCCAGAGTATTGTGGAGATGACAATACAGCCAGTGAAAGAATTACTGATTAGTTTTCAAAGCTGGTAAAAGTGCGGAAATGATTCTGTCGAATACAAAGCAGCGATTGCGAACAGAAATTTTTAAGCAGTGCAAAGAGGAAAAACAGAATGCTAAACAGATTAGTGTCAGCTGTGAGAAAAATATTGGAAAGGTTTACAAGGAATGTGACAACGAGACACTTGTCGAAATAATGACATTTTCGGAAATTTGACGTGGTTGAATTCAGGTCAGTGGAGAATGTTAGAGCCCATGGCTCAGTAGGGGTGCAATGCATGACAAATTGATTAAAATTTGGATCATGTGCAAACTTAAGAGAGTAGTGTTTCTTTTTGCTGGACTGAAAGCTCGTGGACTGTCAGAAGAATCAGTGCTTGGGCAACAGCTGTTCACAACTTATAAAACTATTTCAGATGTGAACCACAGATACAACAACGTTTATCTATATCTATTATACGGTGAGAGTTTGGGAAGTGCTGTTGTTTAAAAGGACCTCGATGACCGTGGTCAGAATTCACGAAGAGAATTCATTCAGGGCAGTAAGTAATTACAGCTGTAAATGATAAGTGGTGCTTCATGCAAAATGATTCAAATATCAGAGTTAATACATCTTATTCAGTAGAAATATTTTGTTAAGACAGTATTTCGTGTACTGTGCACAGACTGAGTCTGCTTTATAAATAATAACCTCCATGTCACCGAGACAGTGCAAAGGCATTTCACCAGACTAACCCCTCGCATGATGGTAGCATGAGCAGAGAGTGCAGTAACAATGTGTTCTGTACGTAGCGCAATGATAGAATAAGAAGTTGAACCTTGATGATTATGTACGCACACTCATTATGTCTCAAAGATACGGTGAGGAATTTCATACTTTCTCTAGGATGCTGTGTTACCGATAGTTTACGTGCCTGTGCAGAGATGACAGAGAGAAACATGCTCTGAATGAATGATGAACACTTTAATGCACGGTTACTGAGTGAACCTGGACGCAGTGCTACGTTGTTCAGAATCCTATAAGCAGCCACAATAAATTCGTACTGAAACAGTTACCCCTTGCCCATCAACTTGTGACATCCAGAGAAAACATGGGTCTGCACCCTCAGAGGTGGAAAATGTCTTTGGAATTAGTTTTTAAAAAGGTGTCACTCCCAGTGTCAGAACACCATGCAACAGTAACACCTATGTACTGTGACTAATGGGGCACGATGTAAAACATGGAGCAGTGCATCTGTGCAGTTCGTGCTCAATTTATTTGTGACGTTGAGCATCTCTGATGCCTACCTGTTCATGTGCTGGTGACTTGAGAGGGCGAATGACTTCTTTCTGTTCCTTAGCAAATGATCCCAGGTTGAAAGTGGTTTCGTTCTGATCCCGTGTAACATCCACTTGGATTGAGCAGAATCCTTGTCTTCCTGTTTCACTGGCAGGAGGAATTGAATGGGCTGTTCCTACTCTTGTCCAATAGATTTCTGGAGCTGAACGGATTCCCCATATTCTTGTGAACCCAGTTTGAGGTACTGAATGAAAACCTCCATTTACTGTGGAAATATGCAGCCCTGTTACATGAATGTTACGGACATATTACCAGCATGGGCTTAAATATTGTCCAGGTCTTGTTGCACATGGGCACAGACTGCATCAGGAGCTGTAGGGGGTAAACTGTTCTGAATGTTCTGTGCTGTTCAGTGAGCGTCCAAACTTCTGCTCAGTGTAGACTCCATGGGCTGAATTTCCTGCTTGCACACATCAGGGATTCGTAGTTGACAAGCTGGAGATGCCTGGGCTGAGGAAGCTATCCTGAGGATCTCCTGCTGAAATGTCTCACTGCTCAGATGATTGATATTCACTGACAATTAAAATCTTCCCTTGGCTTATTAATGACTTGAAAGAGTGGAGAGTTACAATGAATTCTGCTGAAATGCAATTTTTCTTAGACATTTTGATGTTACCCTCAGATAAATATCAGGAACAGTCGCTCTTACCTAAGCCCTTATATTCACTTTTTTTAGCCGAGTGTTGTTCAGTGGGGAGAAAGCTCTCGTGTAACAGGAAGATGCAGATGGGATGGTCAGATAGCTGATCAATCACAGATGGAATGTAACACTCAAAGATATGTACTGATGCACCTTGGCAGAAGGAACCAGAATTGCAGCACACGAGGAAGCTCAACGGGGGCTTCTCCACACACCAATGAATGTAATTCATCGCGTTAATAGCTTAGTTAAGAAGCCACACATGACTGCAGGCATTGCCTTTATTCATCGAGACATAGTTTATAAGAGCTATACAGGATTGTATTTCGGACCGATGTATTCCCAATACATGTCAAACCTTTGTTTGCGGGAATCAATTACAATATTTCCAAACGTGCAGTTGGCACTAATCGTTGGTTTGTGAGTGAGTGAGGAGGATGTAAAAACGTTCCAAGGTGACTGTGACAACTGGAGTGAATGGTCATACACGTCGCAAATGAAGAACAATTTGGGTAGATGTGAGGTTGTGCACTTTGGTAGGAACAAATGATGTGGTGCATACCTTTAAGAAAACATTGGTTGAAGCAGGTTTATTTATAAAGGGACTGATGATTTCTTTATTTTGTTTTCTTCTGTTGAGACCTCCGAGCTCTATTTAGGACAGTGGGGTCTGATGCCAGAATTCAATACAGGGAATGATATTGACACACTGATCAGTGCACATAGGCCCACCAAGTGAGTAGCTGTTAAGTTGAAAAGGATCTGGATCTCCCTGTACATCAGTCACTGAAAGCAAGAATTTGAGTTCAGGAATAAGGGTATAAGCCTACAGCTGTACAGGGCCTTGGTGAGACTCCATCTCGATCACTGTGCGGTATTGTGTGCAGTTTGGCTCTCCTCACCGAATAAAGGAGAAACCTGAAATTGAGGGTAAACAGCAAAGGGTGACCCGACGGATCTCGGGGATAACAGGCTTGTTGCGGGAGCAGAGATTGGGTTGACTGGTTATGTATTCCGTGAGGTTTAGGCAAATGAGTGGAGATATCAGTGAAATGTATAAAAAAAACTGACAGAAAGACACATTTTGGAAGCAGGTATGATAGTTTCCCTGGTGGGAATGTCTAAAACAAGGGCCCATATTCTTAGGTAGAGGCAAGTCACTCTGCATTGACATGACAATAAATGACTACTCTCAGAGACCAGTGAACCTGAGAAAGTCACTCACAAATCAGGCTTGTAAGCCATGGCACCGAATATGAATAAGGAATTCTAGGCACTAAAAGGATGGGGAGAGAGCAGGAGCATGGTGTGGAGGTAAAGGATCAGGTATTATTTGCGGTGATTCTCCTGTAACACAGCAGATGTGTTTGCGTGCGACATTGTTGTTATAGAAACTCATGCAATATAAATAATGCGGCCTGTGGGTTAATAAAAGGGGTCTGTGAGAAATGCCAAAAATAACAATAAAAAGCAAAACAAATCTCATAGTTAGCCGAACACAAAGGACAGCATAGTCTAAGTACATCATTACATCACATATTCTCTTGAAAGAGTGTAATAAATGTAAGTCTTTAACACTGCAATCAATGACATCATTAAGTTTCCTTTCACTAAGTTATTCAGCAGAATGCGCATGAGTCAATTGACGAACTGATACTGATGTGGAATTCCGGTTCTCCCCAAGACTCTCCCTCTGGATTGAAATAAAGTTCCTTCTAAATGTGCACTAAAATTCCTCGTTACAGCCTCAGTTTCAAGGCAGAGCGGATTGCATTCCTGTTTTAGCTGAACACACTGTTTGTGCATTTTGCAAACAGAGGATCCTGAGTTGGGTATCGCTGTTCAGCTCCTGCGAGGGATGGAATTGCGTAAGAGTGAACGGCCGTTTGCTTTATAAATATACTGTCTACAATTTACTATTCGCGTTATAGCCACATCGTGCAAAATGAACGCACTTTACATGACAACTACCTCTGTATTGAATGGGGGAGCAAGATTGATGGATCAAAGGGACTATTACAGTTGCTATTTTTTTATTTCTTGATGGAAATTAACATTGAGTGAAAAGGTCACACTGCAGATTAGAATTGCTAACGGAGATAGTGAATGGGTGACGAATAGACATGAAAAGAGTAGGAAAGCAGTGCATGTGTCCCCTGCGGTTATCACCCTCCAAAGCAGGTATACCGATTTGAATAATGTTGGGGGAGATGGCTCACCAGGACATGACAGCAGTTGTCAAGATCATGGCACTGTGGCGGGCACTGCTGTTCAGAAGGGCAGGAAAGGGACTCATTGGGCCATATTCATAGGCGATTCTATTGTGAGGGGAGTGGATAGGCGGTTTTGTGGCCGAAAACGGGACTCCCGGATGGTATGTTGCCTCCCAGGTGCTCAGGTCAGGGATGTCACCGATCAGCTGCAGAGCATTCAAAAAGGGGAGGGTGAACAGCCAGTTGTCTCGTTGCATATAGGCACCACCGATATATGTTGAAAACGATATGAGGTTCGAAAGAAGAATTCAGAGAGCTAGGAGAGAAGTTAAAGAGGAGGACCTCAAAGGTAGTGATCTCGGATTACCACCTGTGCCACGTGCTAGCCAGAATAGAATTGAAAAAAAAAAATGCATGATGAACACGTGGCTTGACAGATGGTGTAGGATGGGGGGTTCATATTTGTTGGACATTGGGACCGGTTCTGGGGAAGGTGGGCTATTACAAAATGGACAGTCCACATCTGAACCAGACTGGTACCAGCGTTCTTGGGGGAGATTTTGATAGTGTTGATGGTGAGGTCTTGAACTAATGTGGTGGGGGACTTGGAATCAAAAGAGAAAACAAGTAGGCAGCGAGGTGGAGACTGGAGACTGTAAGAATCATGAAGATAACATGAATAAAGGGAGGAGTAGGCAGAGAGTAGATGAGTGCAAAGGAACTGGTGACCTGAAATACATCTACTTTAATGCAAGAAGTATAGTGTGTAAGGCAGATGAACATAGGGTTTGTTTTGGTGCCTGAGAGTATGACGTTATTGCAAGCATAGAGACTTGTTTGAAGGAAGGGCATGATGATTGGTAATTAAATGTTCCAGGATATAGTCGCATCAGACAGGACAGGGAGGGAAGTAAAAGTGTGTGTGGGGGGGGGGTGGTGGTGGCTGGAGTTGCATTGCTGGTCAGGGATGTGTTAAAGAGGACACGATGGAGGTCTTGAGTAGTGAGGCATTATGGGTGGAGCTGCGATATAAGAAGGGTGTAGTTACATTGTTGGGGTTGTATGTGAGGTAGAAGAAGAAACACGATGCCAGATTATGGAAGGATGTAGAGTAATAGGGTAGTGGTGATGGAAGATTTTAATTTTCTCAAAAATGACTGGGATACACCTAGCGTCAGAGGTCTTCGTGGGGTAGAAGTTATACGAAGCGTCCAGGAGAGTTTTCACAAGCAGTATGTCAATAGTCCGACGAGGGAAGGGGCCATATTGGACATAGTACTGGGGAACGAGCCAGGACAGGTGGTAAAAGTTGCGGTGGAGGATTACTTTGAGAACAGAGACCATAAATCTGTAAGTTTTAGAATAATCGTAGATAAAGTAAACAGTGGTCCTAAGGAAAGATTACTAAACTGGGCCAAGGCCAGTTGTATTAAAATTAGGCAGGAGCTCGGTAACGTGTTTTGGACACAGCTATTTGAAGGGAAGTCCACATTAGTGATGTGGGAGGCTTTCAAAGATAGTTTCAAGATAGTGCAGGATGGACATGTCCTGTTGAAGGCAAAGGATAGGATGGGCAAGATTCGTGAACCGTAGATGTCTAGCCAAGAGGAAAAGGGAAGCATGCATAAGTTTAGGCAGCTAAGAACAGAACGGGCCCTGGAGGAAATTCAGAAGAGTAGGACAAGTCTTAAACGTGGAATCAAACAGGCTAAAATGGATCATGATATAGATTTAGCAAGCCGAATTAAGGAGAATCACAAAGCATTTTATTCTTATATAAGAAGCAAGCGGGTAACTAGAGAAATGATTGGTCCACATAATCATAAAGAAGGAAGGCTGTGCGTCGAACCTGAGAAAATGGGTGAGATTCTGAATGATTGCTTTTTATCCGTGTTCACTGAGGAGAGGAACATGATGAATCTGGAGAATGGAGAGAGGAGTTTGATTCGTCTGGGTCGCGTTGACATAAGTAGGGAAGATGCGTTGGGTAGGCTAAAGATTATTAAGGTGGACAAATACTCAGGATTCGATGGGATCTACCCCAGATTGCTGAGGGTGGCGTGAAGGAAATAGTTGGGGCCCTGACAGATATCTTTGAGGCATCCTTAATTACAGTTAGGTGCCAGAGGACTGGAAGTTTGTTCATGTTGTCTCCCTGTACAACAAGGGTAGTAGGGATATTCCGGGAAACTACAGACCAGTGAGCATTACATGCGTGCTGGGAAAGTTGCTGGAGAGGTTATGAAGGGATAGGATCTATTGATATATCGAAAAGAATGGGCTTACCAGTGATAGACAACATGTTTTTGTGCGGGGGAGATCGTGCGTCACCAATTTAATAGAGTTCTTCGAGGAAGTGAAAAAGATGATAAATGAAGGAAGGGCTGTTGATGTCATATACATGTACTTTAGTAAGGCGTTTGATAAGGTTCCCAATGGGAGACTAATGGAGAAAGTGAAGTAACATGGCGTGCAGGGTGTTCTAGCTAGGTGGATAAAAACTGGTTGAGCAACAGGAGACAGAGAGTAGTAGTTGAAAGGAGTTTCTCTAAACAGAGAAAGGTGACCAATGGTTTTCCACAGAGGTCAGTGTTGGGGCCACTCTTGTTTGCAATATACATAAGTTATCTGGAAGAGGGCACTGTTGGTATGATCAGCAAGTTTACAGATGACACGCAGATTGGTGGAGTAGCAGAAAGCATAAGGCACTGTCAGAGGATACAGAAGGGTATGGATAGACTGGAGAGTTGGGCGGAAAAGTGTCAGGTGGATTTCAATCCAGATAAATGCGAGGTGATACGTTCAGGCAAGGTTAATTCGAGAGCGAATTATACAATGAATGGAAGAGCCTTGGGAAAAGTTGATGGGCAGAGAGATCTGGGATTGCAGGTCCATTGTACCCTGAAGGTGGCTGCACAGGTGGATAGAGTAGTCAAAAAGTCATATAGTATGCTTGCCTTCGTTGGAGGGAGAATTGAGTAAAAGAGCTGGTAAGTCATGTTAAACTGTACAAGACATTGGTTCGGCCACATGTAGAATATTGTGCATAGCTCCGGTCGTCACATTACCAAAACAATGTGGATGCTTTGGAGAGAGTGCAGAGAAGGTTTACGAGAATGTTGCTTTGTGTGGAAGCTGTTATCTATGAGGAGAGTTTGAGAAGGTTAGGTTTATTTACTTTGCCATAATTCTGTACGTTCTTTGGGAAATCTTTGTAAAAGTTGTCACAAGGTTTCAGATGTTAGATAAGGAAGTCTCTGGAGGATCTTCAGGACTGTCTTTCCCATTCTCTTTTCGAATACCAAGGCTGGTGTGGTATTGTGCCTGCATTTATCCTTTAAGAACACGGAGCAGTTTGATAGAATTTAGTGTCTGGATTGCCGTTTGAGAGACCATGGAAAAATTTATCTTGTGTGACTGGAGTAACTTTTCGGTAAGTTCAGAGAGCATAGGAGATTAGCTTCCAGGAAAGTACATTGGGGAAGCAAATCGTTGTTTAAAATCGACATTCGCTTCAAGGTCATTGCTACTGACACAATATTTTTAACCTCGATATTTTATTAATGGTTGTTAATTTCTACCAGTTGCCAGAGCATTTGACTGTCTGGATTAGTAATCCAGTGAGATTTCCACAATAGCACTCTGTCCACATGAGGACTTATTGGAAACCGCACTGAGTAGGTTATTTCTGTGCTGCCTGACAGCTCTGTCAAAAAGAACTCCCACGAATTTGACTATCGTGCTGGCGCTGAGGGGGTGCTAATTGGTCAGATTGTAATTATGCTCCTTTTGAACGACTGGACATAGTCGTGTAAATTTCCACTTTGCCGGATAGAAACCAGAGTTGCAGTTGAAATTAAGCAGCTTCCCCATGCATACGGCTTGTTGTACAGCACAGGGCTTCAGTCCTATTGCAGTGATGGTGTCAGGGGCCATTGGCTTTGTCGTATCAATTGTGTTCAGTTGCTTTTTCATGTCATGTGCAGTGAATCAAATTGGTTGAAGACTGGAATATATGTTTTTTTACTGGGCATCATTACGAGGGTGAGGTGGATAATCGACTCAACACTTCTGGCTGAGGATGGTGCAGATGCAACATTCTTGTCTTTTACACTAATGTGCAGGGTTATTCAATTCTTGAGGATGGGATTATTGGTGGACCATCTCCTCCAGTGACTTGGTTAATCATCCATCACCATTTATGCCTGGATGTGACAAGACAGGAGAGCTTTGATCTGGTCTATTGTGCTTGGGACAATTTTGCCATCTTTATCAGATGTTAGTCCTGCTATTTGGAATGTAAGCAGTCAAATGCGGTAGATTTAAAGGCTTGTCATCAGATTTAGGTACACATGGTTCTGACCGTGGTATGTTCACCCTCACTCGTCACTGAACCACAGATCGGCGTGATGTTAGCTGTATATTGACGGATTATCCTGGACATCGATTGCAGCTTGTCTTTGAGTACAACTCTGCTTCTGCTATGGTCTGCAAGCCCACATCAATATTAAGAATTCTCTATTCAAGCAAAATCGGAGAGGTAGATCATTGCAAATATTTACAGAGGGTTATTGACCTGGAATGAAGTTAAGGGCAACGAAGGTGACTAACGCGGCATTATGGGGTCATAAACTATTCGAGTTGTAACATATGCAAACAGACCCTTCGGCCCGGATTGGCTATGCTCACATTGTCTATGGTTTCCGAAACTGAAGAAATCCAATTTTACTGCTTTTGGCACATGTCCCTCAAAAGCTTTCCGATTCGTGTCCCCATCCAATCGTCTTTTATATGGTGTAATTGTCCTCACCTCTACCACTTTCTCTGACACATCATGACATTAAACAACTACCTTGGGAAGCAAAGAGAAACAAATGCCTCTTTGATCTCTTTTATATCTCTTCCCTCTCACCTTAATCCTATACTCTCTGGTACTGGAAAGCCCACCCTGGCAAAAGACCAAGGCTGTTCATCCTGTCCATGGCATTCTTGATTTTCTCAACCTTTATAAGGTTACCCCAGAGCTTTCTGTGCCACCAAATCCCAGCCTATCCTTTTATTTCAAAACATCCTTTCTATTCATAACATCCTTGTTACAGCGGGGCGACAAGAACTCTTTTGTACAGCCACAACCTGATGTCCCAACTCCTACACTCAATACTCTGATCGATAAAGGTAAACATGCTTCACTGCCCTGTCTCCCTTTGATTCGACTTGCAAGGAGCTATATAAGTGAACCACTCTGTCTGTCTGTTAAGCAACACTCTCAACAGCCCGACAGTTAACTGTACAAATCGTTCCCTGGTTTCTCAAACACAATGCAACACCTTACATTTATCAACATGAATCTCCATCAGCTATTCCTCGGCCCACTGCGCAAGTTGGTCAAGATCTCATGGTCATTTTAAGTTGCCTTCTTTACTGTCCACTATTACACGAAAATAGTCCTGGGTATTTATCTACGTTGTGCATTTTAAAAGCACCAGCAATTCCTGTTCTCTATTGTGGTCTCGTTTCACAACATATTTCTTATTTATTTCGCCAGGTTCCCTCGCCTCAATATCTTTCTCCACAGTAAATACTGAAGTGATATATTTGTGTAGGATATCACATATTCCACAAATTCCACTGCTTTGGTCCGCATAACACCCCGTGATGGATAGATGTCGAGTCCGGGTTTACAGATCAATGCACTGCTGTGGTCAGCATACATTTCTGTGCAGGACAGATGTATAGTCCGGGCTGATAGATCGAGCAGAAACAGGCTGTGAGGCAATGGAGGGGGGCAGAACGACTTCTTGAGATGTGTGTGAACTCAGCATGCTAGGCATTAATGGTCTATATTGTTAAAATGTTAAATGTGTTTCTGTGTTTTTCCAATTGTGCAGTAAGGCAGAAATGTTTTATAATTTAATTTTGTTGTCTTCATTATTCCACAAGAATAATGCGCCAAGGTACTGTACCTGGGGGCTGGGGTAACATGTGATGATTGTAAACTTTTCAGTTTACTAATTTGAGTATATGCGACAATAAAGCTAGTAAAAATAATTCGCCTTCTCTGTGTCCACACACAGAAGGCTCTTTGACTTTTAACGGTGCTCTATTCTCTCCCTAAGTACTCTTTACTCGATAATATCCTTGTAGAATCTCATTTGATTCTCCTTAACCTGATCAGCCAAAGCTGTCACATGACGCGTTTTTCGCCTCCTGTTTTCCTTCGGTTGCCCTCCTCCACCCCGTATGCTCCTTGATGAATTCCTTGATCGGAGATGCCTAGACCTGGTATATAACTCCTCGATATTTTTTTTCGTGACCAGAGTCCCAAAATCCCCTGTCATGTCCAGTTCCCTCCTCCTACTACCATTGTCCCTCACACTAACAAAAACACGCTGTCGCTGAACTCTCATTATCTTGCATTTGGATGACTCCCACTTGCTTGACGTACCTCGACGTATGAACCGCTTCCCCACTCATCTTTTGAAAATTCCTGCCTAATAACATCAAAATGGGCCTTGCCCAAATTTGTAACATTGTAAAGCTTCTGGACCAGGCCTATTCTTTTCTAAAACTATTTTCGAACTAAACGAATTACAGACACTTTTCTCAACATGCTGTCCTCTAACAGCACAGTCACTTGCCCTGCATTAATTCACAAGAGGAAATACAGTTGAGGGCAGGATCAGACCAGCCAAGATCTTTCTGAATGGGAAGGTGGCCAAGAGGGACAGAATGATTGCAGATACCTGTATGTTTATGGATGTGTGTATGTGTGAGTGGGTGTGTGTGTGTATCTGTGTTTACTGCGGATTTATGTGTGTGCTTCAGTGCATTAATCTGTATACCTCTGAAACTACATTCCTGAGCATTTGGGTTTATGTTGTTTTGGAAGTGAATGCATTGAAATGGGAATCGAAATGCCCCTCTTCACTCTCATTCTTCCTCGCTCTCACTCCCTCTTGTATTTGAAGTGATCTAATACCACCCATTGTTGGCCGCCACACACGACTGCAGAAGGCGCAGCTTTGTTTGTACAGCCATCAAAGACAGTGATTCTCTCACATTTGAATTGAATTGGCATCATTGCCACATGCACTCTAATGAATGCAGTAAAAACTTTGCAATGTCTTCGCTTATGGCATTATCTCAGGTACAAACAATCTAGACATAGATTCTTAAGTATTTGGTACAAAATGGAAAGATAATAAATGAAAGTCATAGAGTCAAAGAGTCATAGAGATATACAGCATGGGAACAGACCCTTCGGTCCAACACGTCCATGTCAGTTCGATATTCCAACCCAGTCTCGTGCCACATGACAGCACCCGGCCCATATTCCTCCAAACCCTTACGATTCATATATTCATCCAAATGCCAGTTAAATGGTGCAATTGTACTAGCCTTCACAACATCCTCTGGCAGCTGATTCCAAACTAGTACCACCCTCGGTGAGAAAACGTTGCCCCTTAGGTCTCTTTTATAAATTTCCCCTCTCACTCTAAACCTATGCCCTTTATTTCTGGAACCCCTGACCCCAGGGACAAGACTTTGTCTATTTACCCTATCCATGCCCCGCATAATTTTCTAAACATCTATAAGGTCACCCTTCAGACCCCGATGCTCCACGACGGAAAACAGTCCCACCCTGTTCAGCCTGTCCCTATAGCTCAATTGCTCCAACCCTGGTAACATCCTTGTAAATCTTTCATCTACCCTTTCAAGTTTCAGAACATCTTTCAGATAGGAAGGAGACCAGAATTGCACGACATATTCCAATAGTGGCCTAACTAATGTCCTGTAAAGCCGCAACATAATCTTCCAACTCCTGTAAACATACTCTGACCAATAAAAGAAAGCATACCAAGCGCCTTCTTCACTATCCTATCCACCTGTGACACCACTTTCAAGGCGTTGTGAAACTGCACTCCAAGGGTTCTTCGCTCAGCAACACTCCCTAGAACCTTACCATTAAGTGTATAAGTCCAGCTAAGATTTGCTTTCCCAAAATGCAGCACATTGCATTTATCGGAATGAATGTCTATCTGCCACTTCTCAACCCGTTGGCATCTGGTCATGATCCGATTGTAATCTGAGGTAACCCTCTTCGCCATCCACTACACCTCCAATTTTGGTGTCATCTGCAAACTTACTAACTGTACGTCTTATGATTGCATCCAAATCATTTATGTAAATCGCAATCAGTAGAGGATCCAGCACTGATCCTTGGTGACACTCCACTGGTCACAGGCCTCCAGTCTGAAAAACAGTCCCCCACCACCATCCTCTGTCTTCTACCTTTGAGCCAGTTCAGGATCCAAATGGCTCATTCTCCCTGTATTCCGTGAGATCAAACCTTGCTAATCAGTATCCCATGGGGAACCTTGCCGAACGCCTTACTGAAGTCCATACAGATTAAATCTGCTGCTCTGCCCGCATCAGTACTTGCTGTTACTTCTTGAAAAACCTCAATCAAGTTTGTGAGATGTGATTTTCACGCACAAAGCAACTTTGACTATCCCGAATCAGTCCTTGTCTTTCCAAATACATGCGCATCCTGTCCTTCAGGATTCCCTCCAACAACTTGCCCACCAGGGAGTCAGGCTCTCTGGTCTATAGTTTCGCAGGATATTCCTTACCACCCTTCTTAAACAGTGGCACCACGTTAACCAAACTCCAGTCTTCCAGCATCTCACCTGTGACTATCAATAACACAAATATCTCAGCAAGAGGCCCAACAATCACTTCTCTAGTTTCCCACAGCGTTCTAGGTTACACCTTATCAGGTCCGAGGGATTTATCCACCTTTCAAGACATTCAGCAATTCCTCCTCTGTAAAATGGACATTTTGCAAAATGTCACCATCTATTTCCTTACATTCTATATCTTCCATATCCTTTTCCACAGTAAATACTGAAAGCAAATTAATCAGTAAGTATCTCCCCTATTTTCTGCAGCTCCACACAAAGTCCGCCATGAGGATCTTTGAGGAGCCCTATTTTCTCTCTTGTTCCCTTTTGTAAAAAGAAACCCTTTGGAGTCTCCTAATTTGTATTTGCCAAAGCTATCTCGTCTCCCCGTTTTGCCCTCCTTATTTCCCTCTTAAGCATACTCCTACTTCCTTTATACTCTTCTAAGGATTCACTTGATCTGTCCTGTCTATACTTACATATGCATCCTTATTTTTCTTAACCAAATTCTCAATTTCGTTAGTCATCCAGCGTTCCCTATAACTACCAGCCTTTCCTTTCACCCTAACAGGAATATACTTCAGCTGGATTTTCATTTCTGAAAGCTTCCCATTTACCAGCCGTACCTTTAACTGCGAACATCTGTCCCCAATCAGCTTTTGTAAGTTCTTGCCTAATACCATCAAAGTTGGCCTTTCCCCAATTTCGAACTTCAACTTTTAAATCTGGTCTATCCTTTTTCATCACTGTTTTAAATCTAATAGAATTATGGTCGCTGGCCCCAAATTGCTCTCCCACTGACACCTAAGTCACCTCACTTGGCCTTGCTTACTTCCCAAGTGTAGGTCAAGTTTGCACCTTATCTAGTAGGTGCATCCACATACTGAATCAGAAAATTCTCTTGCACCCACTGCACAAATTCCTCTCTATCTAAACCCTTAACACTATGGCAATCCCAGTCTATGCTTGGAAAGTTAAAATCCCCGACCATAACCACCCTATTATTCTTACAGATAGCTGAGATCTCCTTACAAGTTTGTTTCTCAATTTCCCTCTATCTATTAGTGGTCTATAATACAATCACAATACGGTGATCATCATCCTTTTTTTTATTTCTCAGTTCCACCCAAATAACTCCCCTGGATGTATTTCCAGGAATTTCCTCCCTCAGCACAGCTGTAATGCTATCCCTTATCAAAAATGTCACTCCCCCTCCTCTCTTGCCTCCCTTTCTATCCGTCCAGCAGAAGAATATAATGAAAAAGTGAACAGTCTCGGAATACAATCCCTTACATGCCAATCTGTGCCAGCAACGAGTCTCCGGACTGCACCAAGCTCAGTATCTAGACGACACCAGGCCCGCTCTCCATAACTTACCTAGTTCAGTGTCCAAACTGTGCTGAGCCCTATCTCCAGAGTGTGCTGTGTCTGATCTCTCCACTGCACTGAGCCAAATATCCAGACCGGTCCGGGCCCAGACTCCAGACTCAACTGGGCTCACTCTCCACTCTGCACCGGGCCAAGTCTTCAGGCCCCACCGTGCCCAGTCTCCAGTCCGCACCAGGCCCAGTCTGCAAACTGCAGCGGGCCAAGTATCCAGATCGGACCAAGACCAGTGTCCAGATTACGCTGGGCCCAGTCTCAAGACCACACTGAGCCCAGACTCCTCGCCGCACCGTTCCGAGTCTACATTCCACACAGGCCTGAGTGCCCAGGCCACACTGAGCCCAGTCTACAGACTGCGGCGGGCCCAATCTCCAGACCACGCCGGACACAGTCTCTGGACCGCACTGGACTGAGTCCTCAGACCACATTGGATCCAGTCTCCAGACCGCACCAGGTGCGGTCTCCAGGCTGTACTGGGCTTTAAGTCTCGAGACCTCATCTTCACATACTAGCCTCCAATCTGGGGCTCAACTCCTGCTTTCCCGTCCGTGTAACTTCAAAACATTGAACGTTTTTGGAAGAAATAACTCTTCAGAAAACAGAATAAAAGAAGAGACACAACGAGCTGGCAGAGCAGAGTTCCACCTGAAACAGTCCGACCCTGCCGCTATCTTTAGGACACTTCACGCTGTTTCCTTCTTCAAAGAATGCCATTGGAGACCCAGAAAGGTTTTGTCTGATTCCTTTCAATGCTGGTCCTGCGATATTAACAGAATGAGATGAGCATGCCGATTGCTGGCCCAAATGCTGCCATTGGGTTTGTTTCAGGAACTTACAATTTGTTTTAACCATAATTTGGAAGAGTACATCAAAAAACAACAACGAAAGTGAGAGAAATTACCCGATAATTATCTCAGTATCTTCCAGAATACTTCACTCAGAGTTGCCTGGGGACAGTTGTACTGCTGTGGTCTGCATAGCTCCACGTGCTGAACAGATATCTTGCCAATTTTATATATCAATGCACTGCTGTGGTCAGCATAACACCCCGTTCTAGATATCTTACCGGGTGTATAGGTGGATGCACTGCTATGGTCGGAATAGCTTCCCGTGCTAAACAGATATCTAATCTGTGCTGATAAATCAATGCACTCCTGTGTTCGGCATAACTCACGGTGCTGGACAGATATCTAGTCCATTTTCAAGATCAATGCACTGCCGTGGTCTGCACAGTTTTCCACACTGGACAGCTACCTGATGAAGGGCCTTTGCCAAAAACGTCGACTCTCCTTCTCCACGGATCTTACCTGACCTGATACGTTTTCCAGCACCACACTCTCGACTCTAATCGCCAAGTCTTCTGGGTTGAACTGAGCAGAGCGTGATCTATGCGTGCTCTGTGCTGAACAGCTATCTCCAATGGGTTAATGCCTTTCTGTGGTGGATTCGGAATGTGACGTAACTATCCATTTCAGCTGTTTTTGCAATGCCTTTATTATGCATTCTTGTGTTGGACGCTCCGTCACTCACTCCATTAATGTTGCAGTGTGCACATGCAAGCACATCATGTTGGTGAATATCCATTGTCCTGGCAGCATCCACAGCCTCTTCATTCAAAAGCAGTCAGCCATTCATATCGACTTCGGGTCTCCACGGAGAAAGAAAAGATGGCCGCTAAGATATACTTTAATCATCCCTGTCCCTCAGCACTCCCCACCGCAAACCAACGACACCAAAATATCCCGTGTGGACTGACAGGAATATGGCCGCTTGCAACATCAAGGAGCAGACCATCAGGAAGACAGTGCAACATTTCCCATGTCTGAACGGGTCAGAGTGAACCATGCAATATACACCATATCACTAAGCCCTGTAATCTTTCTCCAGTTGTGTAATAAACAACATTTAATTCTTCTTGAAAAAATTCACAGACTCACAGTTACCCACGCTACATTCCAATTGACAAAATGCTGACCGTTACTACTCCAATTAGGGACTTTCTACCTCTTCCTGATAACTTCAGTTCATGCCTATCTGATTGTGAATACATTTTTTCCATTTGTCTGAAATGGTGCTATTGGTTACAAATATTTGAGGTCCCAGTACTGGTCACTGTCACACTGCAATCGTTAATTTGTGTTACACTGCTAAAGATTGATTTATCCTTAATTTCTCCCTGTTTCCAGCTCAGTAACCATGCCTCCCCGTGTTCCTTTGAATGGCTGAAAGCTCCCTTCCATTTTCTGTGTAAAAGACATGAGAGATTTAAAAAAAATACTCTTATTGCTGAGTAACAGCCTCAAATGGCTGCATGGCCTCATTGTTAAAACTCGTGATGGGCCGAGTAGCCTGCTTCAGTATAAGTGCAGTGAACCGCCCACTTTGACTTTATAATGGAGGGAATGCCTTTGGTGCTGCTGCTGCTGATAGCGCACCGTGCCTCATGTATGACCATTTTGCATTTACTGAGTCCTTTAGAAGTAGGTTGTACTTCACAGTCGGAAGTGCCGCATAACGCAGTGGGCACTATCTTCAATATGAGGCTAAAATCACCTGTCCGCCAGGTGTGAGTGCTGAGTGCTCCCGCAGATACTGTGAAGGACAAATCGATTTGTGACAAGGAGTTCGGTGAGAATGTTTCCCTCTTGTTAGTTCCTCCATCACTACCTAAAGTTTTGCGGTGGCATATTTTACGCCTCGCCCTGGTCAGGCAATGGTGGGCCTGTGGAAACATTTTTAATGTTGGACATTGAAATCTCACACCCAGGTTGCGTTCTGTATCCTTGTCACCCTCAGTGCTTCCTCCGAACCGTTTTCCACACCGAGGATAACTGAGTTATCACTGTGGGGTAGTGTGTGTGTGTTGGCGAGATGTGGGGGCGGGGTGGTGGTCAGAAGATGTCGATCAGTAGTCAATGTCTTTGACCATCTCTGACCTGGTGCAGTGAGTTCCCCAGTTTCTGGAATCAATGTTGGTGAATTCCAGAGTAACGTTTTTCTTGACGGTATACCACTACGCCCCCTACTCTGGTGGGTCTGTCCTGATGGTGGTGGGGTTTCATGAAACATTACGCATCAAGTCTGATTCTATGAGTATAACGGTGTTAGACTGATTCCTCGCCTGAAATGTAAAGCGTGAAAAACACAGCATGTCACGTACCAACTGAGAAGCAGGAGAACCAATGTTTGAGGTATAAACCGTTCATCAGAAATGACGCCTTTGGGCCAATGGGACAAAAGTTAAGTGGGGGTATGGTGCAGTATGGAAGGTAGCTCAGACTGCGATAGGTCGATGAAAGTGGGTGAGAAATTGATAGGTTGGAGACGAGGGATAACAGTTTGGTGGAAAGACGATGATCAGTTCAAGAGGGTTGTGCCGAGTTTGAGGTTTAGGACTGGGAGAAGGTGGAGGGAGGCGAAATGAGGAAACTGGAGAAATCCACATTGATCCCTTTTGGTGCAGGGTCCCAAAGTTCGAATGTGAAGAATTCTTTCTCCAGGAGTCACGTGGTCAAGTTTTCGTGGTGGAGGAGTCCGAGGACCTGCATGCCCTTGATGAAGTGGGAAAGTTTGACTTTGAATTTCTACAGTGTCGAAGTGGGCCCTTCAGCCCAACAGGTCCACACCAATACTCCGATCTGTTCCCCACTGAGACCCATTCCCATATGGTATATTTACACCAAGCCTACACATCACTGAACACTATGGGCAATTTAGCATGGCCAATTGACCTACTCTGCACAACTTTTGACTGTGGGAGGAAACCGAAATACCTGGAGAAAACCTACGCAAACATGGGGAAAATGGGTAACCTGCACACAGGCAGTCACCCAAAGCTGGAACTGAACATGGTCGTTGGCGCTATGCGACGGCAGTGCTAACCACTGAGCCACTGTGCCACTGGAGGGAGGGTTGAGGTTTTCAGCCATCGGGTATTGGGTTACTTGGTGCGTGCGTCCCAGAGATATTCTGTGGAATTATCCGTAAGTTGGCATTCTGTCTCCCGAATATGGAAGAGCCGCAACGGGAGCAATGCACAAAGTAGATGACATGTGGAGCTGCAGGTAAATTTCTATTGAATATGGAAGGACTATTTGGGACCGTAGTCGGAAGTGAGGGGGATTTGTTGCTGCAGGTTATTCACTTTCTGTGGTGTAATTGGAAGGTGTCTGGAGTGGAGGGTGGGCTGGTTGGAGCGTGGACCTGACAATGGAGCCGCAGCTAAAATGGTATCTCTGGAAATCTGATAGTCGTGGGCAGGGAAGTATGGTGGTGAGATCTGACTGTAGTTGGCAAAAATAGTGAAGGCTGATGTATGGTATCTGGTGTTAGTTGCAGTGGAAGATCAGGGAACTCTGATCTTGTTTTATGTACAGAGCTTTGGTTCGAGGGAGGAGAGATGTGGCGGAAATGCGCAGAAGGCATCATCGAAAACGTACGAGACGAAATTGTGATCTTTAATGATAGCACTTTCTTTAATGGAACTGATCGTCCTGTGAGCAGACGCGGCGGAGGTAAAGGAATTGGGAATAAGAGATGGTGCTTTACAGGAGGCAGGGTGAGAGCGTGTGTATTCCATGAAACTGTGGGAGTCGCTTGGCTTGAAGAAGATATCCATGTTGAGTCTGTCACTATTGATAGGGGTGGAGAGGTCCAAGAAGGGTGTATGTGTGTCTGAGGTAGTCCAAGTGAATTTGAGGTCGGTGTGCAATGTGTTGGTGAAGTTGATGAACGGTTCGACCTCCACGTGGGAGCACAAGGCTGTACCTATAGTCATCAATGTAGTGGAGACAAAGGTTGGGAATGGTGCTACTGTATCTGCGGAAGATTTCCTGGAACATTCTGTAATGAACATCCCATAAGCGAATTTTCCGGGAACATTCTGTGCACAACGTTCTATAACTGACATTCCAAGGAACATCCTGCACCCGACCTTCGATAAAAGACAAGCCACAGAAAAGTCTCGACCCAACATTGCATAGCTGTCATTCCCCGGAATATTCTGATCACTACATTGTGTAACTGACGTTCCCTGGGACATTTTGTCCCTGACATTATTTGTCAACGGCTGAACTTGAGTGATTTGAGACGAAAAGACAGAATTTTCCGAACTCTATTTGTGTTCAAGGAACTGCGAGAGAGTCTTTAGATCAACAACGTTTTCAACCTCCGTATTAGGAACTGGAAAGAAGTGACCTGTGTCTGCTCTCGAGTGATTTATTGTGAAGCAATGTTCCAGAAAACATCTGTTCTTATGGATAGGTCTCTGTGTGTTTGGGGAGAGAGGGTTTCTTGTGCTTTATGATTCATTTTTTTCACCAATTCAAGTCTTCCTTTTTGTTATTCCAGCTCAAATTGTCTTCATAAATTTCTGATCAGCGTGACACATTTGAAAATCTCATTGGCCCCTTTGTCATCTGGTCACTTTGTCTCCAGAGTGATGTGTAATGTGTTTGTTTTTCTTCCTCACAGTTAATGTATTGACGATCTACGTCCTGGTTTATAAAGATTGTGAGTTGTCTCCATGTGTCAGACGTTACCTGGGGGCCAGGGCAGTGGCGGATTTACTGGTCATTATTCTCGACCTGATCTTGAGACATATTCCCATTGTTTATGATAAAATGTTTTATTTCCTGGAGTCCATTCCCGTGTGTAATATCCACGCCGTCCTGCTTTATGCAGCCACTGACTGTTCTGTCTGGTTCACCGTCACTTTCACTTTTGATCGGTTTGTGGCCATTTGTTGCCAGAAGTTGAAAAGTAAATATTGCAGTGAGAAAACGGCGGCTGTGGTTCTGGGAACAGTGACTGTGCTGAGTTGTTTAAAGAAAGTTTTCTGGTATTTTATGCTCGCAACTCGATATCGGCTGGGGCACGTACCCTGGTTTTGTTTAGGAGCAATTGGTGTTTATGACTCCCGTGTCTGGATCACAATCGAGTTCATCCACAACATTCTCACCCCGGCTCTGCCATTTTTCCTGATTCTGCTGCTCAATGCTTTCACTGTCAGACACATTTTAGTAACCAGCAAAGTCCGCAGAAGACTCCGGGCTCACACAAATGGGGATGCTCAATCTGACACAGAAATGAGAAATCGAAAGAAATCCATAATTTTACTGTTTGTTATCTCAGCTAATTTCATACTGTTATGGTCAATGTTAATGGTGCATTTTGTATGGTACCGAATGTGGTATATTGTAGATATCCCTGTATACCTTCATCACTTTGTGCGTAAATTGGGCTTCATGCTGCAGCTCCTCAGTTGCTGCACAAACACTGCGATTTATGCCGTGACCCAGTGAAAGTTCAGAAAGCAGCTGAATATTGTGCTGAAATATCCCTTTACCCAAATTTGTCCATCAATCAAATTCACTCATTAATCAATCCACCTGGATTTTCGAATTTCTGTTCAACATTTCAGTGATGAAGCTGCATGTTGCTATGGTAACAGGCTGGAGGGTAGTGCTGGTTCGTCCAACTCTATCCCACAGCAGGGATACTGGGACACATTTCGATATCTCTCTCAACTTACGGGCCAGTGAGACAACGAACCATCCCACTGACTGTTTCGATCACATAAATTTATCAACAATAGAAATGTTCATTTAGAAATGCCTACCAGCCGAATGAACGATATTGTCGTTTGTCTTTGTGTTGACGAAGCTGAGACGGAGAGAGACCAAAGTCCTGATCTTCAGGGAAGGGGAGAGGACCGTGCCTGATCTCAGGAGTTGAGTTTACTTCACCATGTGCTTGCTTTCAACTCTGGGTCCCCCCACCCTGAGTTGGATAATGGCTGAATTCATCTCTCGACCCCGTTATCCCTATCTCCACTGAGCAAAGTCCGTGTCTCTTTCTCTATCATTCCCTCCATCACTCGATTTCTCTCTTCCCTTCTCTTGCACTCTGTTTTAGTTTACAATTCCCTCTCCTTCTCTTTATTTCTCTCCCTCTCTCTGCACAATGGCTATTTCTCTCCCCCTCTCCCATTCGCTCGCTGCCTTCAACACTGTTTCTCTAAGAATATAGAGGTATGTGCACCAGAAGGAACTCGCAAAAGCTGGGAGATGTTCTTAGCGGACTGTGACTGTGACGATAAAACAATGGAACATGGGAAACAGTGTAAGGCCACAAAGGCTGAGCAATGTACAAACAGGTTTAAATCAACAATGCTATAACATAAAGAGGCGAAAGTGGGCATTGCAGATGCTGGAGATAATAATCAAAGGTGTGGTGCTGAAATGAACACAACACGTAGGGAAGAAGACAAGGAGCGGGAAAATCGATGTTTTGCGCAAAAGCCCTTCATCAGGATTGAGACTGGGAGAGTCGGGGATGGAGAGATAAATGGCCGGGGGCAGAGGGCTGGGGACGGGATGCAGCTGGGAGTGAGGATCTAAAATTTGAATTTAGGCAACAAACGTATGTAGATTTTTATTGTAACAAAATGGTTTCTCGATTTAAAAGAATACTATGAAATGGCCTGTGAACCATACTGCTGAACATACTGCTGATTTCCAGAATTAAGTTGCAATTCAAAGATAAGAGGACAATAGAGTTTTCTTAAGGTGAATACTGACACATTAATTGACCATTTAAACTAACCTTGAACTAAAAGGTGGCATGACAATTACATAAATAAGATATCCCTCTTTAAAAATATCATTGGATTAGCCTGTCTTCAATCGTACCACCATATGATAGTTGATTGTATCTTTTTGTAATTAAGAACCCTTTCCCAAGAAATATCATTGGATGACCTTGCTGCAAATCAACCCACCTTATTATATGTGATTGTCTTTCTTGTGATTAAGGTTGTACTGTTACTAAAGAAGACATCTAAATAATGTGTAATTTTTCAAATGTAATTGCACAACTTCTCCATGGAACACAGAAGCTGCAATCTCTGCTTTGCTGGATAGAATTGCGTCAAGGTACCTTAATTCAATAAACGAATGACTCTTGTTTTTTGAATAGACTAAATTTGTCGATTCCTTTCACCGATCTCGAAACAAGAGGCCCCTCCTGAGGCGCCATAGCCCTTCATTTTGGTGCCGTGACACATCTTCGGCTCAGACAGATTGTGAATAGCGGTGTAAGAGTGAAATGTCCTTCACTAATATGTGTTGACGAATTCGGCCGGCCAGACGTGAGTATTTTAAGAACCTTTGGTTTTCCTCCCATTCAAGAGATGTCTGTTTTTCCAGTCCAGCCAATAGGTTCGGTCATGGCAATGGTTGAGTCTGGGGGACTTTTTAAATGTTTAAAAGTGGGGAGAAATTAATAGAATTTGAGTGTACTTTGGTACTTATGGACAGTGGTTTTCAAAAATTGCTGACCTCTGAGGGGAGGGTTGAAATCTGAATTCCAAAGCTTTGTTAATTTTTGGATTTTTTAAAAATTCTCCCGAGCTTCGTTGATTTCCGAAGTAAAAAAAAATGGAACATGGTAAACAGTGTAAGGCCACAAAGGCTGAGCAATGTACAAACAGGTTTAAACAATGTGAACCCGGAAATAAACGAAATTTATGCAGTCGAACTTTTTTTTGAAACCGAAAAGAAACGAAGTTAAAACAATCCGAATCCGGAATCAACTAAGTGTTTCAGACAACTTTTTTTTTTAAACCCGAAAATTTACCAAGTTCGGGAGACCTAATTTTTTTCACCCGAAAAGAAACGAAGTTTAAGCAAGATTTTTTTCCCGCTTTTAGCTTTTATTAAAAAAAACTTTGATCGCTTAAACTTCGTTTATTTTCGCGTTTGGGTTGTGTGAACTTCATTTTTTTTTCGGTTTAAAAGAAGCTTCGATCTCTCCAACTTTGTTATTTTTCGGGTTTTAAAAAAATCTTTGATTGCTTAAACTTCGTTTATTTCCGGGATTCGGATCGTTTTAACTTCGTTTTTTTTGGATTTTATTAGAAAAAATGTTCGACAGCTTAAACGTCGTTTATTTTCATGTTCGGGTTGTGTGAATTTCGTTTCTTTTCGGGTGAAAAAAAATTAGGTCTCCCGAACTTGGTAAATTTTCGGGTTTAAAAAAAAAATTGCCTGAAAAACTTTGTTGATTCCGGATTCGGATTGTTTTAACTTCGTTTCTTTTCGGTTTCAATAAAAAGTTCGACTGCTTAAATTTCGTTTATTTCCGGGTTCACATCGTTTCAACTTCGTTTCTTTTCAATTAAAAAAACTCGATTGCTTAAAATTTGTTTATTACCGGGATTCGGATCGTTTTAACTTCATTTATTTCTGGGTTATAAAAATCGGATACTTATACTTTCAACAGTTTTCGGAGGCATCAATAGTTTCAAGATATGCATTTATTGAAGAGGCCGCCGTTTTTTGAAGTTTATATGGAGCAAGAGCCCCCCGCTATTTGAAGTTTCTAAAGTGGCAAAAGGGCCCCAGTTTTTAATTATAGATTAGTATTAACATAACAAAATAAAATATTTAATAAATTAATAAATAATCATAATAAATTAATAATTATAAAATCAATACTTAAGTTGATTTTATTAAAAGAAAATAAATATCGTGATATTTTACAATAAAAGTTATTTTATTGATAAAAAACATTTGTGAAATTGATTAGCGTTTGTGGAAGTCTGATCAGTGACTAATTATTTTAACGTCAGTTGCTATAAAAGTGAAGTAATTTTAAACTAGGTAATGACATGGACAGAACAGATGTTAGTGAATGTTAGTGAAATTATGTGAACAATTTCCTGAAAAGTCTGAGGCCTTTAGAAAACTCTATGGAGTTCTAAACAAAGCATTTGGTAATAAGAATATCATAAGGTGTCCCTGAATCTGTTCAAATCAGCTCAGCAATTGATTTGGCAACGTAACATGGGAGTGGGAACGAAAGAGTTAATTGGATTATGACGACAGCTACGTGGTGAGAGGCACAAAGAATCAGTTCTGCGCTCGTAGCAGGTTACTGCCACCAAACTGGGGCCTGAATTAACTGCAAATGATGCTATGAAATCTGTTGAAGTCCTTTGAAGTGAAGTTTTCGAGCAAACCAATTACAGAAACAAAAGGAGAAGTCACAAGTGACTGGTGAACAAACAGAACTGCGCAGTTCGATGGTTGGCCTTAGTTTTAATGAGGAACACAATGATTATTCGGATATAGGTGAGCGCTGCTCTTTTTTCATATTATTATATAATTTTCTTTGAAGATCCCATTTCAAACTCTTCCATACAGGCTGATCAGTCTTTGGAACGTACAGCTGTTTCACTTTTATCACAATAACTTTACTGCTGTTGTCCAGGAACAACAGCAACAAGATAACATTCTCGCTGCTGTATCTGCTGTATTGTTGTTTGTTTTAGCTGTTGTATCTGTTCAGCTTGGCTTGCCTTGCTTTGTTGCTTTTTTGTTCGTTCATGTGATTGTTCATTGTTTATGGAATATGAAGGGTGGCCTTTGTTCTTTCTTGATATGCTAACAGATAAGGCTGGCCAGCTGTAACAATTCTTTCACACTTTGTTAAACAATGATGCTGTGGCAGAAGTTATCAGACTAAACTCCCAAGCTAAAAATTGAGATATGGTGGGGGTGACAGAGAGAGAGAAAAAAAGAACTGTATAGCTAATAGAAAGTTTAACCCTTTCTGATTCGGTTTGAGTGCACATTTGTTTGTTGGTATTTGAATGTTTGTGCTTTGTTCCTGGAGCTTGAGATCCGGGACTGTTTTTAATCTGATTTCTATTATGGAAATTTAATAAGATTTCTTTTAAGGTTAAGGATTTTACAGTGATTATGAAATAAAATATTAACTCCTATTTTTTTTTTACAGGTCATGACTACCTTACTATCAGTTTCGAACTAATCCTTTTCATCCTTACATAAAAGCCAACGTATTCGATTTCAAATCAGCTTAACACGGGAGGAAAACAACATTATAACCTTTTTTTGTGTTTCAGAGTCCTTTGTTTCCACTTAGTTTTAAGACTGATGTGTTTCATTGCTGATTATGATGTGCCAGCAGTAGCTTTATTCAGGACGTCCCCTCCCTCAACGACAGTTGAAGTTTCAATTCAACATTAGATTGCAGTAAATCATCAAAAAAATCAATTGGTTAATAACTGTGTCCTTGGATTTGGCCATTATTCATTCATTGGAAGTTTTTTTTTAACTTGAATAGACTAATTCTTTGAAGGCAGCTCTGGTTATTTCATGGCCTATAGCATTCTAACTGAGCAATGACTGGTCAGGACTACTTTAGAATCCTAATTTTGGATTTAAATTAAGAGACTAAAACTGGGTAATTATCGTGTATTTCAAAGTTGGGAACTGTGTGTATTTTACATTTTAAATACTGATTAAATGAATGTTCCAATTTATGTAATATATATATATATATATATAATATATATATATATATATATATACTTATAAATTATGTGAAGAAATAAAATTCTGTATGTTACTCAAATATATATTGTAAAATAAAATGACCATCGATATATTACCACAGAGGAGATCTGATCTCAAAACAACACAATGAGAACTAAGTTCTGTTGATCCTCCAATGTCCATAAAAGTAATTGAAAACGTATTTTCCAAAATCTTGTTCAGCTGGACCCTCACTCAGGAATGCATAAAGTATGATTGGTACCACTCCACTCAGTGATGTCTCCAAAATTCATCTGAATTCTATCCATATCATGAGGTGTCCCATACGGATGAAAAAAGACAACTGCCTGACTTAAACAGGCACTGTTTTAACCCAGCATTCCAACCTTTGGAAAATCGAGACAGCCAAACGTATCGAGGAATAGGGTGGTATATTAATCACTTTCGTTTGTAGCATCATTGGCCCATTGCCATGGAGTATGCAAGCTCCATAATTTCACAGCCATGTGATACAGTGACCTGAAAAATGAATGAGACAAATCACTCTTTATTTTTCTCTTGCAATTTTTGATTAGCTGAAAATTCAAATCCTAAAACTCGCTTTCTGATTATGGTAATGAAGATTCCAAAAATGTATACTTAGGAACAGGCTTTAAAGTTAGACCAGGTTAAATGAGGTTAAAATGAAATTGGAGGAAATCAACTACAGAAGGGAAGAGAATGATGCAATAAGAAGGATAAAGCAACAGATTACAGTTTTTAAAATGTTTTAGTCACTTTTTGAGTTTCCACCCCGAATTACAGTTAATGATTATTTTATTTATTATAATAAATATTATTATTTATATTTATTATTAATTGTATATACATTATTATTTAAATTTTAATATTTATAGTAAATCAATGGTATTAGCCCGAATCGAAATTAATTGGCAGGGTTCGTTCACACATTGTCAGTGACCTGTCAAATTGATTCATTTTTAATTTAAAACATAACTGCATTAATTAATTGTTAATTAAAGAATGGAAAGCAACATTACTTGGCAAGTTGAAGAAATTTTGCATATGATTGGTGGATAGGGATATATATATATATATATATATATATATATATATATATATATATATATATGGCAGATGAAACTCCCAAAAGCTGGGGAGGTGGCTTTGAATGGGTGTATATATGTATTTTACAAATTAGAAATGACATGATAAAACAATGTAAGGCCACTAAGGTTGAGGAATATATAAACAAGGTTAAAGCAAATGTACTGTAAAATTTAAAAAAGACTTAGATTTTACTCGGAATCCCGAGGCCATGTCTGACATGCCGACCCTTTTTGAAAATTAGGATTCTGTTGTTGCATGCCTGCTGCGCCCGGTGGTTCAGTGGTTAACATTTCTGCCTCTCAGTGCTAACGTCCCGAGTTCAATGAGAGCCTTGGATTACTGTTGGTGTGGAGTTTGCACATTCTCATTGTGTCTGTGTGGGTTTCCTCTGGGTGCTCAGGTTCTTTCACACAATCCAAATATATGCAGGCCAGGTAATTGGCCATGCTAACTTGCCAATAGTGTTCGGTGCATTCGTCAGAGGGAAATGGGTCGAGGTGGGTTACTCTTCGGAGGATTGGTGTGCACTTGTTGGGCCTGTTTCCACACTGTCGCTAATCTATTCATCTCCTGATTGTTCCCAGGTTTAATTTGAAACATCTACTTGTTGGATATTTTCCTTCTTTTGAAAATGAAGCGTCAAGTCTTCATGTCGATATCATGGAATGAGTGACTTGCACCATCCCAGGTCCCAGGTCCCATTCCGATAACTAGTTATATGTTAATGAAGCATGCCTCTAATTGCAAGACCAAACGGACCACATTTGCTCAATATGTTCAATTGTGATATGATGTAAATGCAATAAAATTCTACGAGTGGCCTGAATACGAATGGCTGATGTTTCAAGACTGAAAGATGCGCCTATCTGTCTAACGGAAGTGAAAACAATTCAACAATAATTAAGAAGCTCAATTACATTTATTTAACCCAATGCCTTTGCAATGTTTTCTGCCTGGAGTTACTCACATGAACCAGAACAATAGTACAAACCAATCCAAGAATTTCCTGTCGCAAATGAGGTGAGCAGTGGTTTTCTGTTGGGATGACCAGCACCGGACTGAACCATGATGAAATTTACTGGTTCAACAAATCATTTTCAGCGTCCTTGCGATCCCAAATGCCGTATGTCAGCCTTGAAAAGGTTGATTGGATCGAGGAGAGCCACTGGGGGGGGGAACCTACCTCATGTGCCCACCGGACAACCACGGCAGGCCAACATTTTCCCGAGGGGATCCTGAAAATGGGGGCAGGTAGAGCCCAGCATTTCATCTTTTGAGACTGGCAACAAGATATCAAAAACCCAAGGGGTAAATGCCTGGCCCTTGCTTAAACTGTTGAAATGTGACCAATGGGAGTAATGTGTCTCGGAGTTGACGTTGGGAATCGGCAGGCTTTCATCCAATCAAAAGGAAAATCTATGAATATACACGAACTCTTCATTGTGCTTTTAATATGATCCACGATTTTGGAACCTTGTGGGAACATTGAATATTTTTTTCACTCCCAAGGGGCGGCAGCGTTATAATAATGCTATTTTGTCCAAACATTCTGACAGTTATAACGATATCTGGCACATTCTGATGAAACTGATACTGTTTCTAATGTAATAGACAAGTATATGCAGAAAGGAGAAAGTGAGGACTGCAGATGCTGGAGATCAGAGCTCAAAATGTGTTGCTGGAAAAACGCAGCAGGTCACGCAGCATCCAAGGAGCAGGAGAATCGACCTTTCGGGCACGAGCCCTTCTTCAGGAGCCCTCTGAAGAAGGGCTCATTTCCGAAACGTCGATTCTCCTGCTCCTTGGTTGCTGCATGACATGCTGCGCTTTTCCAGCAACACATTTTCAGCAAGGAGATGCAGCAACAAAGCAGGCAGCGATACGCCCTAAACTTCTGATCCCATTGGGTCGCCAGCAAAACCAGTTTAGGCACAGTCTAAGGACTGGTATACCAGATCTGGGTAAGGTACAAAATCACGATACTGTTTGTTCAGTGCCAATTCACAATGTAGAGGTTGATATCTCTATTGCGTACTGACTGTAATCATACGGGTTTAGTGTTTAGATTGTTTTCAATATTGTTTTCAACATCGTTTTGAAATTTGAAAATAATTTGTAAATTTCCATTTCTGAAATAATTACAGGCAGTTTATTCTATAATATACTACTGACTGAATTATCAAGTGATTTGAGTTCATACATGGACGTTAAGCCTAAATATCTTTGCTTTGTATATGGAGCTTGTAAGTAAGAATACACACTGGTTGATTTGATTTATTTTTGAATTGGGCTGTTAGATCTTAGAAGGAGTGTCTGGCTGTGCTGTTATCTTCACGTAGATATTTAATACTGAAAAATGATGGTTTATAATGTTTAATGTTGTACCAATATCTAAATTATCGGGTTAGCTCAATATTAGAAAAAGAAGTGGTTTGATAGCTTTGTGTCATGTTACCATAATTTGGGGACAGCGTTGCCCTCCAGCCAATATTTATTACCAACTTTTCTGGTCAAACTCATCATCAGATTTCTTCATTTAATGCTAATTACTGTTAACTAAAACTGTAGATCGGGCCATTTAACTGGGCGCATTTTTTTAAAAAAATGAGAATACAATATATTGCAGAACTAATCTAAATTTTAGATAATATAGATTTTCTTCGTAGCAAAACTTCAAAGAGTATTGCATCCCACCAAGCGTGATTTATAAAAATAGGTTTGCTTAATTCACCCATATCAAATAAGAAAATAATGATAGGAAGGGAATCTCGAGTGCATAATTGAAAATGAACGAACTTTTTGCCAGTATGGGCAATATATTTACTCCAGTGGGCGATTTGAATTTAATTAATTTGAGAATTATTCATTTCAAAATTGCTCTTAGGGCTTCGAGCCTGCTGAAGAGCACAAATTATGGCCTCAGATAAGGTACTTCTGCAATAGTCACACCAGAATATGGGTGATCTCGACCCAGATAAGTTTGTGTTACATCTTAACTACATTGTAGTTGACTATATGTATATTGTATGGACTTACATACAAGGAGGAAATGGTTTATACTTTATTACAATGGACACATCGCGGTCTCCAAGCTGGCAAGGGGGGGAGATGATAAAGATCGAACTTGACCTGCTGTGTGGAATTGCCTTTGCCAGCATTGGTGCACAAGAGGGACAGTTTACCTGTGCGATCCTGAGCAAACCGAGACTGTGTACCAACTATGCCAAGCTGCTGTCCTTGTGTCCCGTAAGACTGAATGTTGCCAAGAATGACTTTTGCAGCGGTCACCAACATAAAAAATTTACAGTTCATTCACAGAACAAGTCTAACTGGTTTTACCATGTAAAGGTGTTGTGTGCCAGTTTGATTACATTTGTACTATGGGCGTTCCTGATATGCCTTATCCCCTTTCAGATACATCACGTAGTAAAAGAGACAAAGGGGGAATGTTTCTAGAAACCCATAATGCGATTTTTGGAGAGGATGAAGTAATTCGTTACGCCCTTACTTCAGTAAGAGACTCTCTGACCCCTTTTGTTCTTCCAAATCCTAACATGTGTGTATGTAATAGTACTAAAGTATTTACAGAACGTAAGGGAATGATACTATCTGTTCAGTGTTAATGCACAATCTTTTTATTTAATACCTGCCCCCACCTGCTACTTGTTTATGGACTTCCTCCAATAAATCCGCAATATACTATTCAAATTACTACAAGGTTAAGGAATGGGGGTGCGCTTATGTAATCGTGCCTATTTTTTTTACCGTGCTATGATTAAATGTATTGGTCGCCACTGCTTTTCAGAAGGACCTTGCATCTCATTTTTATGCCTTAACGAAAAATGCATCCCTATTATCACTGGGATTCACACTCTATGTGGAGAGGGTAACAATACCCACCTTCATTATGATTCCCTTAAAAGCACTAACATTCTCCCAGTTATTGGAGAGGAAGAATAATTTTGGGATGTTGACTATGTTTCTTATCAAGAAACTCAACTCATTAGTACTGGATGATTTTCACCCTCAGCAACCAGGGTCAAATTATGTAATCATCGATTCTCCACATACCGCAGGAAGTCACAAAGATCGGCCTGCATCTTACTGGGAAGGTCTCTCTAATGCCTCTGCTGAACATGGATTTTTTTCTAGTTATGTTAAGGCAGCTAACTACCTTGTCCTGAATAGAGCAAGTAGTCCTCATGCCGTAGCTGTGGGAACAATCTTTCCAACTCCTGTTCCCTGTCCAATTACCTGGCAATGAAATCATAATTCCCCTTTTAAACATACAGCTTCTCCTAACTTCTGTGCAGAATGGAAGAACCCAAGCCCATATCAAGAAGCAAAATACACTCATGGGAATATGCAGGTATTAGTGTTCTTTCATTAGGAGAGTCCTTAAAAATTATTAGTCATCAAAACCATAATTATCTCATTTGTGGACTAAATTTTGGTAAATGAGAGAACTGCATACTTAATAGAAACGAGGGACATTCTTTCAAAATTGCGCCTATTTGCCCGACAAAACTGATTACGTCTTTGAGAAGGAAGGTGGCCTTTGCGTTATAGTTAAAGGAAAATGCATCATGAGGGCCACTGACGTTTTCGAAAACATCACTGGACATATTGATAATATTCACACCTTTGTCAAACAAATTAACAAAGGTGCGGGATGGAAAGATTGGGGTTTTGGCACTTGTTACAACTGATTAATTACGATGCCTTTGTATTGTTTTAATTTTCTTTGGTATTGTTATAGTTAAGCATATTATTGCTAAAATATTAACTTCTATTGACAATATTGGTTCCACTCAAAAAATGATTCTTCTTTACTTCAATCAAGATAAGGAAACATCATTAGCTTCCCTTAATTCCCCTCTGGAGGAGGAGGAAGTATGACAGTCATTTGCTGCCACTGCATTGGATCAATTTGATCCATGCATTTTTTCTGTGGTCATAGAATGACCAAAGTGGGGAATGAACATCTAAAATTTGAATTCAGTCAACAAAAATATGTAGATTTTTATTATAACAAAATGGTTTATCGATTTAAAAGAATTCTATTAAATGGTCTGTGAACCATACTGCTGAACATGCTACTGATTTGCAGAATTAACTTGCAGTTCAAAGATAAGTGGACAATAGAGTTTTCATAAGGTGAATACTGACACATTAATTGACCATTTAAACTAAGCTTGCACTGAAACGTGGCATGAAAATTTACGTAAATATGTTTTCCTTAAAAATATCCATTGGATTAGCAATTCCCTTTAATCATGTCAGCATATTACGGTTGATTGGACTTTTTTGTAATTGAGAATCCTTTCCCAGGAAATTTCTTTGGATTTGCTTGCTGGAAATCATGTCACCTTATTCTATGTTATTGCCATTTCTTGTGATTAAGGCTGTCCTATTTCTAAACAAAAATGTATAAATAATGTGTAAGTTTCAAATGTAATGGCGCAACTTCACCACAGAACACAGAATCTTCAATCTCTGCGTTACTGGATAGAATTGCGTCAAGGTACCTTAATTCAATAAAATAATGACCCTTGCTTTTTGAATAGACCGCATTTGTCGCTTCTTTTGACCGATCTCGAACCAAGAGACCCCTTTTGAGGGGTCATAGATCTTCATGGGAAGGTAGCTGAGAGTGCAATAGGTAGAGAGAGGTTGGGGTAAAGATGATAGGCCGAAAGGGAGGCTGGAGCGGATATATGTGAAGAAAGATGGACATTTGGGACGGGTCATGAGGACAGCGCTGAGCTGGAAGTTTGGAACTGGTGTAAGGTGAGGGAGGGGAAATGAGCAAACTGGTTAAATCCACATCGATCCCCTGGTGTTGGAGGGCCTCGAGGCGTCAGGTGAGGCGTCCTGCATCCAAGCGTCAGATGGTAAGGGAGTGCCGATGGAGGCGATCAATGATTTGCATGTCCTCGGCAGTGTGGGAGGGTGAGGTGAAGTTTTCAGCATTGGAGCGGTGGGGTTGATTGGTGTGGGTGTCTCGGAGATGATCTTTGAAGCACTCTGTGCGAAGGCGTCCTGTCAGTGCAATGTAGAGGAGACGACATCGGGAACAACAGATTCAGTAAATAATGTGTGGAAGTGCGGTTCAAACTTTGTTGAATGCGGAAATCTCCTTTGGAGCTTAGATGGAGACGAGGGGGTGAGGTGTGTGCGCAGGTTTTGCAGGCAGGTAAAGTATCTACAGGGGAGGATGGGTTGTTAGGGAGGCGTGGATCTGACGAGGTCGTCGTGGAGAGAACGGTCGTTATGGAAAGCAGATCGTGGTGAGAAGGGAAATGCATCTCTGGTGGTGGGGTCCACTTGGTAGTTAGCGGAAGTGGCGGAAGATGATGCAATGTATAAGGAGTTTGGTGGGTTGGAAGGTGAGGACTGTGGCTTCGAGCTTTGTAGCAGTTGGAATGCTGGGGTTCGAGGGCGGAGATGCGGGATGTCGATGAGATGCACTGGAAGGCATCAGCTACAAGGTGGGAGGGGAAATTGCATTCTTTTTGCAAGAAGGCTATCTGACGTGTTCTGTGGTGGAACTGGTCCTTCTCGGAGGATACGCTCCAGAGGTGGAGGATTTGGGAATAAAGGCTAACATATTTGCAGGAGGAAGGATGGTAGGTGTTGTAATCCAGGTACCTGTGGGTGTCGGCGTGTTTGTAGAAAATGTCAGTGTTGAGTTTGTCATCATTGATGGGCATGGAGAGGTTCTGAAAGGGAGAGAGGTTTCAGAGATTGTCCGGGTGAATCTAAGGTGTGGATAGAATGTGTGGTGAAGTTGATGAACTATTCACCCTCCAATTGTGATCACGAGGTGGCGCCGAAGCAGTCACCAATGTAGCCGAGGAAAAGGTGTGTTGTATTGCAGAACATAGACTGTACCAAATAGGTGAAAAAGAGACAGGAATAGCTGGGGCACATGCGGGTGCCCATGGCTACGCCTATTCTCTGGCAGACGTGGGAAGACTCGAAGGAGAATTTGTTGAGGGTGAGGACAAGTTCAGCTAAACGAGTAGGAGTGTCAGTGGAAGGGTACTGGTGTGGTCGTCTGGAGAGGAAGAAAGAGAGTGCTTGGGGCACTGGTCATGGGGGGTGGAGGTGTATCGAGACTGGATGTCCATGGTGAAGATGAGGCGAAGTCCAGGCAAACAGAAGTCTTGGGTGAGGTGTCGGGTGTGGAAGTTGTCCCGAAAATTTGAAGGGAATTACTGGACCAGTTGGGACATGAAAATACCGAGGAATATGGATATGATTTCGTTGGGTCAGGAACTGGCTGAGATGATAAATCAGCCGGGCTTGTCAGGTTTGTAGATCTTGGGTAGGAGGTAGAATCGGGTGCGGAGGGTTTCCCAAACTATGAGGCTGGAAGCTATGGCTGGGAGATCCTCTGAGAGAATGAGATTGTTTAAGGTCTGGGAGATAATGGTTTGGTGTTGGGAAGGGAGGTAGATGTCGAGAGGGCGGTAGTAGAAGCCATCTTCAAGTTGGCACCTGGCGAGAGCAGTGTAGAGGTCAGTGTGCCAAACTACCACTGCAATCCCCTTGCCTGCTGGTTTGATGGTGAGGTTGGCGTTGGGAACGTGAGACTTTGGAGTTGGAGAGGGTGTGGATAGGTAGAGGTGGTCAATATCTCGGCGGCAGTTTGAAATAAAATGGTCGAAGTTGGGTGACAGACCAACATGGCATGAACAGGTAGATAGAGTGTGTTGGAGGCGAACTAAGGGGTCCTCGCAAGGTAGCATGCGTTTTGATTGAAAAAGTGAGCGCAGAGGCAGATGCGGCAGAAGAAGTGTTTGAACTCACAATGCATTTTGAATTTGTTTTTACGAGAATGGATGGTAATGAAGGCAAGTTCTTTGCTGAGGATTGATAGTTTGGTCTCAGTGTGGGGGAGATCTGGGGAGAAAGTGAAAACTCGGCAGGGCCAGGAGCTTGGTCCTGATATGGGCCTGGAGCTGGGAGGCGGCAGAGATTGTCACCGGTATGGGCGAGGTAGTGGGGTATCAGAGATGATGTCATTTGGGGAAATGATGCTAACCCCGGGTTTCTGGGGGGCAGTGGTAGTGACAGCGGTGACCACCGCCATGATCGCTATGAGGGCCCGACAAACGCCACCACGATTGCTACGACAGCCAGAGAACCACTAATGTGATCACGATGAGAGCCAGAAACAGCCGCTGTGATCGTTACGAGGACCAGAGAACCGCCACCGTGCTCGCTAGAACGGCCAGACAATTGCTGCCGTAATTGCTATGGGGGGGCAGAAAACTGATGCCGTGACCATAATAAGGGCCAGACAACTGTCACTGTGATCACTATGAGGACCAGAGAATCACCACCGCAATTGCTACGAGGGCAAGAGAACGGCCACCATGATCACTACAAGGGGTAGACACCTGCTGCTGTGATCACTACGAGGTCCAGAGAACTCTGCTGTGATCCGAGGATAGGCCGGACAACCGCCGCCATGGCTGATAGGATGGCCAGACAACCCCGGCTGCGATCTGCACGAGAGACAGACAACCTCTGCCATAATCACTACGTAGGCCAGACAACCGCCACCATGATGACTATTAAGGCCAGACAACTGCCACTGCAATCGCGACAAGATCAGCCGCCTCTAAGACCAACGCAAGAACCAACGCTGCTGCAGCCACTTCCATCCCCAGCAGAATTACCTACGGCGTGGTTTTCACCACTTGCGTCCCCACAGCTGCCGCTGTCACAAATACGTCCACACCACCAACACTCTCATCACGGATCCTACTGTCACCAACCTGCATCCCAGAACCCGGTTGAGAGCGTCACTACCGCAAATGACTTCACCGCTTGCCCACAACTACCACGCCCACCCCACTTACCTTCATCATCCTCCTTTCATGCATCAACAAATACAATACGCATTGTGTCATCAAACAGTTCTTCCACCGTCTCCAACTCTGAACTCATTTTTTTCAAGCTGAATCCCGAGCCTATGTCTGGCATACCGACCCTATTTGAGGATGGGCATGACACTGATAGGAATCATGGATTTGGACTTTATTCTAGGAAAGGCATTATTTGCCCACAGCACTCCTCCTCATTGCAAACCTTCTTTTGAAACTGAAGCGTCCCGTCTTCAGAGCTGATATCATGGGGATGAGCAGCCTGTGCCATCTTAAACCAGGGGCCATTTCGAGAATCAGTACAATGTAAATGAAGCAATACGGCGGCACGGTGGCACAGTGGTTAGCACTGCTGTCTCACAGTGGTTAGCACTGCTGTCTCACAGCACTAGAGACCCGGGTTTAATTCCCGCCACACTGACTGTGTGGAGTTTGCACGTTCTCCCCATGTCTGCGTGGGTTTCCTCCGGGTGCTTCGGTTTCCTCCTACAGTGCAAAGATGTGCAGGTCAGGTGAATTGGCCATGCTAAATTGCCTGTAGTGTTAGGTAAGGGGTGAATGTAGGGGTATGTGTGGGTTGCGCTTCGGCGGGGGGGTGTGGACTTGTTGGGCCGAAGGGCCTGTTTCCACACTGTAATGTAATCTAATCTAATCTGAGAACAAGATGAAACTAATTTGCTCAATATGTCCAAAGGATGATACAGATGTCAAGTCAGCAGAATTCTGGGAGTGGCCTGAATACGAATGGCATGTGTTATTAGACTGAAGTAAGTGGCCATCCATCTGAGTGAGGTGGTCTACAGCCCACAATTAGATAATAATCGAGAAGCTGACTCACCTTTCTTAAACACAGTGTTTTTGTTTTGTATTATGCCGGGTGTCGCTGATATGACCCACACAAACATTATGAATTCGTTCAGGAATTTCGAGTCGTAAATTAGGTGAGCGGAGAATTTCTATTGGGATGGCTAGCACCAGACCGTACCACCATTCGATTTACAGGTAACGCCGAATGTTTCCGGCACCCTCTCGATCGCACATGTCATCTACTGTCCATTACACAGTTGCTTGGGACCAGGATGTCCAACGAGGGTGGAAAATATCTCAGATGACCACTCAGCCACCGCTTCTGAGCAACTCTTTCCCAAGAGGACCACGGTTCTCCGACAGGAAAGACCCAGTACTGCATCTTTGTGACCAGGAACAAAATAGCGAAATCCCCAGTGGACGAATGGCAGGCCTTTGCTTTATTTGTGGAAATATGGCCTCAGGGGAGCAATGTGTCCTCAGTTTTACTTTGGAGATAACCCGGGGATCGGCATCCTTGCTTCCTGGCAAAACGAAATTCTGTGAATACAGACTGGATGTTATAGTATTTTTGATGGGAATCACGATTACAGAGACGTGTGGGAATTTAATTATTTTAACATCCAAGGGACATCCCTGTTAGTAATGTTGTTTTGTCCAACCAGCCTGGCAGTTATTAAAATATTCGTCTCCCGCTGAGGTAACTGATGCAGTCTGCAAACCTTACACCCCAAAACTCTGGTCCCGTTGGTATCCCAGCAAAACACGGTTAGAGACAAGATAAGGCCGGGAATTCCAGACCTGAGTAAGGTCCAGAATTCACAGTGGAAGCCTCTCTGAAGAGTGCAACCTATGGCCTCAAATGTGGTTATCCCTTGGTTCTCAGTCCATAACGTGGGTGAACCCTGCTGGACAAGTTTGTGTTTCTTATTTGCTACTGTCTATTTTAGTTGATTATATGCATTATTGTACGCACTTGGGTCAGGACGAAATAGTTAATACTCCATTACAAACTTACTGGCAACCAGATTTTCGGAAAGTATCTGAGAAAAGAGCTGAAGCATGCCTGATTTGTAAGAACAAAAATGACGAATGATGGAAAATGGGTGCCTTGAGTTAGTTGAACCACTTCATTGCCTGGTGGGCCTTTTACTTGTCTACGGCTTGCTTTCATAGAATTGCATTGAATTGATTTTTATGAAGATAGTCCAATATTAGTAGATATTTTAGTCGATGAATCAAAACAATCCCACCGAGTGACAATGCTTTTACAATAATGTTGAACAATTGGGAAATATCTGCGTCAGTTAATCAAACGATTCAGCATTTACATTGTCATGTATGCCAAGCTAAATAATTAGGACCGCCGAAATTTGGAGCCTTGGGGAAAAGGTCCTAGCTTTTATGTGCTGGTCTTCCGCACAGTAGTCAAGGTCAGGTGGAGGCCCAACTGGACGCACGCGATGCAATGCAAAAGAGTGTGACAACCCCCCCGGAGGAAATCCAGAATACTCTGTAAGAGATACCTGTTCAGCCTCCGTCCACGACTTACTCAGCCTGATCTGTCTGCCTTTTACGACACTCTTTATTTTCTTTTTTTCAGTAACTATAATTGACTGGGATACAATGGATAACCTGATAATCTCCAGCAAACAGGAGTCACAGTTCAATAGTTTTCTTTGTGCACAGAATGTCAAGCACTCCAGCTGCTGAGTGCGCACCCAAATCGTCACCCGTCCTAAATTCGCACCATTTGAAACTTCTCGACTAGAAATCGAAGTAGCTCTGCAGACAATCTCGTGTTTGGTTCAATTCATTGTTGTGGCCCACCTCTCCAGCGAACTCGCAGTTGCCTAGATATCCCCTTCCTACTTTAAGCCCCGATTATCATTCCCAGTCGCTGGAGCCTTCTGCCCCTTTCCTTTCTGAACCAGAGGACTATCTTTCCATCTCCAACGTCCACCCCTGACGATCACCCGGCTCAGAGTGTATTCCTCACTTTGCTGACACCCCCAATCTGTTCTGCCTTAAAAATGAGGAGGGATTATGGAAGAAAATTTGACCAGAGTTGTCACAATTTGTCTGTGGAAACCAGTCTTCACAAAGCAAACATTGCAGAAAGATGCATACTGCTCATCCTGCTGATAGAAACAAAGCTGTGGTATTCGTTTTGACTCATGTGCACCTTTCCTGACAACAGCCTGGTAAATCTCTTCTGAACCAGCCACAACTTAAAATATCTCTGGGAGAAAGTGAGGACTGCAGAAGCTGGAGATCAGAGCTGAAAAATGTGTTGCTGGAAAAACGCAGCAGGTCAGACAGCATCCAAGGAGCAGGAGAATCGACGTTTCGGGCATAAGCCCTTCTTCAGGAACACATTTGCTTTTCCAGCAACACATTTTTCAGCTCACAACTTAAGATATCTTCGATATAACTTGGCGAACAGTACTTGCCACAGCACTCCAGGAGACGCCTCATCAATGTCCTCTACAACCTGACCATAACGTCCCAAGTTCTGAGCAGTAAAGGCAAGCAAGCCAAGTGTTTCTTAACCTTCTTACATATAACCACCATTACTGAGACTTCGTTGAGAGAAGGGTATTTTTGGCGACCAAGTATGCCAAGACATCGATGCTTCAGTGAAAAAGAGGGAAGTAAAAGGGGTGGAGCAGCTGCCTTACTGATCGGACAGAATATCACAGATGTGCTGAAGAAGGCACTATAGAAGACTCGAGCTATGAGGTAATATGGGCAGAGTTCAGAAAACGGAAGGGGGCTGTACCAAAGGCTTCCCAAAAGCGAGTGTGAGATAGACGTCCAAATTTGTAAACAGATTATAGAATGATGTAGGAGTAACAGGGTGTTGGTGAAAGGAGATTTTAAATTCCCAACATTGATTGGGATTCACTCAGCGTTCGAGTTCCAAAAGAGAGTAATTTGAATAGATCACCCAGGAGTGGTTTCCAGAGCAAGTATGTAAATAGCCTAACGTGTGAAGGGGCCGCATTGAAACTGGTGTTGGACAATCAGTCTGGCCAGGTGTTTGAAGTTTCGGCAGAGAATTACTTTTGGAATAGTGATCACTATTCTGCAAGTTTTACAATGCTCATGGAGAAAGACCAGAGTGGTCGTAAATTACACTATTAAATTAGGGGGTATCCACTGTACAAAAAAAAACCTGTCGAAGCTGGGGAAAAAAGGTTGGGAGCAGCCGTTTGTAGTTAATTCCACATTTGCTATGTGAGAGGCTTTTCAATCGAGTTTGATTAGAGTTCAGGAGAGATCGGTTTCTGTGAAATTGAGGGGTAGAAATCTGAAGATTAGGGAATCATGGATGACAAGTGAATATGTTGGGTTAGCTAAGAGGAAAAAGGAAGCGTGCACATCATCAAGGCGACTGAAAACAGACGAAGCTTTGGAAAATATTGGGAATGTCGGAAAAAACCTGAAACGAGGAATTAAGAAGGCTAAATGGGGTCATTAGACATGATCAGGAAACATGAATACGGAAAATCCCAATCATTGTTACTCAAATATAAGGAGCAAGTGTGTAACAAGAGTAAGGATTGGCCCACTCAAGAGTGAAGGAGGAACATTATCTTTGGAGTTAGTGGAAATACATGTTATTCTTCATGAGAACATTGCATTGTTATTCACCGAGGAGTGGGAAATGATGTTCAGGTTAGGTATAGATATTTGATTACTCTAGGAAAAATCAGCATAAGGAAGGAGAAAATGTTGGGTATTCGTAAAGGCACGAAGGTGGACAAATCCCGAGCTCCGGATGGGATCTATCCCAGGTTACTGAGGGAAGCGATAGATGATGTAGCTGATATTTTTCCAGCATCCTTCAACACGAGTGAGGTCCCGAAAAATTGGAGAATTGTTAATATTGCCTCCTTGTTAAAGAAGGGAAACAGGGATATAACAGGTATTTATTGACCAGCGAGTATGTCGTCAGTGGTCGGGAAGCTGCTGCATGAGGTGCTGAGGGGTAGGATCTATTACCATATGATAAAAAATGGCCTTATCATCGTCAGGTAGTTGGTTTTCTGCAGGGAAGGTCATGTCTTAACAATTTAACAGATGTTTTTGAGTAAGTGACAAAATTTCTTGATGAGAGGATGGCTGTAGATGTCATATACGTGGATTTCAGTAAGGCAATTAATGTCATTTCACATGGTAGGCCGGTGGACAAGGGTAATTCTCATGGGGTCCAGCGTATATTAGCTGGATGGATAGAATAATGGCTGGGCAACAGGAGACAGCGAGGAGTAGTGGAATTGAGTTATTCAAAGTGGAGAACTGTGATCAGTAACGTTCCACAGGGGTCACTGATGGGACCACTGCCGTTTTTGATGTGGAACAAATGTATTGGAGAAAGACATAAGTTACCTGACTCGCAATTTTCCAGATGACACTAAAATTGACGGATTAACAGATAGTTAAGACGTCTATCAGAGTATAGAGGCGAAAGTGAGGACTGCAGATAATGAAGTGGTCTGACAGAGAATACAGGAGAAGGTGAGGTCTGCAGATGCTGGACATCAGAGTTGAGAGTGTGTGTTTGTGTAAACCAGGCAGCTCAGGCAGCTTTCAAGGAGCAGAATTGAAGTTTCCAGCATTAGCTCTTCATCAGGAATCAGGATTGTGGACCGGGGCTGAGAGATGAAAAGGAGGGGATGGTGTTGGGGGCTAGTTGGCTGAGACAGTGATAGGTGGATGAAGGTGAGGAAGAAGATGGTAGGTCAGACCAGGGAGTGATGGCTAGATGAACCGGTCGGTGCTGAGTTGGAGGCTTGGGCCTAGGTTAATGTGGGGTGTGAGGGGAAATAGGGAAGCAGTTTAAATCCACACTTATCCCATGTGGTTGCAGGGTCCCAACGCAGAATATGAGGCGTTCTTCCTCCAGTGGTCGGATGGTAATTTTTGGCGGTGGAGGAGGTCCAGGACCTGCATGTCCTTAATGGAATGGGAGTGGGTGGTGAAATGTTCAAAAACGGGGCGGTGGGGTTGGTGGGTGCGCGGGTCCCACAGATTTCTCTAAAACGATCCGCAAGAAGGCATCATTTCTCCCCGACATAGTGGAGACCACATCGGTTGCAACGCATGCAGGATATGACATTGGTAGAGGTCGAGATAAATTTCTGAAGGATGTGGCAGTATCCCTTGTTATCTTGAATGGAGGTGAGGGGAGTGTTGTGGGCACACGTTTGCCAATTCCTGCAGTAGCAGGGCAAGGTGACAGGAATGGTGGGTGGGCTGGTGGGGGACATGGACCTCTCAAGGAATCGCGGTGGGCGTGGTCTCTCGAGAACGCTGACAGGGACCGCGAGACATACATATATATATATATATATATATATATATATACATATATATATTTGGTGTTTGGGTCCGTTTGGAGGGGGAGGAATTAACGGAGGGTGATGCATTATATGTGGAGGTTAGTGGGGTGGAAGCTGAGGACCAGGTAAACTGTCCTAGTTGTGTGGCAGGGGTGGAATTCAAGGGCCGTGGTGTGTGACGTAGAGAAGTTGCGCTGAAACGCATCACTAATCACGTGGGAATGGAAGTTTCGATCTAGGAAGAAGGAAGGCCATCTGGGACTTTCTGAGGTTGAATTGGTCATTCTGGGAACAGATGTGGAAGAGTTGGAGGAATTGGGAATAAGGGAGGTCGGATGGGAGGTGTAATCTAGGTAGCTGCGGGAGTCGGTGGGCTCATAAAAAGAAATCAGGATTCACCTGAACCATCTCGCACACCACCCTTCCCTTCTTGGACCTCTCCAACACGATCTCCAATGGCCAACGAACCACACACATCAATTACAAGCCCACCGAGTCCCACAGCTACCGGGATTGTACCTCCTCCCACACTGGCTCCGGTAAAAACGCCACACCTTGTCAAATATACTTAATGAACCAGCCTTGACAGCCCTTTGCAGTGTGGAATTCCCACAGATTCCCTAGCTTCTGAATAAGGAAATTCGTCTCCGTCTACATCTTGAATGAGTGAGCTGTTTCTGGAATATTATGTTCCCCCCGGCTACATATTTTTGCGCAAAGAAACAAAGGAAGTGGCAAAATTAATTATTGAGTGTAAGGCTATGGTTGTTATCCACATGGACTTTACTAAAGCATTTGACGATGACAGGTTAGTCAGGGAGATCAAATCGCAATCCTTGTTAGTTGTTAAGTCGGCTAAAATTGTTTATGGTCATAATCGACGAAGGACTGTCGAAGTCTGTATTTCTGATTGGAGGTCTGTGTCCAATCGTGTTTTGCAAGGATCGGTGCTGTGATTTCTACTTGTTATTTACATTAGTGAGTAAGATGGAAATTTCAGCAATCTGATCATTAATGTTGCAGTCGACGTTTGGAAAGGCATTTGAAAAGTTGGGATAGTTGAGGGAATTGCAAGCAGTGAGGATATATGTTAAAGGATGCAGAAATATGTAGGTCAGATGGAACGCTGGACAGAGAAATGAAAAATTGAATTTCATCGGCACAAGTGTGGAAATGACCAGATTCTAAGGAACATTCATATACAGTGGGATGGTGGATGCAAATCCATAGGTCTCTGAAAATAACAACACAGCAGGATGTGCTAAGAAGAAAGGAGTATGGCATGTTTCCCTTAATCGGTCGCAGCGTTATGCCAAGACATTTGCACTTCATTCTGTGACCTAATAAAACTTCAAATCGGACTCGTTTGCAATGTTGTTTGCAATTCTTATTGCCTCACTACAGGAAGGATGTGGAGGCTTTCGAGAGGATGGAAAAGAGCTTCTCAAGAATGTTGTCTCGATGAGACTGTGTTAACTGTAAGGAGAAGTTGGAAGCACTTGGATGTTTTACTGGAGTTTCGCAGGCTGACTGTCGACCTAGTGCATGTATATAGCATTAGAAGAGACATGGATAGTCGAAATTTATTTTCCAATGTGGAAATGCAAATAATGGGAAGCATCAGGTTGAGATGAGAATGAGGAATTTTGAACAAGATAACCGAATGAAGTTCCTTTTTTCTATAGTGGGGGGAGGCTGCTCAAAAGGTGATCGAAACGGACATTTAAGCAGCATTTTGAAGTGGCATTTAGACAGAAACGTGAACGAGCAGAGAATACACGAATATGGTCCCCGTGCAGGCAAATGGGATTAGTTTGGAATGACATTTTGGAGACGTGACTATCCAGTCTCTGCAATCTCCTGTTTCACTTTGACCTTCTCCCGTGACTGCAGTGCTTATTAAACCTCCCTCCTTCCACCACTACTAGGTTTTTCCTATCTCTGTAACCTGCTGAAGACAGTAAAACCATTCATGCACCTGTAATATCCTCTTCATAATTGTACCCACCTCCAGTCCCAACAGCTGTCACTTTCTGTAACCTCATTGAGTCTGAATAACCATCTAGTATCTACACCCCTCTGCATTATTATCTTCATCCAATCATCAAAATCATTACCACAAACCTCACTATCGCACGAACCTCTTCCAGCTGTAACCAATCTCTCTACACCATTCTGTTCCTACTTCCCTCCCTATCTCGTCACTTCATCTCTCCAACCCTCAGGATTGCAATTAACATCTATCTGTATAACACAGTGCATCTTGCAGTAATCTCTTCCTCTTCCTAATCCCCTCCCTGTGTGTGTAAACCCAAAGAATCATTTGGGATGTTTGGCTGTTGCCTCTTCCAGAATCAATGATAATATTTATTTCTATAACAAAGACCATATCCGATAATCCCCTCTGTCACAATAACCTTCTCCAAAACTTACATATCTTTCTTTTCAGTCAGCTCCTCCAGCCTCCACATCTCTGCATAACTCCAACATTTCACCAGGCTGAATGATTCTGGCGACCTCTTTAACATAGATCAGACTCCATAAGAGTTTCCCTATCTCAGTAACCGCTCCTCGTCATTCCATATTCCCTACCTCATTAACGTCTTCCAGTCAGTCCATCCTTCCTTACCTCTGTAGTCTCCTCCAGTCACTTCACCCGCCCTATCTCTGCAAACTCCTCCAGTCATTCGAACCCTCCAGCTCTTGGTAACCTCCCAGATACTCCAATCCTCCCTATCACTGTAACCTCCCCAAGACACTCGAACCTTCCCTATCTCTCCAAACAACACCAGTCACTTTAACTTCCCTAGATCTCCAACCTCCTCCAAGCACTCCAACACTCCCTGTCTCAATAATATCCTCTGTTCACTCCAAACCGCTCCATCTCTGTAACATCCGCTTTTCAGTCAAACAATACATATTTTGACCTCCAGTAACTCCAACCCTCCATACATCTGTGATCTCCTCCACTCACATCAACTCTCCCTCTCGCTATAAGACCTCCATTCACTCCAACCCTTCATAACCCTGTAGCATTCTGCAGTAACTCCATCCTTGCCTGTCTTTGTAACCTCCCTCAATCACTAGATCCCTCCCTATCTCTGTAAACTGCCCCAATAGAGCCAGTCTCTGTTATGGGCCGAAAGCTGGCATATGATACTGATTTAGATGGTTAGCCGGCATGATACTGAAAAGTGAGACAGTCTCCACGGGCTGAATAGTCTCAACTAGCCCCTCTTTCCTATGTTGCCATGGAATCCTCACTGTCTCCGCATTCTCTTCAGTCTGTACTGTCCTCCCTGTCTGTGTCACCTACACAAACTCCAAGTACTGGAAAGTTCTCAGACCTTTGAATGCTGTATATGTATTTAACCTCCCCACTCCCTTCATTCCTCCCAGTCTGTTTCCCCCTCTAGACCATTAACCCTCCATATCTCTGTGCCTTCCTTTAGTTGCTGGAAACGTCCCTATCTTTGCCACATCATATCCTTCAGTGACACTGCTTTTGTGTGCTCCTCCAATCTCACGAGCCGGCCCTGTCTCTGTGACCTGCTGCCACACACTGACACCTCTTCCAACATTGAAACTTTGTTCTCTGTTAGCTTCACCTTCTCCTGCAGACCGCCATCTCTGCATGATATTCTGGATTTCATCAGCCCACATTATGTCTGCAATCTGTAGCACCCACCCTAGCTCTCCTTACATCTGTAACCTCCTCCAGTACCGACAAACCGCTGTATCTGTAATTGTTCCAGCAGCAATATCACTCCTCATTTATCAGGCTTACTACAGTGCCGACAGATTCTGCCAGATACTACACGCCATTCTCTCTCCATAACCTCCCCCAGGCCCTGCAAGGCGCCCTATATTCAGTATGCTATTCCAGCCACAAGGACACTCCACACTCTGTTTGCCGCTCTATTCACTAAAGCCATCCCAGCACCTCAAACAGTCTTTGTGTAATTCTGCAGCTTTTCCTCTGCATTCCGTGTTACTGTCTCTAAAAAACCCTCCATGCATAAACAGCTCCAAATTTCTGTAAACTCCTACCTCTCCAACATCCATCCTTATCTGCGTAACCTCCTTCACTCCTGAAATTGTGCAAAATGTGGACACTCTAAAATGCTCCCTATTTGTGTAATTTTCTGCGGTCCCTGCAGCACTCCCGATCTGTTGAACCCACTCCAATCAATGTGACTCTTCCAATCCTGGACCCATAATCTTTGTAACATCTCCTGTCGTCATCAATAGCTCCTCCAGTCGCTCTATCAGCTACTTATCTCCATAATCCTCTCCAGCAATTACAGGTGTATCTGTGTCAACGTCACCCTCCCCTACAACTCTGCCCATCGCAGGAACCCCATCCAATTTGTGCAGAGCTGCCTATCTATGTAATTGTTTCCAGCCCTGAATGCTGTTCCTGTGTCTGTAAGCTCTACTAGACTCTCCAGCCTTCCCATCTATATAAACTCCAGAACTTCAGCATCCGATGCCAGTGTTCCGTTAAATACTCCTTGTCAGTGTAAACGAGCTCGATCCTATGCTAAGAGGAAAATTCACTGTCCTTTGTATCAACTGCATTTTCTTCAGATATCCCTGTATCGTCTCTGACTCCATTGACTACACCTCGTCTTATGTTCTCACTCCTGCAGCTCATATATTACCCCGGAACTCCATGATATTCTACAGTCACTGAAATTCTTGTTCTCTATATCCAGACATTCTATATCCAGACATTCTAAATCTCCTGATTCATGTAAGGATATTCATTCTTTGCAGCATGTTTAATTGCTGTAGCAGCATTGACCCCCCCCCCCCCCCCCCCCATGCATCCCGTCCCTGAAATGTCCTCAAGTATGACATTCTTTGTAATTGATTGCTCACTATTGCTGTAACCTCCATCAGGGCAGCAATCCACATTTCTCTATAACTTACAGGAATGCTGCAAACCTGACTTCACAGCCCTCGCCATGAATTCTTGCGTCACACACACCTCAGTATGTCTGGCTTCTCCAAACCCGACAACGCTCTCTGGCTCTGTGAACTGATAACGCTCTCACCTCAGTAATTCCTGCAACTTCAACGACTATCCCTATCTCTGTGATGTCAAGTCCATACAAGCCGACCTATCTTAATACAATTTCAACTACATCCTAATTTGTGTACTCCCCAGTCCCTACACAATGTCGATCTCTGTAACCCCTGCAGCTCCAATTACCACCCCTATCCATGCATTCTCCCACGGATTCAAACATTCTTACCTGTGTAAATTGTTATCTCCGGCAAACGACCTTATCTGTTTGACCTCCAGTCCATTGAACTCTCATATAGAGCCATAGAGTCATAGAAATGTACAGCATGGAAACAAACCCTTCGGTCCAACCCGTCCAAGTCAACCAGATATCCCAACCCAATCTATTTCCACCTGCCTGCACCCGGCCCATATCCCTTCAAACCCTTCAAATGGTTATACCCATCCAGATGCCTCTTAAATGTTGCAATTGTACCAGCCTTCACCACTTCCTCCCGCAGCTCATTCCATACGCGTACCACCCTCTGCGTGAAAAGGTTGCAACCTAGGTCTCTTTCGTATCTTTCCACTCTCACCCTAAATCTATGCCCTCTAGTTCTGGACTCCCGGATCCCAGGAAAAAGACGTTGCCTATTTATCCTATCCAAGCCCCTCATAATTTTGTAAACCTCTGTAAGGTCACCCCTCATCCTCTGACGCTCCAGGGAAAACAGCCCCAGCCTGTTCACCCTCTCCCTGTACTGGCAAATTCTTGTAAATCTTTTTTGAATCCTTTCAAGTTTCACAACATCCTTCCGATAGGACGTAGACCGGAATTGTACGGAAAATTCCAACAGTGGCCTAACCAATGCCCTGTACATCCGCAACATGACCTCCCGACTCCTATACGCAATACTCTGACCAATAAAGAAAAGCATTCAAAACGCCTTCTTCACTATCCTATCTACCCGCGACACCACTATCATGGAGCTATGAATCTGCACTCCAAGGTCCATTTGTTCAGCAACACACCCTAGGACCTTACCATTAAGTGTATAAGTCCGGCTAAGATTTGGTTTCCCAAAATGCACACCTCGCATTTATCTGAATTAAACTCCATCTGCCACTTCTCAGCCCATTGTCGAAAGTTCTTGCCGAATACCATCAAAATTGTCCTTTCTCCAATTTAGAATTTCAACTTTTAGATCTGGTCTATCCTTTTCCATCACCATTTTAAAACTAATAGAATTATGGTCGCTGGCCACAAAGTCCTCCCCACTGACACCTCAGTCACGTGCCCTGCCTTATTTATCAAGAGTAGGTCTCTAGTAAGTACATCCACATACTGAATCAGAAAATTGTCTTGTACGCACTTTACAAATTCCTCTCCAGCTCAACCTTTAACAGCTACCAACCTCACCTGTGTGATCTCCAGTCCCTACACTCGTCCATTTCACTGTAACTCCTTCAGGATTGATAACGCTGCACCTATTCATGACATCTTCCATCCTGACAATCTATCTGATCTCTTACCACCATTCTGGATCTCAAAACACCCGAACTCAGTAACATTCTCCAGTGTCTACAAAACATCTTTTCTCTGCAGCCCACTTGTGCCTGCATTCCGCTTTATTTATGGTTATAAATTTTTGGTCGGGTGAACCAACGTCTCAGCACTGACACTGCAAGAACACTGATGCATCTTCAAAGTATCAATAAATTTTACTCAAATTCTAAATTCTAAAGAGTTCAAGTTCAATTTTCTCCACCGCTTCTCATTTTTTTTCTCTTCACAGAAAGAGCGGGAGCAGAAGGGGGAAGTGACGACGACCAGAGGGGCAGCCGGGACCCAGAAGCTGGTATAGCACAAGCTTACCTGGGTAGGTTTTTTACTCCTATAAAAGTGCGCAGGAGAAGAACGCGTTGTGGTAAGTAGGTGAGTGCTGCATTTTGCTTATTTTATTCTTTAGACCTAGTTTTTTTTTAAAAAAAGGTTACTTTTAGAGGGATGGCAGTAAAGGCAATGCAATGTTCCTCTTGCAACATGTTTGAGGTGAGGGATGCCATGGTCGTCCCTCCTGATTACACTTGCAGGAAGTGCACCCATCTCCAGCTCCTCCACTACCGTGTTAGGGAACTGGAGCTGGAGTTGGATGAACTTAGGATCATTCAGGAGTCAGAGGGTGTCATAGATCGGAGCTTTAGGGAAGTAGTAACTCCAAAGATGGCAGACAGATGGGTGACAGTGAGGGGGACTGGGAGGAAGCAGCCTGTTCAGGGACCCCCTGCGGCCATTCCCCTCAAGAACAAGTATACCGTTTTGGATACTTGTGGGGGGGGACTTACCAGGGGTAAGCAATGGGGTTCAGGCCTCTGGCACGGAGCCTGTCCCCGTTGAACAGAACGGAACGGTGGAGAAGAGCAGAGCAATAGTTATTGGGGATTCGATAGTCCGGGGCACAGATAGGCGGTTCTGTGGGGGCGAGAGAGACTCACGTTTGGTATGTTGCCTCCCAGGTGCAAGGGTACGTGACGTCCCTGATCGTGTTTTCCGGGTCCTTAAGGGGGAGGGGGAGGGGGAGCAGCCCGAAGTCGTGGTCCACATTGGCACCAACGACACAGGTAGGAGGAGGGCTGAGGATGTTAGGCAGGCTTTCAGGGCGCTAGGTTGGAAGCTCAAAGAGAGTTGTTGCCTCTGGTTTGTTACCCGTGCCACGTGATAGAGAGTCGAGGAATAGGGAGAGAGAACAGTTAAATGCGTTGCTACAGGGATGGTGCAGGAGGGAGGGATTCCGGTATCTGGATAACTGGGATTCTTTCTGGGGAAGGTGGGACCTCTATAAACAGGATGGTCTACACCTGAACCTGAGGGGCACCAGTATCCTTGGGGGGAGGTTTGCTAGTGCTCTTGGAGGGGCCGGTTTAAACTAACTTTGCAGGGACATGGGAACCTAGACTGTAGCATTAGGGTGCAGGACCTTGAGTGTAGGGAGGTTAGGAACATGGCATCAATTTCAAAGGAGGGTGCCTGTAAACAGGAAAATGGCTTGAAGTGTGTTTACTTCAATGCAAGAAGTATACGAAATAAGGTAGGTTAACTTGCAGCGTGGGTTGGTACCTGGGATTTCGACGTTGTGGCTATTACGGAGACATGGGTAGAACAGGAACAGGATTGGCTGTTGCCGGTTTCAGGGTTTAAATGTTTTAGTAGGGTCAGAGGTGGGGGTAAAAGAGGCGGAGGTGTGACATTGCTTGTCAAAGATAGTATTACAGCGGTGGAAAGGACGATGGATGAAGACTCGCCATCTGAGGTAGTTTGGGCTGAGGTTAGGAATAGGAAAGGTGAGATCACCCTGTTAGGAGTTTTCTTCAGGCCTCCTAATAGTCCTAGAGACGTAGAAATAAGGATTGCGAGGATGATTCAGAAGAGTGAAAGTAATAGGGTGGTTGTTATGCGTGGACTTTAACTTTCCAGATATTGACTGGGAAAGCTATAGCTCGAGTTCGTTAGATGGGTCGGTGTTTGTCCAAAGTGTGCAGGAGGGTTTCCTGAAACAATATGTAGACAGGCCAACTAGAGGTGAGGCCATACTGGATTTGGTTCTGGGTAACGAACCAGGTCAGGTGTTAGAATTGGAGGGAGGTGAGCAATTGGGGACAGTGACCACAATTCGGTGACTTTTATTCTATTGATGGAGATGGATAAGTGTGCACTGCAGGGCAAGAGTTATAGCTGGGGGCAGGGGAAATATGATGCGGTCGGGCACGACTGAGAATGCGTGGCTTGGAAAAGTAGGCTTCAACGCATGGGCACAATTGATATGTGGAGCTTGTTCAAGGAGAAACTATTGAGTTTCCTTAATAAGTATGTACCTGTCAGGCAGGAAGGAAAGGGTCGTGTGAGGAAGCCGTGGTTTAATAAGGAATAGGAATCCCTTGTTAAATGGAAGAGGGCGGCCTATGTAAAGATGAGACGTGAATGTTTAATTGGGGCGATTGAGAGTTATAAGGTTGCCAGGAAGGATCTGAAGAGAGAGCTAAGAGCAGCAAGTTCTTAGTTGGTAGGATTAGGGAAAACCCTAAGGCTTTCTATAGGTATGTCAGGAATAAAAGAATGACTAGGGTAGGAATAGGTCCAGTCATGGATAGTCGTGGGAAGTTGTGTGTGGATGCTGAAGAGATTGGGGAGACACTGAATGAATACTTTTCGTCAGTATTCACTCAGGAACAGGACATTGTTGCCGATGTGAATACTGAGTCACAATTAGTTAGAATGGACGGCTTTGAGGGATGTAGGGAAGAGGTGTTGGAAATTCTGGAAAGGGTGAAAATAGATAAGTCCCCTGGGCCTGATGGCATTTATCCTAGGATTCTCTGGGAAACAAGGGAGGAGATTGCAGAGCCATTGGCCTTGGTTTTTATGTCCTCGTTGTCTACAGGAATAGTGCCAGAAGGCTGGAGGATAGCAAATGTGGTTCCCTTGTTCAAGAAAGGGAGTAGGGATAACCTTAGTAACTATAGGCCAGTGAGTCTCACTTCTGTTGTGGGCAAAGTCTTAGAGAGAATTGTAAGGGATAGGATTTATGAACACCTGGATAGGAATAAAGTGATCAAGGATAGTCAGCATGGTTTAGTGAAGGGCAGGTCGTGCCTCACAAGCCTTATTGAATTCTTTGAGAAGGTGACTAAGGAGGTAGACGAGGGTAAAGCGGTAGATGTGGTGTATATGGATTTTAGTAAGGCGTTTGATTAGGTTCCCCATGGTAGGCTCCTGCAAAAAATACGGAGGTATGGCATTGAGGGTGAGTTGGAGGTTTGGATTAGGAATTGGCTGGCTGGAAGAAGACAGAGGGTATGAGTTGATGGTAAAGGTTCATCTTGGAGTGCAGTTACTAGCGGTGTTCTGCAAGGATCTGTTTTGGGACCATTGCTGTTTGTCATTTTTATAAATGACCTGGAGGAGGGGCTAGAAGGTTGGGTGAGTAAGTTTGCGGATGATACGAAAGTCAGAGGAGTTGTTGACAGTGAGGAAGGATGTGTCAGATTCCAGCGGGATATAGATAAGTTGCAGAGCTGGGCAGAAAGGTCGCAAATGGAGTTCAATGTAGGAAAGTGTGAGGTGATTCACTTTGGTAAGAGTAACAAAAAGATGGGGTACTGGGCTAATGGTCGGATACTTCGTAGTGTGGATGAGCAGAGGGATCTTGGTGTCCATGTACACAGATCTCTGAAAGTTGCCACCCAAGTAAATAGTGCGGTGAAGAAGGCATATGGCATACTGGCTTTTATTGGTAGAGGAATTGAGTTCCGGAGTCCTGAGGTCATGTTGCAGTTATATAAGACTCTAGTGCGGCCGCATCTGGAGTATTGTGTGCAGTTTTGTTCGCCACACTATAGGAAGGATGTGGAGGCACTGGAACGTGTGCAGTGGAGGTTTACCAGGATGTTACCTGGTATGGTAGGAAGATCGTGTGAGGAACGGCTGAGGCACTTGGGGCTGTTTTCATTCGAGAAAAGAAGGTTTAGGGGTGACTTGATAGAGGTGCAAAAGATGATTAGGGGTTGAGGTAGGGTTGACCATGAGAACCTTTCTCCACGTATGCTGTCAGCTATTACGAGGAGTCATAGCTTTAAATTAAGGGATGGTAGGTATAGGACAGATGTTAGGGGTAGATTTTTTACTCTGCGAGTCGTGAGTTCATGGAATGCCCTGCCAGTAGCAGTGGTGGACTCTCCCTCTTTATGGGCATTTAAACGGGCATTGGATAGGAATATGGAGGATAGTGGGCAAGTGTAGGTTAGGTGGGCTTGGATCGGCGCAACATCGAGGGCAAAAGGGCCTGTTCTGCGCTGTAATTTTCTATGTTCTATGTTCTATATCCTGCAATTTTTCGGATCATTCAAGTGAATCTTGTCTGAGCTATCTCCAGTGTATGAGCATTTTCCTTCGAGACAGGGGACCAAACGTGTTCACAAGTCTTCTCAGTGTAGGCTGACCGGTGCCCAGTATAATCTTTGCAAGCCTTCTCTATGATTATCGTTCATTCCCTTTGAAGTCAATGCCAGCATGACATTTGCATTTTCTACGATCTGGTGAACCTGCATTCCATACTTCTGAGTTTTGTACGTGGATTTCCAAGTAGCTCTCTGGCGTAGCTTTTTGAAGTCCATCTGAAATCAAGACGTGACAGAAATCATCAGGAAAATGCTGAATGTATGATAGACGATATGCCAGAAATGGAAAATACACACTTAGAAACCAAGGGACACGCAGAGTCCAGAAGACCATCAGATATGAGTAAAATTAGGGCATTCCGACCATCGAGCCTACTCCATTATTCGACTATAGCTGAAATGTTTCTCAACTCCATTCTCTCCCCTACTCCCTGTAACTCGCCATGCTCTTGATCACCAATAACCTATCCACCTCCGAGTTAAATGCAATGAATTACTTTGACTCCACAACCTCCAAGGAAATTGTTTCACAGTTTCATCACCCTCTGGCTGAGTGCATTCCTCCACATCTCTATTATCAAGGTCTTTCCTTCGTTCTGATGCTGTGCCTTTTTGCGCGAGTCTGTCGAACGAGTGGAAACATCTTCGCCACTTTCACGCCTTTCACACCCCTCAGTATATTGTATGATTGAATGGGATTTCACCGCCTCCAAACTTCCTTGAGTAGCGACCCAGAGTCTTCAACTATTACTCATATAGTAAGAATTTCATCCCTGTGATCTTTCTTGAAACCCTGCTTCCTCTAACCACTCATATCCTATGTCCAGAACATTCTCGTATACTATGTACAGTTGTGGCGCCAACACTGACCCCTGCAGAACTCCCCTCGTCACCAGCTGCCAGTCTGAAAAAGACCCCCATTTTACACAATCTGTCTTCTCCATCTACATTCCTCTATCTTTGCCAAGCAGGTTGTTCTGAAAGTGAAATTTCATTTCACAACTAATTTTGAATTTGTTTGTGCTTGGTCTGGCTACAGACAGGGGAATACATAGTTCATTGCGATTTTCGGAAAACTTTCAACAGGGTCCCACTGAAGAGGTTGAGAGGCAATATTGACACGTGTGGAATTGGAGGGATGGACTGGTATGGATTGAGAATTCTCTTCCAGTCAGAAGACTAAGTGGCATTAAATGGATTATTGCTTCAGCCCTAACTAAACACACATGGATTCGTTAAACGAGATGAATAGAGACTGTCTGATGTTTTGACGTTTACTGATGACATAAAACGAAATGGTTTATGGCGTTGTACAGAGGAAGGAAAGGGGACATGAATAATGTGTGAGTTTCCTTTTTGTAAAAAAAAATCATTGATGGAATGTCGCCACCACTGTCTCGGCCATCAATTCATTCCGGTCTGTAATTGCCTGGAGAAGTTCGTGGCGAGATAATTTGCTCATCCATTGCAATCCTCTGGGTATACGAGCAGACACAGTGCTGGTAGGATGAACCGTGGTTTGGAGGGGACTTTGGACATGCTGGTCTTCCCTTTTACGTGTAACTTCTGTACTTCCATGTGACAGTTGTTCTGTGCTTGTGCCATTGAAAGGGACTTCTTGAGTGACCTCAGTATTGCTTGTAGTTCTTTCTGTAATTATTCATTCACTCAATCATTCATTTTTCATGTGGTGACATGACCGTTGCTGGATGGGCCAGCATCTAGTGTTCACTTCGATATCCTTCAGAGAAGGTGGTGGGAAACTTTCATATTGAGCCACTGCACCAGCCTTTGAACTGTTGTTATGTGTTACCTCCAGCAGCCGCTACAGTACTCCTCAGGTCTGCAACTGCATAGGCACAATGCAACTCTCCCTTTTACACGTGACGTTTTCCTCTACCTCGAATTCTTATAGTTCCTCACAGTATCTCATCTCATCTCCATTTCCATGCACTTTTGATACGTCAATTTCTTTACTGATGTTTAAACTTCAGATCACCGACAAAGTTTTGCTTCCTAAATTTGTAATTCCACAGTAACCATCCACATAATTGTAACTGATTACAGCACAGCTTCCCTTCCTTAAATGTCGAGATGGGACTAGATGTGTTAAATTGGCACTTTTCAAAATCCTCATCCATCGCAGCTCTTCAAACCCCGACAATGCAACTGTTTTGGAACGTTCACATACTCAGCATCTTCTCATGTTCTGCCTGTCCTTGAACAACACCAGTGCTCCAAACATCTGCATTCTCCCCTGTTATTACAAGTCTTCTAACTCTGTGAAATCCAACAATCTCCAATAACTGCAAAACTCCTCACTGTCATTTTACATTTTGTTAAAGTCTTCATATCTCTGTCAGCAGCTCAAAAAAACCTACTTTTTCTCTCTACAAAGCTCCGTCACCAACAAGCCACCATCTCTCTGTTTCCTTGCTACTTCATTACCTGCAGCTCTCCATGTATCTTCCATTAAACTGATTTAGGCGCTGCCGTTCTGCCTATCTCTACCAATAATTTGATAAATCCCTGGCATTTCGCTCAATCAGTGCACCACACTCTGTGCCATCTAATTCTCTGTTTTATTTTTCCTCTGCAGTCTTCCAGGCACAAACGCAATCCAATGAGGAAGCAGTGCGGATTAAGATGTTATAAATCTCAGCTCAATCTTGAGGCCTACTATTAGCTAGGAGTCACAACAACTGGCAGTGAGCAGCAAACAGCGAAAGAATATAAATCAGCAGCGCCGATCGAGGCCTACTGGGACGAGGAATTGGAAAACGAACAGAACGAGAGGCTCTCAGTCAGTTCCGAGTCACAGAGGGAGTGACCATGCGAGGGAGAAACTTGGAGCAGGAGCCTGAGGCTAACTCACACTTTGGAGTTATGGCGGCAGCAATCTAGGAGGCTATAAATCCGCAATGATGATCGAGGTCTGCTCGTATCTGGGAATCACAGAGACGGTGACCCTGTGCGGGATTAGAGTCGAGTAGGAGCTGGAGAGTTATACGTCCCTGTGAATCGCAGAGAGGGTGACACTGTGGTGGAGTAGGATGGAGTAGGAGCTCGAAGATTACACATGCCTGGGTTGCGGGGTGGCGAGGACGGGTCACAGAGTCAACCTTATGCTGCTAGGACTGCCTGCACCGTGTTTGAAAGACGCGCGAGAGGCATCACCGAAACTGTGTATGTTTACTGGCTGATAAGAGACCACGATTTGTGATTGTCTGTACATTGCTTAAAGTTAGCAAATCTATTCTTCCTCGTTCTGAAAGAAGAGTTGAACTCAGAAATATGTGTAGTAATTGAGACTCTGAGCAAATTTGGTATTTTAATCTCAGTAAGAGAGTTAGATAAGTGAATGAATCTTAAAGTTTATTTCCCGAGTGTTAACTTTATGCTGGGCAGTTCACTAAGTAAAATCTTGCAGATTAAGACATGATAGCACAGGTCGGTAAAATAGAAAATGTGTTCTATTACAGTGGGAGGTTATAGCCATTTCTGGTGTGCTAGATGAACACTGGATCTTGGAGTTCATACAGTGACTGTTGACTCTGTATGACCTCTGTAATGCGGAGAGTGAGGTTGGTAGCACATACAGAGAGAGAGTCGCCCCGCAGACATGACAGCCAGGAAGAAGGAAGGGAATGGAGGCACAGTCAATCAAAAACTAACACTTAGTGAATAAAGAAACTACCTAATGTCTCGCTCACAATTACATTTTCTAGTTTGCAATCTGGTGAAAGTGCTGGTTGCTCAGGTAGTGCAGTCAGCGGCATATTAGTGGCACCACAAACAGCCTGACGGTACACGAGTGAATGTATAAGGAAGAAGGAGCAATAGTCTCGGGGATGCAGTAAACGGAAGCAAATGGAAGAATTTCCATGAGTATCAATGTAACTCCAGGATGGTGGTGTCATGGACATCAGGGTCTGCACCATATTCTTCTGTGAGATTTTGAGCAGCTGGAGGTCATGATCAGTGTTGGTCTTGGTGACTTGGTAGGAAGTGTGATGTGGTCTGGTAATCAGAATTTATCGATGTTAATGGAAGGTTAGCAAGCAGGACCTCAAATGTGGCAATCATTGGAAAACTCGCAGTGCCCTGTTCAAGGCAGCGCAGCACAGCACGTGGTCTATTAAGTTTCCGATAGTTACACAACATCTTGTCGATCGGAGGGAGACCAGAAATACACGCAATATTCCAACAGTGGCCTAAACAATGTCCTGTACGGCCGCAACATGACCTCCCAACGCCAGTATTCAATACTCTGACCAATGAAGGAAAGCATTTCAAATGCCGTCTTCACTATCCGATCAAGCAGCGACTCCACTTTCAATGAGCTATGAACCTGCACTCCAAGGTCTCTTTGTTCAGCAACACTCACTAGGACTTTACCATTAAGTGTATATGTCCTGCTAAGATTTACTTTCCCAAAATGCAGCACCTCACGTTTATGTAAATTTCACACCATCTGCTACCTCTCAGCACATTGGCCCATCTGATCAAGATCCCGTTGTAATCTGAGGGAAACTTCTCTGCTGTCCACTACAGCTCCTATTTTGGTGTCATCAGCAAACTTACTAACTATACCCGTTATGGTCACATACAAATTATTTATGTAAATGATGAATTGTAGTAGACCCAACACTGATCCTTGTGACACTCCCCTTATCACAGGCCTCCAGTCTGAAAAAACCCTCCACCACCATCCTGTCTTCTATGTTCGAAACTGTTCTGTATCCAAATGGCGAGTACGGAAATATGTGAAACCTGAAAGCGTTCAGGAAAGAGTTACAAGGATGTTGCCAGTGTTGGAGGATTTGAGCTGAAGGGAGTGGGTGAATAGGATAGGACTGGTTTCCTCGGAGGTCGGAGGCTGAGAGGAGACCTTGTAGAGTTGAATAATATCATGAGGGGCATGGATAAGATAAATAGGCGAAGTGTTTTGCCTAGGATTGGGGAGTCCAGAACTAGAAGGCATAAGTTTAGGGTGAGAGGGAAAAGATACAAAAGAGACCTAAGGGTAAACCTTTTCAATCAGAGGGTTATACCTGTATGGAATGGGCTATCAGAGGAAGTTGTGGAGGCTAATACAATTGCAACATTTAAAAGGCATCTGGATGGCTATGTGAATACGATGAGTTCGGATGGATCTGCGCCAGGTGGGACTCGATTGGGTTGTGATATCTGGTCGGCATGGACGATTTGGAACGAAGGGTCGGTTTCCATTCTGTACATTTCATTGACTCTATGACTCTTAGTAAACGGTGCACCGGGTAGGGCTTTAGATTCCTGGGAGATTGAGACTCGTTCTAGGAAGGCAGCAATTGTACACGCCAAATGGAGTCACAAGTGACAGAGTTGGTTCTGAGTTCCTTCTGCAGCGCGTGGCTAGTGCTATTGGGAGGGATTAAACTAATTTGGCAGGGCTATATTAACGAAACACAACAGTAGAGGAATGTACCTGGATTAACAGAATACATGATACTAGTTTTCAACAGCAATTTAACATGATTGATTAAATGACATCCTTCTGTGTCGTAAGATTTCTGCATGGTTCAGTGTGATGTTGTGAGACTTTATTAATGCATTCGAGTTATCCAACTCTGATAATATCCGATCTCTATATCTTCTTCGATCCATTATGATCCATTCCGATCTCTCCACTCTATATCAGCCGATGCAGCCCTGCTCATATCTGTAATACATACAGGCCAAAAAACTTCCGTACACTGGAATTTCCGCCGGCTCTTAACTTCCTCCCTTCCATATAATGATCCTCAGGTAATTACAGCTCTCCCTTTCTCTGTAACTACGCCGATCCACATAAACCGCGCAATCTTTGTAATCTCCAGTCCACACAGACATCAATGGCACGAACTCCCTCTTGCTCTGACAAAAAAATTCTTTGTTCCCATAATATCGTCCAGTCACGACAGTGCTCGTTATGTCTGAAATTCCTTTCAGCACCTATAGGTGTGCACATCTCTTCACCTTTTCCAGCCCCTACACTTATCCCGACTGTGTAGCTTTCTCCAATATCTAACCAGCTGTGTAACATCCACCAGTCCTTGCACAGTTTGAATGGTGTAACCACCTTCTACCCCTACACATTTCCCAATCTCTACATCCTCAACATACTAAATCCCTCCCAGATTAATTCCACACGATCTTCCCTAAAGAGGTCTAGGCCGACGACCGTGGAGTGCCTGGGACTTCCCGGCGATCGTTTTTCTTGCATCGCAGAATTCCAACCTCGAAAGCTTCAGATCGTTCCTTTTTCCATATTAAACAAAGCTGCGGTGTTAACAATTGTTCAGTCACCCGCCCCATCCCTTTATCGGGAGAGGATTGGATAATGATGGTCTGTGAAATACAGAGGAACTTTTCCCCCGGGATCTTTTAACTGCCATGAACATTGTGTTCGGCCATCTTAAAGATGTGAGTCTCCTTTCTAAGTCCCCACTCATTAAGTTTCACACTCCTAATATTTCGCACCAAATTGGGAGTACTTCCCTGTTTTGGTCCAGAAAGACAGAGGCCGAGATCATCAATTACTTGGTCAAGTCGAATTTTAGTCGAGGTTCATGGAGAGTTTCTCTCCACACGTTTCACTGCATGGTCTCATAATGCCATGCCCATTCCATCTCATTAACTACCTTCCCTGCTCCTATGATCTTCCTCTCATGTGACACTAACCTGAAGATTTTTCCCTTCGTTACAACAACTGTCCGCTGCCTGAAGATCCCTCAACGGACTTGCCTTACTGTTACAGGTACTATATTTAAAACGTCATTAAACTCCTGAACTGTCAATCCGAAACTCCCCTGGACATGGCAGAGCGGAAGAATAAACCTGCGGCCTCATTTTCTGGCCAGACCCCTGAGGTTCTGGTGGACGGCATGGTACAGGATAGGGACATTAACCGCCTCCAGGACTGACAGAGGAGGCCATGAATCTAGGCCCTGCCTGCTTTGTCTGAGGTTGACCCTTGGATCAGTGAATTCCCAGCCTTCTTGGTGAATGCCCAACAGTGTAGTAAGGAGGACTGTGACCTTCTTCACTCCATTAGGGTAAATGTCAGCATAACACTTGTGAACTCGCACTCATTCTACATATGTTGCTGCATCCAGAACCCAACAAGGCTCATGTTCTCCGACTCCCACTGAATGCAACACCTTTACTCGGTCTCTCTCACCACACCTCTACCCAAATCCCTAACTCTGCCTGCTGGTGTGTTGCCTACTCACTCACTCAGGACAGCTCACCATCTTCTCCCAAGCTGCCCCTGTGCTAACAGATGTAGCAACCACTCCTTTTGGTACGTTTCACATTTCAGAAGGTAAATAACCCACAATAGGGCAGAAAGTGCCAAGAGGGACTGGGGTGTCCCAACATTCATCTCATCACCCCTAAGATGTGAAGGATTCTGACACTATAAACCGGGAGAGGCTGACTGACAGTGTCCAAGATCTTGGAATGGCACCTGAGACTCCCCTTGACTCACTGTGCTGGACACCATAACTGACAGTGGACAATGATATCAGACTTCTGGGTTTTGTGTCTGTTGCAAACAACAAGTTATACAGCAAGTCGTATAAACCTGGTAGTTCTGTCTGAGGTGCAAATACCCATAAAGTCAGGGTTCAGCAAATGAATCATTCTGTGAACATTCCATTCAGCTCAATGTGAGTATCTCCGCACACCCAATAAGCAGCCGAAAGGGAACGCCCATGACCTATGTGTGTTTGTCGCTGAGCACAGTGTCTTTGCAAGAACATTGCAATGAGATTTGCCATGACACCCTTAGCTTCCGCACTGAAGTGCAGAACGTTGCTGTCAGTGATCCTGGGGATTCTGGCATGGTGAGTCTGGCATTTGATAGATGCCACCACTGGCGGGTGTGAAGTGCATGCAGCTTCTGTCTGTACAGCGTCAATCAAGACCAAGGAATAATTTGATTAGGTTTAGTCAACACGGTTTTGTGAAGGGTGGGCCTTGCCTCGTAACCTTATTGAGTTCTTCGAGAAAGTGACAAAACAGGTGGATGAAGGTTAAGGCAGTTGATGCGATGCATGTGGACTTCAACAAAGCGTTTGATAAGGTTCCACACTGTAGGCCATTACACAAAGTACGGAGTATCGTTATTGAATGCGATTTAGTCGTTTGGATCAGAAATTGGCAAGCTGAAAGTCGACGGGGTGGTGGATGATGGGAAATGTTCATTCTCGAGCTCGGTTATCAGTGGTGTGCCGCAATGATCTGTTTTGGGGCCCCTGCACTTTGTCATTGTCAGACATTTTCTGGAGGTGCGTCTGGAAGGATGGGTTAGTAAATCTTCAGATGACACTCAGGTAGGCAGAGCTGTCGATAGTGAAGGATGTTATGGTTTACAGAGTGCTATAGATAAGATGCAAAGCCTGGATGAGAATTGGCAAATTGAATTTAATGTGAAGAACTGTGATTTAGTTCAGTTTGGAAGAAGTAACAGGAAAGCAGAGTGCTGGGCTCATGTTAAAGATCTTGTCCGTATCAATGAACAGAGAGATCTCTGTGTCCAGGTGCATAAATCCCCGAAATTTGCCACCCAGAGTGATAGAGCGTTTAAAAAGGGATATGGTGTGTTGGCGTTTATTTGGTCCCGGGATTGGGTTTCGGGCCTCGTGGTCATGCTTCAACTATACAAGACACAGATGTGGCCACACCTGGTGTACTGAGTGCAGTGCTGGTCACTGCATTATAGGAACGATGTGGAAGCTGTGGAAACGTTTCGGTGTAAATTTCCTACGATATTGCCTGGTATAGAAAGAACGTCTTAGGAGAAAAGGCTGAAGGAACTGAGTGATGACTTAATCTAGATGTTAAAGACAATCAGATGATTAGGTTGGGTGAACAGTGAGAGCCATTTTCTTCGGGCAATGAAGGCTAACCGAGGGGAAATAGCTTTATATTGTGGAGTGATAGATTTAATTCAGATATCAGGGTAGTTTCTTTCCTCAGAGTAGTACCACCGTGGAACGACCTGCCTGCAAGAGTAGTAGACTCGCTGATAAGGACGATATTTAATTCGTCATTGGACACACATATGGATGATAATTGAATGGTGTAGGTTAGATAGACATCAGATTAATTTCACAGGTCAGCGCAACATCGAAGGCCCAAGAGACCGCACTGCAGCGGAACGTTCTGTGTTGTATGACTGTCTAAAGTCAAAAAGAATGTTTTGGCTTCTGCACGCTCTATGTCATTCGATTCTCTGCGTACTCAACTCTGTTTCAAGATATGTCTTAAACCTTGCTGTTTTCTCTTCTTCTCCTCTATCAGTGCATTCTTTGGCACTTTCACATTTTGTCTGGAAAAGAAAAAGAAAGGATTTGCCAATCATATCTCCGTCAAATTATCCCCTTTTACCTCAAATCTATGGTCATAAGTAATTGATATTTCGACTCTGTGCTAAAGCCTCCAAGTATCCAGCTACCTATGCCTCTGATGATTTTGTAAATGTCTCTCAGGTAGCCCCTCAGCCACTGATGTTCTCGTGAAAATAAATGAAGATTTTCAAATTTCTCCTCAAGGTTGGATTTCACAGCCTGCCTCTTTTTACCTTTGTGAACACGTTATCACGGAGCAATTTTAACCTCCCCTCAGTATACCTGGCACTGCTCTGATCCTACTTTAACTTCTTGTTATTGTTTCCTGTTTACTTCATTGTGATAGCTTCTCAGCTGAATAAAGTGGTACTGGCCATGCTGAAACTCGTCAAGCTTTGTCCTTTACAATACTTACGAAATGTAATGAGTTTTGATCACTATTCCTGAAATGCTGCACTTTTTCTTCCATATGGCAGTTGTAATGAGTGTGGAAGTTGCTGTCAAAGGAGTGCCATGCTACTGACACTCACGGCTGTGTGTCGGTGGTGGAGGGAGGGTGTTATTGTGGATGGGGACCAATCAAGTGGGCTGCTTGGTCTTTAAATCGTGCCAAGCTGTTTGACTACTATTTGAGCTGAACTCATTCAGAGAAGTGGGAATTACTCCATTATATTCTTGACAAGATTCTTGGAGAGAATGGACAGGTTATGTCACGACAGAAGAAACCCTACAATCTGTAGGACTCCTAACTTCTGATATGATGTTGGATCTTTTGGATAAACCTCAGAATGTTTTTGCCACACAGCAATTGTAATCTGTTTGGATGCTGATTAGCGATTTCTAGCCTCTGAACTGCTTTTGAAGACAATATTATTTATGCGGCTAATCCAGAGAAATTTCTTGTCAAAGATAGCATCCGATATATTGATCACAAATTACCGGGGACTCAGTGAATGTAATGCTATTGAAAATCAAAGACGGATGTTTTGATTCTTTATTGTCTTTCTTTTGTGTCCTGAACATTACTTGCGAATTGTTACAATAAACTTGGATGATTTCCAGGTCTTGTAGCATTTCAACTTGGACTGTTTCAGGAATGATATAATCATTCTGATTTTATGATGGAGAGAGGGTTATTGCAGCAGCTCAAAATTGGTTGATCCACAGACACTCTCTTTTCCGAGAAATGGATGCAGAGGCCTTCTGCAGTTCTAATTACTGATCATCAGGACAATGTTTTTTTTTTTCCTTTTTGCTGCTGATAATTCCAACCAGGAAAATGCTTCCCTCAGATTCCGATTAACTGCAATTTTATTCGGGTATCTATTACACACACTGTTAAATGTGGCCTTGACCTTTTGAGCAACTGCTTTCAGAGCCCCTTTGGAATTCCACTCTTCTGCACTGAGCTTACATGGGGTCAGGAACTGAGTGAGCCTGACGGGACACTGACTGAATGACACTAAGCAGGTTATTGCTGATTGATCAGATTAATACTGACACTTCCTTCACATTTACAAGGTAGGCCGTGTCCCGTTGGATCAGTGACTGAGTGCAATGCAAATGCCATGCTTTTTGCTTACTGGATACACTTGGGCAGCTTATCGTAGTGTTTGCAGTTTTCAGTGTTCATGCTGGATTGGAACAGCTAGGCTAGTAAAGTGGCAGTCTCTGGAGTTGACTCACAGTTTTCAATGTCTCCAGCTATTTCTTGACATTGTGTGGAGTGAATCGAGTTTTCTGAAGATTGAGTTATATGATGCTAAGGCCCACTGAAGGAGGTTGAAATGGATCATCTGCTCAGCTTTTCATGCTGAAGATTGTTACAAATTCAGTAGCTTTATTTTGACCCGATGTGCTGCGCTCCCACACATCTGGGGATTGCATTGTTGGAGAGGAGCGTTCTTCTCCAATGGTCGCTTTCAGTGTCCACTATCTTTTATGACGCCACGTGGCAGGACCGCAGAGATAGATCTGAACCATTGATTGTGGGATCACTGAGGTCTGTTGATCACTTGCTGCGATTGCTGGTTATCATGCAAGTCAGCCTCTCTTGCAGCTGAAGACAATAAGAGTTTCTACGGACTGTCCCCTCATATCTAGGTTTGGCTTGTGCTGTTCCCGGCATGTACTTCTGCACTCATCATTGACACAGGGTGGATCCCGGGAAGATTGATGGTTACTGTAGAGTGGGGAAAATGCCGGGCCATGAAGTCATAGACTGTATGACTTGTACAGAATATGGTTCTGCTGTTGCTGATGGTCCACTGCACCCCATGGACGCATCCTCATTAGTTGCTCGATCATTTTGAAGTGTATCACATTCAGCACACAGGTTCCTTCATATAATTTTGGAGGGTCGACAAAATGTGAAGATGGCCCTTCCTCCTCAGAAGGCCTGGGCAGTGACCATTCTTACCAATATAGTAAATGGAGAGGTGTATCTGCAGCAGGCGCAATGCTGATGATGTAGTCAATTACATATTTCCCTTTTATTGATCCCCTCATAATCTGCTGTAGAGCAGTGTAGTGGCCATCGAACCCAGCATTTATGCTGAGTACTTTATTGATGATATACCAATGAGCTTCCCCTCTGCCTCGCTCTGGCTTGTCAGTGGACAGAACCTACCAGAGAGGGTGGTGACGTTGCCTAAAACATAGTGTTGTTCATAGAAACCTGCAGAATCATTACAGATAATATCTGACTGTTTCTTGATTGCTCTATGGGAAATATACGGCAGGTCACATGTATACTTCCTATATTTTGTACAGTGAAGAGTTAATATCACATTATTTATTATATATGTTAAAATAAAGCAAACACCATTGTTGTTCAGTTAAAAATAATTGAAGTGAACAATAATTAAATTACCAGAGTGCACACTTAAAAATTTCATAATTCATTGACTGTCGTAAACAGCTGATTCATGTTCTGATCAGTGAACGCACAATCTTGCAGGCAACAAAACTGCTGAAAATGATTTTGAGAGGAGTCTGAATTCAGACATCGTACAACTGGGCCTCACTATTAAGTCCAACTTCATTTGGAAAGTCTGTCCAGAGAGTTTCCAATCTAGATCTGGACAGTTATTTGCAGAATCCGTCACAACTGACCATTTGGAGGCATACCAGAAGAACAAGAGAATGCGTGGGGCAGACTGGCCAAAGGACTAGCACTTTAAACACTTCTAAAAATCACGTGAAAACAAGTACGTATTGCAAGTTTATTTGCTGTGATGTTCCACCTAAACTCTGTAGTTTCGATCTTGGATGAGATGCTGAACGGAGATGATATAAAGGTGATAATATTCAGGGCATCTTGCACTGAATCCCCCATAAATCCTATAGAGTGTATGTCAGCTCCACAACGTCAGTATCCAAACAGAATGGTGCAGCTAAGTTGATGGCCGGCATGACCCAGCCCAACGTCCTTGTGTGTGACAAAAGCTAGCGATTTCTATGTCAATGTTTTCTGCATTGCTCGAATGATTAACAGCAAAGTCTATTCCCTGAAGGTCCGACATTATTGGATAATACCTACTTTTTGATTGCTCAATAAGCACAATATTCACCCATTTATTCAGTAAACTTTTATGTCAACAATATAATAAAACAGTGCACAAAACACAGTAAGGGACTTTTCAATGATGAGTCTCATTACTGTACCCAAGATCAAATTAATATGAAGTGCTATGACTTTCGCAACATGCTGTAATTTTCCCTTGTACTAATATTGTGTGCTAATATTCACACACAATCATATTTATAGCAAAAGTATTACTGTGTGTCTCAACATTCTACAAAAGATATAAATACATTTTCAATTGCTTCTGCCTATTTCACAAAACAATAATATGGTGTATAAATGTCAGTATCTGTGTGATGCTATGTGTATAAATATGCCTATTAAAGTCTGGCAGTTTCTTTAAAACAGCATATATCTTCAGTTGTTCACAGGACTCAACCAACCTCGGCTCACAAAACACAAAACTCCGTGTCCAGCACTGGGCCTGGTTGGAGAATATCTTTCATTCTAACTTATTCCTGAAATATGGTTGCGCCAGTGTTTATTGACTGCGCCCTATTCCCCTTGAGAAGGCGGTGGTGAGCTGCAACATTGAATCGCTGCAATTCATGTGCTGCAGGTAAACTTACATTGCTGTTGGGGAGGGAACAAGAAATAGTGAGGCTGGAGGAACAGCAACTTCCACATAAGTATGGTGGTGTTTTGGAACGGAACGTTAATATGGTATTGTTCCCATGTATCTGCCCTTGTCCTTCTTGATGGTCCTGGTTTTAAAGGTACTTTGTAAGGAGCCTTGGTAAATTTCTGCAAAGCACAGTGTAGATGGCAGGCATTGCTAGTACTGAGTGCCAGTGTATGTTGTGTGAGGCTGCAGTCAGAGAGTGAAATGGAGGACATTTCATCGTACACACATTCAACGTATGTCTTGTAAGTGGCGGACAGTCATCGGAAATCGTGAGGTAAACGATTTCAATGGGATTCCTTGCCTTCGACATATTATTGTAGCCAACGAATTTATATAGGTCGAAAATAGTGACGATGCAAAAGGACAGCAGGTCAGGCAGCATCTAGGCCGCTGAAGAGTCGACGTTTCAGGCAAAATCCCTTCACAATAACGAGGGATGCATTTATATAGTTCGCCCAGTTCTAGTGAACAGTAATCCGACAATCTTGATATTTGGGAGTGCGGTGATGGTGATGGCATTGAACGTTAGTGGATATGGTCCAAATCTTTACTATTAGAGGTGATCATTGACTGGCACCTGTGTAATGCAAATGTTACTTGTCGCTTTCCAGCCCAGGCCTGCACAAAATGTATATCTGAGAAATGGCGAAATTTGTCAAGTCGTGAGTATTAGCCAACCATTGGCGATCACCCCTACTTTTGACTTTACAGAGGAGGGATAAATAATTTATGAAACAACTGAATATTGTTTGGCCTAGGACAGAGAGCATTCACTGAAAGTGTCCCTTTCTCTGAGCTAAGAAGATTGCACCAAGTTACACCTGTTCGAGGGGTGTGTTACTACATATCAGAACAGATTAATCTTACAAAATCTACCCTAAGAAGCTGAGCTTAAGTAATTCGACGACTTTGTTGTAACGCAAAATAATGCCAAAAGTGTGTGTGTTCCGTTCTTGCACTGACTGACGTGACTGCAAATGTCTGAACTACTCAAACTCTCCCTTTGTTGAGTCATGATGAATGTCCAGTTAAACCATCACCAGTCATCTCTGTATAAGAAGAGAGGAACCCTATCTACCTCTGGGAGTATGGTGCAATAGCTTTCCATTTCGAGGGTCACTGATCCATCAGCTGAGGGAGTCGAGTCAGCAGGAGGTTTGCATGTCAATGTATGATACATTGGAAAAAGGATGCCATAAGACAGAGAAACAACAGTGTGCTCATCCGCTCAATTCATTTCAATTAGATGTTATCTGTTCTAATAATCCTCTATTCTGCTTTCCTGCATTTTCCCTGTAACACTTGTAGAACGTATTTAATGATTCAGCCTCAACAGCCTTCGGAATCTTCTATGATTGTTTTCCTTAAACTGAATGAGACTTGGTGGACTTTAACCCCATGCCTTGTTTCTGGCACGCTGTGAAAGTTGAGCCCACATTAGATGCTAGCCTTTCCACTCAAGCCTCATTGTGGCCAGATCCAAAACAAAAACACGTCCCCCTTGTGAACCTCAATCCCATCTATTCTCGTAGCCTGCATCTCGTTGTTCTCCTCGAACATTGTCCTTTACCAGTGTGAAAACTCACGAAGAACATTAATTTAGCGCTTCCTCTATCTCTCACACTCCATGCACAACTTCTCACTTCTATCCTTGATTGGCCCTCATCTTAGTCTAGTAATTTCCTAGGATGATGACGTCAGCTTGTTCGAGGGTGCATAACTAGAAATTAAGGAATGATAGATTTAAGACAGATGTCAGAGGCAGGTTCTATACGCAGAGAGGGTGTGGAATGCCCTACCTGCTAATGTAGTCAACTCAGCCATATTATGGAGATATAAACAATCCTTAGATAAGCACATGGACGATGATGGGTTAGTGTAGGGGGACGAGCTGCGAATAGTTCCCAGTCGGCGCAACATCGAGGGCCGAAGGGCCTGTTCTGCGCTGTGTTGCTACATGTCCCATGCTCTATGTTTTATTATTTTATTCCTGATGCAACTATAGAAAACCATTGGTTTTCCTTGATCCTATCTGCCTATGACTTCTCATGTCCCTTCCCGGCTCTCTTACGTTACTCTTTGGTCTTTCTTGGCTAGCTTTTAACTGTCAAGCGCCCCAACTGCGACTTCACATCTCATCCTAACATAAGCTTTCTTATTCCTCTTGACAAGAGCATCTCATTCTTTAGTAAACCATAGCTCTCGCTCAACAACTTCTTCTCTGCTTGACAAGTACATACTTATCACGGACATTCAATTGCTGAACCTGGAATAAGCTCCACATTTTAATTATGTCCATCCTCCACAATTTCCTTCCCCGTCTTACGCATTCTAAATCCTGTCTAATCGTATCGTAATTGCATTTGCCATAATTGTTGTTCTGCAGTATATAAGTATCCCTTTCCAACGCAGAAGTAAACAGAACCGAATTGCAGTAACTACCACCAAAGTGCTCACCTACCTACAGAGGCATACCTGGCCGGTTTCATTAACCAGTAACAAATCTAATATGGCTTCGCCCCTTGTTGGTCTGTCTACATACTGTGTCAGGAAACTCCCCTGCACACATTTGACAAGTGCTGACACATCTGGAGTGATTGAAATAATGTAATTGCAATCAGTATTTGGAAAGTTAAAGTTCCCCATTACAACTATCCTGTCACTCCCGCTCTTATCGAGAATCTTCTTTTTTTTCTTTTCTTCTACATCTCGGAGGCCTCGAGACAACTCCCAATAGCGTGATCTTTCCGTTCCTGTTTCTGATCTCAGCCCATACTTCGTCAGTGGACGAGTCCTCAATCGTCCTTTCTGCAACCGTAATACGGTCCTTTAATAACAATGCCAAACGTCCCTCTCTTTTGCCATCTTCTTTATTCTTGCTAAAATATCTGAATCCCGGAACCTGCACATCATTCTGCTCAATCCATGTCTCTGAAATGGCCACAACATCGAAATCCTAGTCACCAATCCATGCTGCATGTCCACCTTATTGCGGATGCTCCTGGCGTTGAGGTAGTCACACTTCAAACCAACGTCTTGCTTGCCGGTACCCGCTTGCGACCTTGGAACATTATTTCTGACCTCACTACTCTAAACCTACTGTATACTGAAACTACAGTTTCGGTTCCATCCCGCTGCTGAATTGTTCTAACCATTAAAAGTCTTTTTACTATTGGTTCGACATCCTTTGCGAAGTCTCACTTCTCAATTTTCTGATCAGGACAAAATCCACCCCTGTTTTCAGTTTTTGTGACAACAATATGACGAAAACAGTGCACAATTCACACTCCGTGCCTTTGAAATGATGAGTCTTGTTACCACTCCCAAAACCAAATTATTAATAAGTCCAACGGCTTTGAAAGTGTACAGTTATTTTCCCTTGTACTAATGCGCGTGCGAATATTCCCATAACAATTTTCGTGGCAATAATAATACTGAGTGTCCGAGTAATCTCAAGTCAGATACGTGTAGATTTTCAATTGTTTCTGCCTATCTCACAGCTCAGTAGTGTGGTTTGTGAATGTCAGTGTCTTTGTGATAGTAGGTATACAGCCATGACTCTGAAAGACTGACAGATTGTTTCAAGCACCATATCCCTTCAGCTGTACACAACAAACAAGGTACTGACTGAACCCAACCAGCCTGCGCTCACAAACCTCAAAACTCAGTTTCCAGCATTGGGTAGGTTCAAAAATATTTTTCATTCTAATTTATTCATTGAATGAGATTAGGCCAGTATTTATTGCCAAACCCTTGTTGTCCTTGAGCTGAGCTGCCACATTGAACTGCTGCAATCCATGCGCCGTAGGTAGATTTATACTAGCATTCGGGCGTTAACGTGAAACAATGAACTGACCGAATAGCAATAGGTGAAAATGTGTTGCTGGAAAAGCGCAGCAGGTCAGGCAGCATCCAGGGAACAGAAGAATCGACGTTTCAGGCATAAGCCCTTCTCCAGGAATGAGGAAAGTTTGTCCAGCAGGCTAAGATAAAAGGTAGGGAGGAGGGACTTGGGGGAGGGGCGTCGGAAATTTGATAGGTGGAAAGAGGTCAAGGTGAGGGTGATAGGTCAGACTGGGGTGGGGGCGGAGAGGTCAGGAAGAAGATTGCAGGTTAGGAAGGCGGTGCTGAATTCGATGGATTTGACTGAGACAAGGTGGGGGAGGGGAAATGAGGAAACTGGTGAAATCCGAGTTCGTCCCTTGTGGTTGGAGGGTTGCTAGGCGGAAGATGAGGCGCTCTTCCTCCAACCGTCGTGTTGTTGTGGTCTGGCGATGGAGGAGTCCAAAGACCTGCATATCCTTGGTGGAGTGGGAGGAGGAGTTGAAGTGTTGAGCCACAGGGTGGTTGGGTTGGTTGGTCTCTGAAACGCTCTGCAAGTAGGTGGCCTGTCTCCCCAATATAGAGGAGGCCACATCGGGTGCAGAGGATGCAATAGATGATGTGTGTGGTGGTGCAGGTGACTCTGTGGCGGATATGAAAGTTATCACATTTCCGACGCCCCTCCCCCAAGTCCCTCCTCCCTACCTTTTATCTTAGCCTGCTGGACAAACTTTGCTCATTCCTGAAGAATGGCTTATGCCCGAAACGTCTATTCTCCTGTTCCCTGGATGCTGCCTGACCTTTCTGCGCTTTTCCAGCAACACATTTTCAGCTCTGATCTCCAGCATCTGCAGACCTCACTTTCTCCTCAAAGAATAGCAATAGGTGGATGGTTTGGAACGGAATGTGAACATGGGTGTGCTCACATGTACCTTCTTCCCTTGCACTTGTTGATGGTCGTGGTTTAAGGGATACTTTATCAGGAACGTTGTTATATTTCTGCAGAGCATCGTGTCGATGGCAGGCCTTGCTGGAACTGAATATCAGAGGGTGTGGGGTGAAGCTGCATAGATGCAATGTGTATTTGAACACACACATTCAAAGTGTGTCTTATAGATGGTGTGGAGGCATTAGTTAACCTTGAAGGAAGTTGTTGCTGCAGAATACCTAGCCTCTGACATATTCTTGTAGCCAATGAATTTATATGGTTCGAAAAGTGAGGCGCTGGAAAAGCACTGGATGTCAGGCAGCAACCGAGATGCAGCTTACTTGAGGAAAGATTACTCTACAGTTTATCTACCATCGGTCGTCTCTGTCTAACGAGGGAGCATCCCGATCGTCCCGTAGTATTATGGTGACTTACCTTTCCATTTCTGATGCATATGCTTTCACAGATAAACCTCCCATGTAGACTGGAGCTCAGATGCCTATTATCCACCAACCCCAACCATCTTCCTTTGTACCAGATATAACTTCAACCAGTGCAGAAGTTTCCGTGGTGCCGATTTTCTCCAGTTGTGCTACTAATCTTTGTTTCCACACTTGGTCAAGTGCAGGTTTGATGATGTTGAGTGCAGTTTCAGGCATAAGCCCTTCACAGGAATGGATATTGAATTTATATGGTCAGTCCAGCTCCAATTAACGGAAATCCCCAGGATATTAATTGTTGAGAATTAAGTGATGGCGATGACATTTACTGTCAGAGGATATGGTCCAATTCTGCATTGTTCGAATTGATCGTTGTCTGGCACATGTGTAATGCAAATGTTACTTGTCACTTTTAAGCATACGTGTGCATATTTTGCATGCCCTGTTGCATTTGGATAAGATCGCCTTCAGTGTCTGAACAATCACGAATGGCGTTTAAAGTTATCCAATCATTGTCAAACTTTGGGAGAAAATTTGTAGCTCGGGTGCTCGTTGTTGTGGTTCTGTTCGCCGAGCTGGGAATTTCTGTTGCAGACGTTTCGTCCCCTGTCTAGGTGACAGACTCAGTGCTTGGGAGCTCCTGTGAAGCGCTTCTGTGATCTTTCCTCCGCCATTTGTAGTGGTTTGAATCTGCCGCTTCCGGTTGTCAGTTCCAGCTGTCCGTTGCAGTGGTCGGTATATTGGGTCCAGGTCGATGTGCTTATTGATTGAATCTGTGGATGAGTGCCATGCCTTTAGGAATTCCCTAGCTGTTCTCTGTTTGGCTTGTCCTATAATAGTAGTGTTGTCCCAGTCGAACTTATGTTGCTTGTCATCTGAGTGTGTGGCTACTAAGGACATCTGGTCATGTCATTTCGTAGCTAGTTGGTGTTCATGGATGCGGACCGTTAGCGGTTTTCCTGTTTGTTGGCAACACGAATTCCCAGCTCGGCGAACAGAACCACAACAATCATTGTCAGACACACGGACTTGTGACTTTACGGTGGAGGGATTTTCATTTCTGAAGCAGCAAAAGATTGTTGGGTCCAGGACAGAGAGCACTCTTATATCTCACTGTTAGTGTCCCTCCCACTGTGCGAGGATGCTGAACTCAAGTTTTACCTGCTTCAGAGATATTTAGCAACATATGTGAACAGACTAATATTAAGATATCAAACCTAATAATCGGAGTGAGGATTTGGTTAGCTTAATCAGTTAGACAGCTAGTTTGCGGTGGCGATTAATGCCAAAAGTATGGGTTCCGTACCTGCACTGACTAAGATGACTGTAAAGGACTGTTCTACTCAACGTCTCCCTTACTTGAGGAAAGATTAGTGTACAGTTAATCTACCATCTGTCGTCTCTGTCTAACGAGGGAGCAATCCGATCATCCCGTGGTAGAAAAGTGCCTTGCCTTTCCATTTCTGATGTACACGCTTACACAGATACACCTCCCCTGGGGAACTGGAGCTCAGATGGCTGCTATCCACGAACGCCAACCATCTTCGTTTGTAACAGGTATAACTTTAACCAGTGATGCCAATTTTCTCCAGTTTTGCTCCTAATCTTTTGTACCACACTTGGTCAAGTGCAGTTATGATGATGTTAAGTGCAGTCACGCTCGCCTCATCTCTAGAATCAGCTGCATGTTTTATTGTTGTCGATCTTTAAAACAAGGTTTCAAAGAGCTCAGGTGTGAGTGGCCCTGTCAGATCCCAAACTGAGCATCCCTGCGCAATTTGGTGCTGAGGACGTGCTGCTTTATACCACTGCAGATGACATCCTTCATCACTTTATTAAAAATAGAGATTAGATCAATTGGGCAGTCATTCATTGTCCGAAGTTTTATCTGTGTTTGGACAGGATAGTTTCCGACATTGTCAGGTATGCGCCAATGTTGCAAACCAACAGGAGCAGCTTGAATAGACTGTTATTAGGGCCCACAGACTTTGCATTATCCAAACCTTCCACCTGTTTGTTGATAATACACGAAATGAATCAAATTATCTGAAAAAATGCCGTCTGCAGGAGATTAAAATTGATCACCCCTTTGCACTTCTGTCTGAACACTGTCGTGAATGTTTCAGCCTTAACTTTTCTGTTGTTGTGCAGGGCTCTTCCATCATTGAGGAAGGTGATGTTTGTGCATCCACCCCCTCGAATGTGTTGTTTAATTGTCTAACACCATCCACCCAGACGGCATGTGACAGTACTGCAGAGATTGTGTCTGATTTGTTCGTTATTGTTTCACTTAGTTCTGTCTATCACAAGCTGCTTATGATGTTTGGTGCAAAACCGATCCTATTTGGTAACATCAGCTCATTTTTATGTGCACCTGGTGTTGCTATTGGCAAGCCATCCTGTGTTTTCCGTTGAACGGGTTTATCCCCTTGCTTAATAGTCAGGATGAAGCGGAGCATATGCCAGGTTTTGCGAATGAACATTGTGCTGGAGTACAATTATGCCTGGCTGGTAATGACCCGAATCACCTTACACAGCCCAGGTTGAGTTAGTGGATCTATTCGAAATTTATCAGCTTAGCACGGTGATAATTTCACACAGGCACAGGGGGTATTCACAAAGTAAAAATGTAACATTATCTCCAGAAATGCTGCATGCGGTAATCACCATTTCCAATGTGGACATCCATCAACATGACTGCACCCGGTAGATTGGTGAGTTCAAATAATTTTCTCCCTCTTAGTCATTCCCTCCCATCCCGCTGCAGACCCAATCTCGCAGCTATGTCCTTTTGGTCCTGTCAATCTCAACCAGCAATGCTGCTGCCGAGCCCCTCCTGGTGGTGGTATTGAAATGGTCCTCCCAGTATATTTCTCCACTTTTGTGACTCTCTCAGTACTTCCTCCAAATGTTGTTCAACGTGGACGGACACTGATCCATCAGCTGTAGGAATGGCGTCAGCAAGAGGTTTCCGTGTCAATGCGTGATCTGACACCATCAGGCTTCGTTTTGTCACGTTGTTGTTTGAGGGTAAAAACAATGATTGCAGATGCTGGAAACCAGATTATGGAGTAGAGTGGTGCCTGATGAAGAGCTTTTGCCCGAAACGTCGATTTTCCAGCTCTTTGGATGCTGTCTGAACTGCTGTGCTTTTCCAGCACCACTCTACTCTGGAACGTTGTTGCTGGAGCCAACTTTAGGATAGCTTCGGCCAATTCTGGCACTAGCCACCAGCCAACCGGGAGGAATGCAGGTTCGACAGGGCATTTTTATTTTTTTTTTGTCGGTATCAATTGAAGGGCCTCTCCTGTGCTGCATGGCGTTTGTGATTGGACATTCCAAATTCTCACTCATTCAGTTCCTCCCTGTTCGTTGTCTATTCCACAGGTATCTACATTGTTTTTTTCTCTCCAGTAATTAATTGGACAACTCTCTTTTTAAACTGTCCACCTTCACCATCATCACGTTCAGCCTCCTCATGCATCTCTATCTCAGTCACCCATCGTATCTTCATAACCTTCATCAACCTTTCTATTACTGTACATTCTTGCAGGATCTTAAGCCCTCCCCATCTCTCTAACGTCCTCCAAACCCTAAACCAAGTCCTATCTCTCTGAATTCCTCCAAACCCTACACCCTCTCCATCTCTTTAACATCCACTAACCTCATTCCATTCCGACACTCCTTCCTGTCTCTGTCACATCCTCCAAACCCTGCATCTCTCCCTGTCTCTCTAAACTCCTCCAGGTCCTTGCCCAAACTCTCCAATCTCCTCCAGCATCTCTATATCTCCCTATCTCTCTAACGTACTCCGAACTTGACACCATTTCCTATCTATTTTACTTCATCCAGCCCTTGAATGTACAATCCACCCGAACACTGTAACGTCCCCTAACGTCTGTACTCCGCCCTATTTTGTCACATCAACAGCTTCAACATCCCTGCCAATCCCTGCAACTTTCTCCATCACCTCCACTCCTCCTCACTTCGATAACATCCTTGATCCACTCCACCACTCCCAGTCCCTATAACATTCACCAGCCATTGCACCGCCTTGGTAACACGGTTCGAATCTGACCCACCTCCTGGTCTCTGTAACTTGCTCCAGCGTCCACATGCTTCCCCATATCTCGGGCATCCACTTGCACCTATATCCATTATTTTGTCTATAACCTCAACCAACACTTACATTTTTTCCCATCGATGTATTCGCATCAAGTAAGTACAGCCCTCCCCATCTCTGAAACGTCCTCACGCCACTCCACCCTTCCCTATCTGTGCAACCTCCTACAGCTGCTACACTTCTCCCGATCTCTATAAACCCCATCCACCCTGCACGTTGCTCCTGATCTCTATAACGTCCTCCAGCCACTATATACCTTCCGATATCTCTGGCAACGTCCAGCACCTATCCTTATCTACATAACGTCCAACAACACTTGCATCATTCCGCATCATATTAATCGCAGCCAGCTGCATGACACTCCCTATCTCTGTCACCTCCTACATTTACTGCACCACGCCCTATCTCTGTGACTACTTCCAGCTACTCCAACCTCCCTATCTCTGTAAATCTCCTACAGCTACTGCACCCTCCCTATCTCTGTAAACATCTCCAAAACGACACCCCATCTCTTTTACCATCTCGTTTACTACACTGCTTCGTATCTCTGTAAATTCCTCCAGCCCACACACATCCCTATTTCTGAAACTGATGCAGCCCAAACCCATCCCAATCTCTGTAACCACCTCCAGCTATTGCACTCCTTCCTAACTCGGTAACCTCCTTCATCGACTACAACCCTCCCTATCTCTTTAACATCCACCAGTTACTGCATCCCTCCTTATCTTTGCAACATTCTCCACCTACCACGTCCCTCCAAATCTCTGTAAATTGGGCGAGCTATCCAGCACTCATTATTGCTGAGACTTTTACCAAAACTCCCACTCCTCCCAATCTCAATACACCTCAATACGTTCACATCTGATTCTGCCGAGAGCAGAAACCACATAGCCAAATTTCTCCCATTCTTCCTTAGTCTGAATCTTTAATTCCAGTTATCATTCTCATTCTTTTTAACATTACTGGTATGCGTTGACAAAATAATACATTGTATTTGTTTGTGTGTGTATGTTTGTTTGTGTGTTGTGAACAATCCTCTGTAATTGAACTGAATTTAAAAAAAATGTTGAAGTCACGGGAAGTCATTATATTCCGCTATCGCCGAGTAAACATTTTCCAAGTAGTCTTATATCCAAAAAAAGCAAAAGATCTCTTTAGTTCTTGGATTGGTAGAGTGAACAAGATAATGGCCATGAACTGAATAAAAAAAAACATAGGACAATTATTGTTATCTTTGGAAGACGAATTATTTCTATAGTAGAGATATACAGCACAGAAAAAGACATTCAGTCCAACTCATCGTTGTTGACCTGGCATCCTAAAGTACTCTCGTCCCAGTTACCAGCATTAGGCCGACATCCTTTCAAACCCTGTCCATTTGTGCTCCCATTCAGATGCCTTTTAAATGTTGGAATTCTACCAACATCAACCAATTCCTCTCTCAGCTCATTCCACACATGCAGCGCCCTTTGCAAAATTAAATTCAGAATTATTCAAGACTCAGTTGCATAGATTTTGCTCAATAGGAATCATCATTGATGACAAATCAGAAATTGAAGGAAAAGCTCAGCAGATCTTGCAGTTTCTGTGTTGCAAAAGCAGAATGAAGACTTCTTCAGAAGAGGGGGTCACTGAAACCAGCGTCAAGGATGCTTCCGAGAGAGATCAGGGCATATTTAACGTGGAGGATGAACAGACAATGGTCGTTGTACACAGTGGTGTAAATGGCCGAGTCAGAAAAAGTGATAACTTCCGGCAAGGAGAGTTCAGGGAGATAGGTATAAATTGAAAATCAGGATGTTCAGGTTTGTAATCTCAAGATCAGTTCCTGTGCCACGTTGAATTGAGATAAGGAATAAGAAGATAACATGGATATAAAGAGTAGTTGGGAAGTGTGGGTTTCAGATGTTTGGATCATTGGGATCTCTTTTACGGCAGCTGAGACTTGTACGAAAAGAACAGATTTCCATCTTATCCGGAGGGGCATCAGTATCCTGGTGCAGAGGTTTGCCAGTGCAAGTTTGTTGGATGTAAACAAATCAAGCAGGAGGCTGTGAAGGAAAGCAGCTGGTCAGAAAGTAAATGTTAATAGGATCAACAGACTGGGCCAGTATTACGACCATGGTGAGGAAATGAATCATAAAAACTAAAAATGTAATTTGAAGGTTGGAATAAACATAAAGATGGAGCTCATTCTGTTCAGGAATGCGTAAATAAGAATGGAGAATTTGGAAAGCATAGCGCAGAAGAAAATATTAAAAACGAAAAGACAATACGATTGAACTAATTTAAAAATCTTAAACCTAACTCTATGTCGTACTTGCTATAAAATGGATGACCAAACGGGAGAAATAGAAACAAATCGGTCCGACATAGTTGCGATTAATGAGATGTGGTGACGGCAAAGTCAAGGGTGCAGGGTTGCATGTCAATGGGTACCCAGCATTGCGAAGGGAAATGCAAGAAGGAGCTTTGTTAATGACATTAAAGATGTGTTAAGAAGTGAAATTGGCACAAAGGACCAAAATGATAAATCAGTCCAGATGGGAGTAAAACGCAATGGAAGAAGCCGCTTGGGAGGAGCAATTTCCAGCGCCCCACCCGACGTACAGTACTTCCGATGTAGTGTACAGTATCAACCAAGAAAAAGGGACGTCTAGTGAGAAGGTTACAATGCTAATTATGGGTAGTTGGAGCGTGCATATTGACTCAATTAATCAACTTGTCAAATGTACTGCAATGAAATATTCAGAGTGTATGAGAGATTGTTTCCTCGAGCAACATGTCATGAAACAAATAGGAAAATGGCTACTTTCGATGTGGTACGAAGTTTAGAGGGCAGATTGCTAAAAGTTCTTGTGGTTGTAAGTATCCACTTGGAATGATTGATTACAACGTGTAGAGTTTCCAATTCAGAGTGAAAGTTAAGGGAGAGGGAGACTTTTGGCATTTGGCAAACCTATTGATACAATCCTGAGGACGGAGTTGACCCGAGTGGACGAGGCAACAATATTAAAGTGCAGCGAAGTTCAGTTGCAAATATTTGGGGAACTGTAAGATACTTTTTAATCAAAGTAAATTCCTGAGAGGAAAAGCAATTATATAAAGATGAAGAATTATTCGTGTCTTAAATAAAAAGTGAGAATGCAAAAGCAAGGAAATTTCATATTGCCCAAGATAGTTGCACCCTGGAGAATCGAGAGAGATAGAGGCCTCGTCGTATGATCGTTGGACTGTTAATCCACAGACGCAGATAATGATCTGGGGACCAGAATTGATTATCAGGAAAACCCATCGAGTCGTATTGATAGGGAAACTGACATCTGGACCAGCTCTGGCTGACATGTGACTCTAAACACACAGAAATCTTGTTGACTCTTAACTGCCCTCTGAAAGATTAGGAATGGATCCTAAATACTGGCCCACCAAGCGACATTATCATTCCGTGAACGAATAAAACAGGAATCTTTAAATGTAACAAAAACACTTGTAAACAATGAGTAACGTGGTGCGATAATCTCAGTGTCAGGATCGGCCTCACCGAATATCTCACCTGAATCTTCGCAGAGCCGACGTCGCTCAGATTCCAATGAATCTGGTAATGTGGAGCACAGAAACAGCAAGGAGAAGTAAGCATTGATGGGAGTTTTGATTCATAATCAAAACTGAAATGCAAATGCGGGGCATGTCACCAAACAGGAAATTAGATATACAAGTGTTTGGTTCGTGCAGTTGCAATTGACAATTTCAAGTTTCATCTAAATTGTGTTCACCCCAGTGAATGTTAATGCTGGTAAAATGGATTCCATGAGCGTGTAGGTCATAATGTACTTAAACAATATGCTGAGCACCGAGCTAAAGATCACGTTGTTTGCAATTGTATGATCAGGAGAGCCAGTTGAAAGATTTGGTGTAGCTTAAGTAGTTGACATAATATCATGAATTTCACATGACATTTGAACTCAAAACAGTTTTCGTTATTTTTTTGAAGTTGCAATTATAAACCTGATTCAAGCAAGTCATAAAGGTATGAGGAACAAGTTGGCTTCAGTGAATTCGCAAAGTACATGAGAAAAATTTAATGGAAAACAGACAATATCTGTTATTGGTAGAAACACGTAAGATGTACATAATATTGCAGCGCACAAACAGCAAAAGAGAATGGTTACTCAATGGTAGTTAACAAAAGGTTGCATTAGATAAAAGGAAGTGGTTTAGAACCATGCCAGATGTTGTGGCAAACCATGGATAGAGAGAAATATAGGACCCAGCAAAGGAGGACCAAGAAAATAATAAGGAAATCAAAAATAAAACAAGAATGCAAACTGACGGGAAACATAAGGCTTGCGGAAGAGCTTATTTGAATATTTGAAAAGAATATAAATATAAGATCAAATGAGGAAAACAGGATGTACAGAGGACATTGTAGAGGACAGAGAAATTATAAGGGAACGAGACAATTACTTTGTGTCTGCCTTCATGGTGAAACATATGGAAAATTCCAGAGAAATACCACATGACCATGGGCAGTGTGTAACTGAAGATTAAACGCAGTGATATCATTCACAAAATAGTATTTGGAAACATAGCTGAATTGAGCATTGGAAAGTCTAACAGACGAGTTGTGCTTCATACCAGAAATTCGGAGGAAGCAGCAATGAACATATTGACCGTAATATGAATCATTGTGTTGTCTTCCTGGATATTCTGGAAAGGCAGCAAATTATTGTGGACAACTCCAAGGTTAACATAATCCGGTGCCTCAGGAACGGAAAAAGAGGGAGAATAGCAAACGACAGCCAACTTGTCATTCGCAATAGAGTATCTGTTGGAATCCACATAAAGGATGTAATATTGGATATTTAGCAAGTAACTGCAAATTGGCAAGAATAATAATTTATCTCAGAAAGGAAAGTCAAAGCTGACGAACATTTTTATTTCCAATTGCTTGAATATATTTCCTGTAGCTAAAGTAATGAGGCACCCATGAATGTCATGCAGCTGTATATTCAGGAGCATTTTAAAGGAACTAACACAGTAAAGTGGTGAATAAAATTAAATTAAAATAATGTTTAACTTTATTTAAAGCGGATTGGAATATAGAAGTAAAGAAATCCTGCATTAATTGCAACGAGTGTTGGTGAGACTGTACTTCGAATGAACAGTTTAGGTGCTACAATTTAAGAAATAAAACACTGATCACAGGGGAACTGCAATGGAAATTCTCCAGATTAATCCCTCAGATGGCAATAATGTCTGATGAATAAACTCAGTCTGTGTTCTCCAGAGTTTCAAAAAATGAGAGGAAAGCATAGTGCAACTTAAACAATTCACACAGAGGGAACTGAGTAACACAGGGGCATGGAGAAGTGCTGGCAGGTAAGATTAGAGAGAACCCACAGAAATTCTACACATACATTAATTGGAAGAGAATAACCAGGGAGCAGTTAGGGCCCATTTGAAACCAAGGGGGTAAATCTGTGCGTGAAATTAGAGAACACTTGCAGATTGTCACATGAGAGATTTATATCTGTTTTACTTGGGAGAATGAAGATGCAAATACAGAAATCGAGAAGTTTACAGTAAAGTTCTTTTAGTTAGATATAAAATGTGAGCAGTGTTTGATGGCTTTGGTCGATAGAAAACTGGAAAAATCTCCGGGTCCAGGTGCGTGGTATCACAGGTTGCTGCAGCAAATAATGGAGGGAAGACCCTGACGCAACATTTTAACTGGAATCTGGACAAAAGGGACGTGCCAGAGGACTGGAAAATAGCTAATGTTGTTCCACTACATAGGTAGCTATTCGCAATATACATTAAACGATTTGGATGAGAGAAAGAAATGTGATGTCAAAAAATTGGCAGATGATAATAAGTTGACTGGGAAGGTGAACGCTGATGAGAATGGAGACACCCTTCGGCGTGATCTGGACAGTCCGTGTGAGTGTGCAAATCAATTGCAAATACAGCATAATTTGGATGAATGTGAGGTAATTCACTTTGGATGCAAAAACAAGAAGGCAGATTACTACCAGGATAGTTGTATCTTAGAAGAGGGAAGTGGACAGCAGGACCGGGGTGTCCTTGTAAATCAGTTGCTGAAGATAGCCATGTCGACGCAGGAGGGGGTAAAGAAGGCAATTAGTATGTTGACCTTCATTGTGAGACGTTTCAAGTACAGGCGCAGGGATGTGTTTCAGAGGTATACAGGACATTGGTGAGGCCACACATAAAATATCGTGTGCAGTTGGGGTCTCCTTTTCGAAGGAAGGGTGTTCTTTGTCTCGAAGGAGTGCATTGCAGGTTAACCAGGCTGATTCTGGCGATGGCAAGACTAACGTATGAGAACAGATTGACAAGGTTAGAATTGTTTTCGCTGACGTTCAGACGAATGAGGGGAGACTATACAGAGACTTGCAAAGTTCGAATAGAACGAAAAAGTGTAATTTAAAGGAGGATGTTCCCAATTGTGTGTATGTACAGAACCGAGGAACATAAGATTCGGCATGAAAATTCAGGACATCACTCTAGGAATTGGCATCAACACAGGAAATGACACCACCAATTCAAAGGAACCTAAACATTTCGACAGATATCAGGAATCATCAACCATGCTTCGTCGGGAGGCATACTGAAGATGTTTCCTACACTGGTGACGAAACGTTTGAAAATGAACCTTCCAGCTCAACTAATGGTCAAGTGAATGGACAAATATTGTGTATGAAGCACAGACATGGAAATGCAGTGTATTATTTCAATGGGCAGATTGCAAAACCAAGACACAGACGAACTGGATCACACAACAAAAATGCATTGACGTTGTGTTTTTATGAGTAAGGAGGTTTATCTGCAGTTTTACAAGGTATTAGTAAGACCTATTCGAGGGAGCTGTGTGCATAATGAAATTACAAGCAAGCCAGAGAATATTCTCTCAACTGGTTCCTTTGTGGAACATGAATCTTCGAAGGAAATCTTGACCAGACTGACCATGGATATGTTGAGAATTAGGAAAATGTGACATGATCATATTTAAACCCGAACTATCTTATAATTTGAATGTTTAAATAATTTTTCAGATTTTGCGAGAGATTCCCACGAATGGATCGATGTAAAACTGAATATTTGCACAATTAAGAAGCTTTTTTATTTACCCTCTCAAATGATTGTGTGTTTGAAAAATCATTTCTCAGAGAACGATGGAGGATCAAGTAATGATTATTCTTAACGCAGAGGCAGACCGTTACTTGACTAAGAATGACACATTAGCGGTATAAGGGGTGGTGTGGAATGTATGTTTAAGGCACCGATAGATCATCCACGATCTTATCCCATGTCAGTGTTAGTTGAAGGTATCCAATCGCATTCTCCTGACAATAGTTTCAAAATGTCTGTTGTGTTTAGATATAGAAATATCATGAACACGAGGTCTTTCCCTTTTAGAATGATGGGAACAACGCGCACATCAGAGTTATTTAAAAAAAAAACATTGGGAAATACTCTAGAAATGTTCATGGGTTTGCCAAAAGATCTGAACATTTTAAAGTCTCATCAACACATGGTAAAAACCAACAATGGGCCACATGGATGTCTGTAAAAGTGCAGGTTCCTTTCATTTGTTCTTGTGAGGTGGGTTACGTTAGCAAGACTATCATTTATTGCCCTTTTCTAATTTCCTTTCAAATTATGGTGATGATCCCCAGTGAACGTCGTGGTGCAGAGACAGCGCCGGATATGTTTCAAAGAGCAGGACAGGCTTCTGAACAAGTGACAGTGAAGGGACAATGATATAGATTCAAGTCAGGGTGCTGTGAGACTTTGGTGATTATGTTCTTCAGTTCGTGATGCTCACGAGCCATGAAAATAATAAACAACATTTTCTGTTTTCAAAAAAGTTAATCTCATTGATTCATACCGCATATAAGCATACACACATACACATACACACATATATATATATGGGCATATATATATATATATATATATATATATATATAATTTCTGCTTTTCAGCGGCATCAGAACCTTGAAGGTCGGAGCCGGGAGCAGTGAGTCACTGATTTGAAACTTTAAAACTTACCGCGTGTGCGGGAGTCTTCCATCTCTGTTTTTCAGCGGCAGCAGCAACTCGAAGGGCGGGAGCTTGCACCAGGGGCCTGCCGCGAGCGGTCAGTCACTGATTTGAGATTTTAAATTTGATGTCAGACAGCAGAGGTTTATGGGAAAGGAGGGACTTCTTATTTTTAATTCCGTCCAGCTATATAGCCCAGTGTTTTCTCAACCCGAGAGCATAACTTTGTAGGGCCTCCCACCCAACCAGCTCCTTTGACCTGAAAGACGAGGGACATATTAGGTAAGCGTTTCTTCTTTTTTACTTTGTGATTAAGGAACTAGCCGGGATGGCAGTACAGGGAGAGCAATATTCCTCCTGTATGATGCTTGAGGTGAGGGACGCCATTAGTGACCCATCCAAGTACATCTTCAGGAAGTGTACCCAACTCTCGCTCCTCCAAGACCGTGTTCAGGAACTGGAGCGGGAACTGGATGAACTTCGGATCGTTCGGGAGGGAGAGGCTGTGATGGATAGGAGTTACAGGGAAGTAGTTACTCCTTGGCACGAAGAAACCTGAGTGATTGTTTGAACGGGGAAATGACAGTCAGTGGATGGAACCCCTATGGTTATTCCCCTGAAAAAAAGTGTGTACCGTTTTGGATACTGTGGAGGGGGATCGACTTACCAGTGTCATGTAGTGGGGCTCAGGTCTCTGGCACAGAGCCTGTGCCTGTAGCACAGAAGGAAAGGAGGGACAGAAGGAGAGTGTTAGCAATTGGGGACTCAATACATCGCGGCTCAGATAGAAGCTTTGTTGGGAACGAACGAGATTCGTGATTGATGTGTTATCTCCAACACATGTCCAACAGTGTACATGATGCCTCGGATCGTATTTTTGGGGCCTGAAGGGAGAGGGTAAACAGCCTCAAGTCGTTGTCCATGTAGGTACCAACGACATAGGTAGAAAGAGGGATAGTAATGTAAGGCAGGATTTCAGGGTGCTCGGTCGGAAGCTGAGAGCTAGAAAAAACAGAGTTGTTATCTATGGTTTTTTTACCCGTGCCACGTGATATGGAGGTAAGGAATAGGGAGAGAAATCAACTGAACACGTGGCTGCAAGGATGGTGCAGTGGCGAGGGTTTCAGGTTTTGGATAATTGGGGCTCATTCTGGGGAAGGTCGGGATTGTACAAACAGAATTGTCTCACTTGAACCAAAGGGGTATTAATGTGCTGGGCGGGAAAATTGCTGGTGCTGTTCAGGTTGGTTTAAACTATTTCAGCAGGGGGATGGGAACCGGAGGTGTAATTGCAGCGCACAGGAGGCTGAGAGTAGGAAAGACAGGGACAGGACTTCAGGTTACAAGGATGTGCTGGCATACAGCAAACAGGTTTGAAGTGTGTCTACTTCAACGTCAGAAGTATCCGAGATAACGTAGGTGAGCTAGTAGCATGGATAAGTATCTGGGGCGTCGGTTTTCTGGCCATTTCGGAGACATGGATAGAGCAGGGTGAGGAATGGATGGTGTAGGTTCCAGGGTTTAGATCTTTCATTAAGTGCAGGCAACGCGGTAAAAGAGGTGGAGGCGTGGTCTTGTTAGTAAAGGATAGTATAACGGTGGTTGAGAGAATTTTTGATGAGGACTCGTCAACTGAGGTAGCTTGGGCTGAGGTTAGAAACAAGACAGGAGAGGTCACAGTGCTTGGCGTTTTTTTATTGGCCACCACAGAGTTCCAGGCAGATGGAAGTGAGAATTAACACAATTATTCTGGGTAGGAGTGAAAGGTAGAGGGTTGTCATTGTGGAGGACTTTAACCTTCCCAGCATTGACTGGAAATGCTATGACTCTAGTACGTCGGATGGATCAGTTTTTGTCTAATGTGTACAGGAGGGTTTCCTGACTCAGTATGTCAAAGGGTCGACAAGAGGGGAGGCCACACTGGATCTGGTGTTTGATAATGAACATGGCCAGATGTTTGATTTAGTTGCAGGTGAGCACTTTGGAGAGAGTGATCATAATTCAGTTAAGTTTAGTTGAGCGATGGAAAGAGATAGGTACATGCTACTGGTGAAGAGTTATCGATGCGGCAAGGGAAATTATAATGCGATTTGGCAAGAATTAGGATGCATTGAATGGGGTAGCAAAATGTTGGGGATGCAAACAATGGAAACGTGGGGATAGTTTAATGAACAGATATTGCGTGTCCATGATAGCAATGTTCCTGTCAGGCAAGAAGGAAGTCATAAGGTAAGGAAACCATGGTTTACTATCGGAATTGAATCTCTTGTTAAGAAGAAGGAGGTTAATGGTTTGATGAGGCAAGGTCGTTCAGATGAGTCGATGGAGATTAAAGATCAACTCGGAAGGATTTAAAGAGAGAGTTAAGAAGAGCAAAGAGAAGAAATGGGCAGTCGTTAGCAAATAGAATATAGGAGAACCCCAAAGCTTTCTATAGGTATGTGAGGAATTAAAGAATGATTAGTGCAGGAATAGGGCCAATCAAAGACAGAAGTGGGAAGCTGAGTGTGGACCCTGCAGAGATCGGAGAGGTGCTAAACGAACATTACTCATCGGATTTCACTCAAGAAAAGGAGAATATTGTAGAGGTGAAGAATGACGTACGAGATATTAGACGAGAAATGATCGAGGTTAGTTGTGAACAGGTGTTATCAATTCTAGAAGGGATGAAAGTAAACAAGCACCCCGGGCTGGATGGAATTTATCTGAGGATTCACTGGGAAGTTCTCGAGAAGATAGTGGAGCCTTTGACTTTGATATTTGAGTTGTCATTGTCTACAAGTTTAGTACCAGTGGACTGGAGGATTGCAAATGCTGTGCCCTTGTTCAAGAAAGGCAGCAGAGATGACCCAATTAATTATAGACCAATGAGCCTTACTTCTGTCGTAGGAAAGGTTTTGGAAGGAATTATAAAAGGTAAGATGCATAATCATCTAGAAAGCAAAAGTTTGATTATAGATAGTCAACATGGTTTCGTCAAGGGCAGGTCGTGTCTCACAAACATCATCGAGTTTTTTGAGAAGGTGACCAAGCATGTAGATGAGGGTAGGGAAGTTGACGTGGTATACATGGACTTCAGTAAAGCCTTTGGTAAGGTTATACATGGTAGGCTGTTGGAGAAAATGCAGTGGCATGCAATTGAGTGTGATTTCGCAGGCGGGATTAGAAATTGGCTTTCTGAAAGAAGGTAGCGAGTGATGGTAGATGAAAAATATTCAGCCTGGATTCCGCTTACTAGTGGTATGACACAAGGATCTGTTTTGGGACCACTGCTGTTTGTCATTTTTATAAGTGACTTAGACACAGGCATAGTTGGATGCATTAGTAAATTTGCAGACGACACTAAAGTCGGTTGAGTAGTGGACAGTTTGGAAGAATATTATAGGTTTCTGGGAGACCTGGATAAACTGCAGAATTGTGTTCGGAGGTGGAAAATGGAGTTCAATGCAGTTAAATGTGAGGTGATGCACTTTGGGAAGAATAACAGGAAGGCAGAGTACTGGGTCAGTGGGAAGATTCTTGTTCGTGTGGATGTGCAGAGTGATCTTGGAGTCCATGTACCTAGATCCCTGAAAGTTGCCACCCAGGTGGATAGTGCTGTTCAGAAGGCATACGGTGTGTTAGGTTTCATTGGTAGAGGGATTGAGTCCAGGAACCGCAATATCATGCTGCAAATATACAAAACGCTGGTGCGTCCACGCTTGGAATATTGTGTACAGTTCTGGTCTGCATATTACGGGAAGGATGTGGAAGCATTGGAAAACGTGCAGAGATTTACCAGGATGTTGCCTGGTCTGGAGCGAATGTCTTCTGAGGAAAGTCTGAGAGACTTGGGTCTGTCGTCTTTGGAAATAAAAAGGTTGAGAGGGGATTTGATAGAGATAGAGAAGATGATCAGAGGATTAGACAGGGTAGACAGTGAAAGTCTTTTTCCTATGATGATGACGTCATCTTGAACAAGGGAGCATAACTACAAATTGAGGGGTGATAGTTTTAAGACAGATGTCAGAGGCAGGTTCCTCACGCAGAGAGTAGTAAGGGCGTGGAACTCCCTACCGACTAATGTAGTCAACTCAGACTCATTCGAGAAATTTAAAAAATTCTTAGGTAAGCACAGAGATGATTCTGGGATAGTGTAGGGGGACGAGCTGACAATAGTTCACAGGTCGGCGTAACATCGACGGCCGAAGGGCCAGTTCTGCACTGCAATGCTCTATGTTCTATATTCGGGCATATAACCAGGCCCTTCATCCCAACATGTCTATGCCAGCCAAACTGTATCAATCCGACTTAACTCGAGATCGATAGCCTATCAAGCACTGGTATTTGAAGTGCTCATCCAATTGATTCTTCAGCGGTTCATTATCTTTTCCAGCTTCATTGTCTTGTATTATCTTTGATCTCAGCTCTCAGTTGGTATTTTGTTTAAATGTATGAACGCCATGAAATCTGCAAATAGATCACAAATTTGTGCACAGCGACATGGTAAGCCAATCAATGAAATGAATGTCTGCCTTTGCCAATAATTATTAGTAAATCGGATGTACGTTTTAATTCATTTGGGATTTTAATATAGCTGGTTACTGCTGGTGCATCTACAGTGCTGTTGGGAGGGAGACATAGCAGTGCATCTTGTGTGTCAGTGTTGCCAGGAGTAACTATTTCTGGTTAAGGATGGAGAGTTAATTAAGCCCTCTACTTTCCTCTCGATAAAAGTTGTTGCCGATGTGCTTATCCAGGTAACAAAGGATCTTCAATTTCACTCCTGCCTGGTGCCATGTTGAGAATGAATCGGATTTGTGGAATTCTGGAGATGAATTAAATGCCACATAATTGTCAGCATCTGAAATGAAGTTTTTAAATGGCTTGTCCAGGTCAATTTCTGGTCAATAGTTATACACAGATATCTTTAGTTGGAGATTGGTTATATCACTGATATCAAATGTGGGGTTTGTATTCTCTCCTTCTGGAGATATCTACTGCCTGATCATGTTGAAGAAATATTCTTGTTTGCCGCTTATCCACGAAACATGAATAATGTCCACAAATTTCGGGGAATGGTGACATAGATTGCAGTAGTATCTGAGAATTGAGAATTGGTGTTAGGGAATGAATTTCAGTTCTTTATGTAGTAATTTCCTCCCGTCTCAGTGTGGACTGTTCGTTTGCGAGCATTCGCAATCCTGGTCCAAATACAAACATTCTCTTCAGAACCATATGCTCAAGTGACAAGAACCTAACCACGGAAACAGTCACCAAGATCATTAGCTCTGGGCTGGGGATTTAATAATTGTCAGGAACACAAACCCATTCTCAGAGTGAGTACCCGGGAAGAAGGACTTTATTCTTGCTTTGATAAAAGACAACCTTTCAGCGAAAAGTCTGTATTACAATGAAGGAAAAGCTGTATCCATGTTATTGGAATACTTAAAATAATAGTGGCAAACAGCTGGACTAATATTGGTGCTGGTGCGGAACTATGCTTGCACTGAGAACGTGAATTATCCTGGATGTTTGCAGGGATGGCTGGGCTGTCCTAGATTCAGTGAGAGTTGATATTCCAGGAGTTATCGGAGGATTGGAAGGAGGCAAATGTTGTCCCTTGTTTCAAGAAGGGTAATAGGGAAATCCCTTGCAATTACAGACTATCTGGAAATGCATAGCGTGATTAAAGATTGTCAGCTAGACTTTGTGCGAGTCAGGTTATACCTCACAAATCTTATTGAGTTATTTGATGAGGTGACAACAGAGGCCGATGAAGGTCGAGCAGTGGATGTGGTGGATATGGACTTCAGCAAGGCATTTGATAAGGTTCCCCACTGTCGGCACATTCATAACGTCAGGAGGTATGGTATACAGGGGGGTTTGGTTGTCTGGAATCAGATTTGGTTTGCGGACATAAGGCAGAAAGTGGTTTTAGATGGAAAGTATGCTGCTTTGAGGTCAGTGTTGAGGGCTCTGTTCGTGGCCTCTGCTTTTTGTAGTTTCTGTAAATGACTTGGATGAGGAGGTTGAGCGGTGGGTCAGTAAATTTGCCGATGACACAAAGATTGGTACTGCCGTTGATAGTATGGAGGGCTATTGCAGGCTGCAGCGCGACGTAGACAGGATGGAGAGCAGGACTGAGAAATGTAGGATGGAGTACAACGTGGGGAAATGCGAAGTGGTGCATTTTGGAAGGTCGTGCTCGATTGCTGAATATAGGTTTAAAGACAGAATTCTTGGCAGTGTGGAGGAACAGAGGGATGTTGGTGTTGAGGTACATTGAACCCTTAAATATGCCACCCAAGCAGATAGGGTTGTTAGGAAAGCACATGGGTGTAGTGGCTTTCATTAACAGGGGGATCGAATTTAAGAACCGCGAGGTTTTGCTAGAGCTCTACAAATACCTGGTGAGAGAAAGTGAGGACTGCAGATGCTGGAGGTCAGAGCTTAAAAATGTGTTGCTAGAAAAACACAGCAGGTCAGACAGCATCAAAGGAGCAGGAGAATCGACATTTCGGGCATAGGCCTGAAGAAGGGCTTATGCCCGAAACGTCGTTTCTCATGCTCCTTTGATGCTGCCTGACCTGCTGCACTTTTCTAGCAACACAGTTTTAAGTACTTGGTGAGACCACACTTTGAATAATGTGTCGAGTTCTGGTCGCCCTACTATAGGAACGATGCAGAGGTTTTGGAGAGGGTGCAAGGAAATTTTACCAGGATGTTGCCTGGACTGGAGGGCTTGCATTATGAAGAGAGGTTGACTCCGCTCGGACTTTCCTTTTTCGAGAGAAGGAGTAAGACAGGTGACCTGATCGACCCACACGAGGTAGTGAGAGGCAATAGCCAGAGAGTTTTCTCCAGGGCAGGATTGAATGGCACGAGGAGTCATAGTTTAAAGATATTAGAAGAAAAAGTATAGAGGGGACGTCAGTGTTAGCGTCCCTATGTAGAGAGCTGTAAATGCATGGAATGCGTTGCCAGCATTGATGGTGAAAGCAGAATCATTATGAACATTTAAGCGAATGCTGGACATGCACATGGACAGCAGTGAATTGAGGGGTGTGCAGATTAGTTTATTTTATTTTACATTAGGATTAATCCTCGGCACAACATCGTGGGCTGAAGGGACTGTTCTGTACTGTAATTTTACATATTGTATGTTCTATGAATTTCCTCCTCAATGTGAAGTATCAACCTCATGTCTGTGTCACCCTCAAAGTTATTTATTGTTCACTCCTCCCCATCCTCCACATTCTCATCCTTATCGTTTTTGAATATCATGGAAAATCCTCGTTTTTTTTCTGGTTTCAAGATGTTGTTCACCGAGGAAGATTTGACAATCTCAGTCCTTGTTTTACTTATGTTCGTGGATTAATACACTGATGCAGTCGAGTGCTTTTCGAAGTGAGCATCAAGTCTTATTTTGGAGATGGAGCTAAATTCTCCCTTTACACTCCGCACGTTTGCAATTTTTATTCATTAGGCTTGTACGTCATGAATATTGCACTCGGTTTTGGTATCTTGCACTTCCACCTTTGTACTTCACGTGCAGCTTAAGCATGTTGTTTGTAACAATTCCTGCAATAGTCAAAGCAGAAGTATTTTTCCATCCGCTGGATGGACACAGAACCACTCATTAAGTTGGCTTTAAAGAGCGAGACTGATGTGGATGAACATTCATACTGTAGGAGATCAACTCACAATCACATGCCTACCTTGAATTTGAAGCATCAAAGGAGAAGGAGAATCGACGTTTCGGGCATAAGCCCTTCTTATGCCCGAAACGTCGATTCTCCAGTTCCTTTGATGCTGCCTGACCTGCTGCGCTTTTCCAGCAACACAGTTTTGAGCTCTGTTCCCCAGCATCTGCAGTCCTCACTTTCTCCTACCTTGAATTTGAAGTAAATTATAATATAAAACACCGACTGTTCTTCATATTGCAAAATAAATGAAAAGAAAATTTTGAGATAATTCACTAGCGGTTTTGCTGTCCAACCAGAATGATGGAAGCTGCAGATTTCTTTTTGCTGTACTTTATCAATGAATGATAAGGTTGGGATGGTTTATTTCGAATAGGAACAGGCAACAATGCGTGTCTGCCACTGTCTGATGCAACGAGAACGGGATGATTTTCATCCCATAGTACAGATGGAAGCCTCTTTCTGCTTCTCTATCAGAGCACCGAAACAAATAGAGTCATCACAAGAATAACAAACGTTCCCTCATCGAAACAGACGTCTTTGTATCAATTATCTTTTGAATATTGTGAGGGTAATTCGCACATTATTAAAAAAGGGTACTATCTGTGTTTGTTTTTTAAAGAACATAGAACAGTACAGCACAGAACAGGCCCTTCATCCCACGATGTTGTGCTGACCATTGATACTCATGTATGCACCCTCAAATTTCTGTGACCAATTGCATGTCCGGCAGTCTCTTAAATGTCCCCAATGACCTTGCTTCCACAACTGCTGCTGTCAACGCATTCCATGCTCTCACAACTCTCTGTGTAAAGAACCCGCCTCTGACATCCCTTCTGTACTTTCCTCCAACTGCCTTAAAACTATGACCCCTCGTGTTATACATTTCTGCCCTGGCAAATAGTCTCTGGCCATCGACTCTACCTATACCTCTCATTTTCTTGTATCCTTCAATTAGGTCCCCTCTCCTCCTCCTTTTCTCCAATGAACAATGTCCGAACTCAGTCAAACTGTCTTCATAAGATAAGCCCTCCAGTCCAGACAGCATCCTAGTAAACTACCAATGAACCCTCTCCAAAGCATCCACATCTTTCCTATAATAGGGCGACCAGAACAGGACGCAGTATTCCAAGTGCAGTCTAACCAAAGTTTTATAGAGCTGTAACAAGACCTCACGACTCTTAAACTCAATCCCCCTGTAAATGAAAGCCAAAACACCATATGCTTTCTTAACAACCTTGTCCACTTGGGTGGCCATTTTAAGGAATCCATGTACCTGCACACGAAGATCCCTCTGTTCCTCCACACTACCAAGAATCCGATCTTAATCCTGTACTCAGCTTTCAAATTCCACCTTCCAAAATGCATCACCTCGCATTTATCAAGGTTGAACTCCATTTTCCACCTCTCAGCCCATCTCTGCATCCTGTCAAAGTCCCCCTGCAACCTACAACAGCCCTCTTTACTGTCAACGACACCTCCAACCTTTGTGTCATCTGCAAACATGCTGACCCCCTCCTTCAATCCCCTCATCCTAGTCATTAATAAAAATTACAAACAACAGCGGCCCAAGGACAGAGCCCTGTGGAACACCACTCACCACTGACTTCCAGACAGAATATTTTCATTCTACTACCACTCGCTGTCTTCTGTTGTCCAACCAATTCTGTGTCCAGAAAGGTAAGATTTCCTTTTATCTCATTCCTCCTGACCTTCTGAATGAGCCTACCACGGGGAACCTTATCAAATGCCTTGCTAATGTCCATATACACCACATCCACAGCTCGACCCTAATCAACGTTTCTAGTCACATCCTCATAGAACTCGATAAGGTTTGTGAGGCACGACCTGCCCCTCACAAAGCCGTGTTGACTGAATTTAATCAAGCCATTCTCTTCCAGATGGTCACAAATCCTATATAACACTTTGCAGACGACAGACGCGAGACTTACTGGTCTGTAATTGTCGGTGATTTCCCTATTTCCTTGCTTGAAGAGAGGAATTACATTTGCCTCTCTCCAGTCCTCAGGTACGAATCCAGTGGAGATCGAGGATGCAAAGATCTTCGCAAGTGCCGAAGCAATTGCATTTCTCGTTTCCCAAAGCAGCCGAGGTCAAATCTGTTCTGGGCCTGGCGACTTGTCAATCTTAATGTTTGGCAAACTTTTCAGCACATCAGCTTCCTCTGTCTCTATCCATTTCAGCATGTACACCTGCTCTTCAAAGGTTTCATTCACTACATAGTTCGTTTCCTTCGTAAATACAGAAGCAAAAAAACTAATTGAGGTCTTCCCCTACCCTCTCAGACTCCACACACAAGTTTCCTACGCTATCCCTGATCGGCCCTACTCTTTCTTTGACCATTCTCTTATTCCTCACATAAGTGTAAAATGTCTTTGTGTTCTCCCTAATCCGTTCTGCTAAGCCTTTCTCGAACCCCTTCCCGGCACTCCTCAGACCATTTTTGAGCTCCTTCGTCGCCTGCCTATAATCCTCTAGAGCTGAGCTTGTGCCTAACCTCCTCCACCTTATGTAAGCTACCTTTTTCCTTTTGACAAGAAGCTCCACCGCTCTCATCATCCAAGGTTCCTTTATCTTACCCCTTTTTGCCTGTCTCAGAGGGACATATTTATTCACCACTCGAAACAACTGTCTCCACATGTCTATAGTGCCTTTACCATGGAACAATTGCTCATAGTCCATGCTTCCTAAGTCATGTCTAATCTCATCATAGTTTCTTCTTCCCCAATTAAATATCCTCCAATTTTACCTAATCCTCTCCTTCTCCATAACTATATAGAATGTGAGGCAGTTGTGATCACTATCACCAAAATGCTCTCCCACTACAAGATCTGATTCCTGCCCCGGATCGTTTCCGAGCACCAAGTCTCGAATGGCCTCTCCCGTCATCGGCCTGTCAACGTTTATTGTTTACACTGATGTACCAGCATTATTTGAGGTGGCTGTAAACAACAAATCCTGAAGAACATAGCGGGTCAGACAGCATTCATGGAGGCAGAGGAAGCTAACTACTCGAGACTAAATGACTCTTCAGTAGAGCTGTTTCTGCCTATATCATTGGTACCAATGTGTACCACGACCTCTGACTGTTCATCCTCTTCCATCACTCTGTTCTGAACACGCTTCTCTCACCTTTCATTCATATAAATCCTTCATTCCAGTTAGCATTCTAATTATTGATAAAGTTACTTACATTCTTTGGTGAAGTTCTGTGGTGTGTGTGTGTGTAGACCGAATTGGAATAAATACAAAGAATTGTTGGAGTTACAGAATGTAATGATATTCTGATAAGACTGTGAATTTATACGGTATTTTCCAAGTGGTCAGACGTCGAAATGCTGTGAATATCTTTCCAGTTCTTGAACTGGTGACGTGAACGAGATGATGTTCATGGAATGTTTGAAAATAACCATAGAGATGTACAGCACAGAAACAGACACCTTCTGTCCAACACGACCATGCTGACCTGTTATCGTAAATTAACCTCGTGCCATTTGCCAATATTTGTCCTATGTCTTCTGAAACGCTCTTATCCACACACCAATCCAGATGTCTTTTAAACGTTGTTATGGTACCAGCCTCCACCACTTCCTCTAACAGCTCATGCCGTAGACAAACCACCCACTACATGATTAAATTCAGAATTTTTCAAGTCTCTGTTGCATAGATATTGATCAATAAGCAAAAATCATTGGGGACAAGCTAAAGGTTGGTGCAAACGCTCAGCAAACTCAGCAACTCGTGTTGCAATAGCACAATAAATAATTCTCCAGAAGATGTGTCACTGATACCTGGGTCAAGGATGTCTCTGATAGTGCTGAGGGCATTTTTAAGGGGGAGTATGAACAGCCAGCGGTTGTGCTTCACATTGGTATAAACGACGGAGGCAGGAAGAGTGACAAGGTCCTACAAGGCAATTTCAGGGAGCTGGCTGGAAATTGAAAAGCAGGAAATACAAGTTTGCAATCTTGCGATTTTTCTCTGTGCTACATTGAAGTGAGATAAGGAATATCAAAATATGCTGTAGCTAAAGAACTGATGTGTGGCGTGGGGTTCAGATGTTTGGATCATGGCGATCTCTGCCAGGGCAGCTGGGACCTGTACTAAACGAAGAGGTTTTCATCTTCACTGGAGGGGTATCAGTATCCTGGTGGAGAGGTTTATTTGTCCAAGTCTGGAGAACTTAATCAAATAAAAGATGAGGCTGTGAAACAAAGCAGCAGTTCAGAAATTAAAGGTTAATGCGATCAACAGGCTTAGTGTTTTCTGCTCCAGGAAGAATAAGATGTGAAAATATTGAGGTGCTCACAGTATGAAAATAATTGCAGGGTATAAAAAGAAGAATATTCCGAAAAAAGTAATTAGAAATCGTAATTTCAAGATTTTCAGTGAAAAAGCTAAAAGTGAGATGAGGAGAAACTTCTTCATTCAGGGCATTGTCAGAATTTGGAATGCCCTGCCTGGGAGAGTTAGGAATGTGGATTCAAAAGAGAACTCAATGCTGTCTGACCCGCTGTCTTCTTCAGCACTGGTGGCTTTCAGTACAGACTCCATCATCTGCAGTATTTTTTCCCGAATGTTTGAAGTGATATCAGAGTAAATTATCTTGCCATCAAAGGAGAACTTGACGGAGCGTGGCACCAAAGATCCTGAACAAAACTGTGATCAATGGGATTTGGAGACAATCCTGAGTTTGGTAATATCCTCGGCTGAGCAATGGGAAAACCAGTCCCTGCATGTTGTATTCCAAGTCACTTGCCATCCTGACGAGAGAGTAATTCTTTGTTTGTTAAAACTGTTGGAAACCACTCCAAATCAGCTTTGTGAATGCCTGCGCCACTGGAAGACAAATGGTTAAAGAAGGCAGCTCTCTGCAACCTTCTCCAGAACTGTTGGGGATGACAAATAAATCCTACCCATGCCAGTGCTGACAAAAACCCCGTAAACCTCCTGCTACAATTAACAATATATTGACGTTTTTGCGGTTTGCTGTAATATATCAGAAAGGTAAGATATTGCTGGATACTTATGAGCCCTGCGACATCAGGAACATAACATGAGGTAAAGATTCCCATCAGTTTCAATCTAACAGACGATTGATCATGCGATGTCAGTGCCACTGAGTTCAACATTTCCGTGGCGAGTTATCACAACGCAACACATGATTGATATTTAGGGACGTGTCAAATGCAGGTTGTTTGTAATTTCTCATTTATTATCCATAACCAAATACGTGAGAGTCAAATAAAAGGTCAGCTTCAGTATTCCAGTTCAGATCAGACAAATTGCCCAAGTTCAATAGATTAAAAAAAGGAAGTGCTGCAGAAACATATCAGATCTGGCAAAAACCAGAGCAGAGGGAAACAGCAATTTTTTTAGACCAATTTGGCTTTTTTTCAGAACAGGCTCATATCAGATTCGATACGTTAATTCTGAATCTGCCTCCAGATGCTGCCGCAACATTTTCTGTTTCGGACACAGACTTCCATTTCCTCTGTTTTTGATAGGTCTAGATGTTGAGCTTGACTTTATTTGGAGAATATGATCCATTCCTGTTCCCATTAGAGCTGTTGTGTCGATGACATTTGTAAAACACCAGAGCCTGTTGCTTCTTTATATCCCCAAAAATCCTTTTTGTGAATATCCCACGAAATGTACGAATCTCTGGAAATTTGTATCTGAATAGACATTTTAGAGGCAGCTGCACTTCACGAAACAAAAGCAATGGATGACTGTTGTTGATGATGACGATATTGATGATGATGATGATGATGATGATGATGATGATGATGATGCTGATGATGATGATGATGATGATGATGATGATGATGATGATGATGTTGATGGCACAATCTGTAGTCTTCACCGATTATGTTCACGTCTTCAGGATCTTAAAACCTGTCTTGCATATCACGGAATCATTACACTAAAGATAAAGTTCACTCAGCCCATCGTCTCTGTGCCAGCTTGGACTGAAGTATATCTCTACTGATGTTATTCTGGACATTCCCTGTACCCAAAACATTTTGCCGTCTGCCCCTGCTTTTAATTCTGACTATCCTGTGCAGATATGAAGACAATTATCAGCTTGTTTACCCTGTGATGAAACATTACGTATAAAATATAATTCTCCACATCACATTTGAAAATTTGCTTCTCTGTTCACATTGTCGTTCAACATTCCAGCTCCGAAATGTCAACTGTTTCCTTGCGCGGATTACATCTCATTCCATCTTTTGGAAAGAGTGATGGTGTCTGGGAAATATGTCGGTACTCCTCTCCTGCTTCCACAGCCACTTGCCCCATTCCTTTCTGTCTCTGACTCAATGCCATGTTCATTCTGTCCCTGATTCATTAAGCCATGGGTTTTAATGAACACGATCATTGTATATGCCACGTTTGGCTTTGGATTGAAGTCAAGACATGTACATGTTACTGCTTAAAGCAAATAAACTACAATGACCTTGGAAACATTGCGTGTTGAAGATACAAAGTGAGAAGAACTACTAGCGAAAACTACATTTCCTGTGAATCGTCAGGGCAACTACGCCCAGTGAAGATCTTCTAATTGTGCACTTCTTTGTGGGGGAGGTGCAGTGGTGCAGGCAGCTGCAGCATTGCACATGGACACCACAGTAGAATTGTCTAGGCGATGAAAAGTGACAACCATTGCGTTCCCTCACCAATGACATCATTAGAGCAATTCGTGATGCGAGATAAGCCCAAATAGCCAGCGACATCAACATCCAATCCAGTCCAGTTATTATTGTAAGCTGAAAGTGCTGTAGTGTAAGGTGTTAACTGGAACTGTTTGTTCAGCAACAGTGATTGATGCTAATCTTCATGGATTCTAATTGTCTCGCTGGAGGGTTTCCCTCTGCTATTAGTAAGGGGCTTCTTCGAATGCATTATTTCATTGCAGAAGCAGCTGTATCACCTCGGACAATAACAGGGAACAGCAGCTACAGAGAGAGAGGGAGGAACATTTAGAATCTGAGAGCTTTCGACTGGAATGTTCCAATAATGGATCAGAATCTGAGAACAATAGCTTGGAATGTTCGAAAAATGCACCAGAATCTGAGAGCATTAGACTGGAATGTTACAACAATGGACAGGAGTTTATTCTGAAGTCTTCACTATTTTTGCAGGGGACCATTCTATTGCAAGATATGTGGGGTACTGATGAATATTCATACGGTTTGCAATCCCATTCTCGCTGTTGTCGGTGTTTCTGGTAAGTCTCGCTATCTCTGTTGATTTATTGATTGCTAATACCAATTGAACATCATTCCTATGTACTTTATCCACATTTGGCAAAGACAGAAACTATTGTCTTCAGTTTCAATGACAAATTCCATTCGTTATGCACGAATTTCCACCTTCATCTCACAAAAGACGGAGAACAAGCCTGTTTGCAACCTCGAGGGAGCTTTTTGCCATAAACTTAATTATGTTGCATTATTCTCTCATCACCAAGCGCGTTCACTAACAGCTCCAGAAATCCCCAATCTCCACCTCCATGTCAGGGCTTTTGCTAAATAAACTATTACCTACCCATTGGTAAAATTCAGACTTTATGTTTACAGGGCTCAACTGGCCACTTGTCCAATTACAAATATTTTGACCACAATCTTGTTCTTGTCTCTCAAATAACTTTATGAGAGGGATAACGTTTCACAGTAATAATGTCCCAGGGTGCGTAATTCAGAGGCACAGACTATTATATTAACTACAAGCTTTGAAATGCTCCTACAACTAATGACAGAACTTAAATTCAAATGATAAGTATTGTATGCAAATAAATTTCATTAATAGCAGCCATAATACCAACATCATTTTGTCAAAAAAACTGTCTGTTTCGCTGATGTCCTTTGATAATATGTTTAACATTGTTACGTGGTCTGAGTTAAGAGATACTTCAGACGCACCACAATGTGTTTGACTCTATATTGCCTTGTGGAAAGGTCACAGCCAAGGGCAATTTCTGATGGTCAACAAATGCTGCCAATGCCAATGATTCTGACATCCTATGTAGTATGAAAATAAAAAGACAAATCAAACGAAGAATGTTGCTCGAGATCTGGAAGATCAGAAAGAGATCTGAGAAACAGAAAGAGAAAGTGCTTGGAACATTGAGAAGATTAGCAGGTTCAGATGAGAGAAAACCAAAGTTACCATTTCGAAACCACAGACCATATATTGGAACGGACAGCAGCTGGAAAATCGTGCGATTGATTGTGGTGACAGGGATGCTTGTTTGAAAGTGGAGAAGGAGTGAGTTGATTATATGGAGTAACAAAGACTGAGAAAACAAAACCCAGAAACAAACACAGCTGTGTGGAGTATCAGCTAGGATGGAAATAGCATGTGTGACCAATTTAGTTTCGTTTTCTTCAATTTCCCATATCACTAAATATCATGTTGTTATTTATTCCAAATACCTGTTTAAACTGATTTATGTCCCTCATTTTCTACTCCCTTCGTATGGTCATCTTCTTTTATTCAGTGATGGTCGTGAATCTCCCTGGCTGGGTGAACATTTATTTCCCGTTTCGAGATGCTCTTGTGAAGGTGTTCCTGAGCTGCAGCCTTGAACCACTGCAGTCCACGTGCTGAAAATCGCCGGTTCCTATGTCTGTCTGGATCGATCTCCTGTTGATCTTAAAGTGATTAATATAACTGAGTCGCTGCCCATCTCGAAAGGCAGTTCAGAGTCACTGGTATATTTCGAGGGTCAGGAGTCACATCCAGGCCATACCAGGTGAAGGTGGCTGGTTACTTTCCATAAGTATATTAATGCTCGAGATGTGTTTTCTGACAATAGAAGAGAGAGCCATTAATTCTTAATTCCAGTTACATAACGAATTCAAATTCCAAAATCAGCCGTGGTGGGATTCAATTCCGAGGCCTGGGTAATTATCTGTTTCAGTGGATTGATACCCGAGAAATCATCCTGATAAGCCATCGCTTCCACAGCAACACCATTCATCTTGGACGGCAACACCATTCATCTTGGACGGCAACAGTGGTGTTGCTATGATCATGACTGATGTACAGAAAATTGTGCAGGTATATTGTCAACGACCTCAATGGAGAATTGAACTCTTTATATTTAAGGTCACTGGGACTGTGCAGAAATGCAATGTTCAATCCGCCAGGAACATAAACTGAAGAGAGGGAGGCACTGAGTGGGTTAACCACGGATACACCAGTTTGACTTACTTCTGTGACTGGAAATTTAGTGAAGGTTCTGCGGATGATGCTCTCGTCTTTTTGTTGTTCCACGCTGCAATCATTAAGGGATCCCTCAGGGTACGGTTATCCCACTCTGGACAAGGTCTGTTTTCAGCATTTACATTGTATCTGGATTGGCAACATAGCTAACCAATGGTGGGAATGGGTAGAGGCTCGTTCCGTGATTTGGACAGGTTTAGAAACAAACAGTCTGAAATTTAGACACAGTTGAGCAGATTTGAGTAAAATAACGCAGTAGATTTAAACACTTGCCGATGAGTGTCCTCAATCTTTCAATTACACGTGGGTGAGGCAATTTGTATAATTTCCAGTGCTTGTGTTTGGTTCAATTAAAAGTGAGAGAAATGGCCCTTAAAATTACATAAGACGTTCTGGCGTTTGAAGACAATTCTCAAGTTTGATAGGGAAGTTTATAAGTACAGAAAGAGGCGATGCACTTAGAATTGGAAAGGAGGTTGGATTTGGATTGACCCAGGGACAAAAGGAAAGCTGAATGTCTCAGGTAATTAGTCAAACACTTCGGTGGGTCGAGGAACAGGCAAGTGCAGTAAAGTTACAAAAGCTTAAATTAAATCTGAGCAAAATGGGGTTAGAAGATAAAGAAAGGGAGAGGGAAGAATGACAAAGAGGGGCAATTGGCTACAACAAAGTCGAAATCATAGAGTGGTTAAACATGCGTGGGCAAAAAAAAAGGGATCACCAGACTGCCTTTGCCTGTCGCTTTTGGGTGCACTTTACCCGAGTCTCGCAAGATTTCAACAGGGGTCAGTTATTCGAGGCTAACTAAGCTAAGTAAGCAAGGTCTTTATTTTCGCATGCCATTGAAGATAGCAGGATGGCATATGTGGAATTCGATCCCGCAGATCCAAACCAAAATGAGACATGGGTTCTGAGGAGAACGTTCTGGGTGTTGGAGAAAGAAGCCCATCATCTAAACAAGAGGAGAACAGAGAAATGAGGGGAATTATATCCTTTCCAAAAGTTCAACCAGGGCCTGGTGTGGACGAATAAAGGAAGTGGGGCGTATCCTGACAAAAGCAACCCAGATCCACCTTCCACTCTCGGGGGAAGATAGAGGGGCACAGCAAGTGAACACATTTTAGCTAGCATGGTGCTACCGATGCGGGTGTAAAGGACACTATACACGGGAATATGGACACTATGCGCGGGCACATTCGCAACCACAGCGACCAATGACTGCAGCCAATCCATATACTCTGGACTCCCAACTGACCTAATGGAGAACACCGTTTTAACACAGAATTAACAGTTGAGCATACGTCTCTTGTGGCTGCCAGCACGGACACGTTACACACTCCGAACGTTTCGGACACGACAGAATTCTCCAATAATTCACTGATCAAAAAGGAAATCGAAAGATGCCAAGTCTGTAAAACAAAGAACCAAACGGTGTATCCACCACATGGATATGTGACAATACTAAAAGTCTCGTCCAGACCAGAGAAAAGCAGACTGAACCAGACTGTCAAATGCTAAGATTCGTCATTCACCACATGATCACTGGAGGGAATGAGAGAACATGGACATGGGAACCGGGAATCATTGAATCCCGACAGTGAGGAAACAGGCCCTTCAGCCGAACAAATCCACATCGAACCTCTGAAGAGTAACCAACCAGAACCATTCCCCAACCCTGTTGTCATTTAATGACCCCCGACTAATATGCATAACCTCAATCTCCCTGAACACTAACGGCTGATTAGCATGGCCAACTCACCTCACCTGCACATCTTTGGATTCTGGAAGGAAACTGGGGCAGACAGGGGCAGAACGTGCAAGCTCCACACAGTCGCCTGAGGCTGGAATAGAACCCGTGTCCTTGGCACTGTGAGGCAGCAGTGCTAACCACTATGCCATCCCTGAGGATATAATTTTGCCACGCCCCCAGAGACCGAGGACTTGTGACAAAGTCACGAGTCCCTTTTCGGTGCCTATTTAACTCATTCGTCAATATGATGAAACAGGTGCTGACAGCAGCCAAAGCAAGGCGTCAGAGATACTGATGGTCTGAATTCTCCTTAATTTCGCATGCCTCTACTGAGCCAGTTCTGCCAAATTATATTCCTATACGCACTGATGGGATTGACCAGATTACTGTTGCTCAGTTTTCCTGACATCGCTCATTGTACATAATTTTCGTTCTCGCTTCTGTCCCCAGGTTACAACGACCACCTCATTTTCATTTTTTTTAGCATAATGACCACCTTCTTTGCATCTTCTCTGATCACTCCAATATCATGCCATTTGTCACTAAATCGAATTTGGAAAGTACGGCGCTTCTCCACCCGAATTAACATTCCAAATGGGGTTCCCATTGCAGCACAGAAAAGGTGTGGGAAGGTCAGTGTTTTGCATTACACCTACTCTAAACTATTCTCACAATCGATAAGGACAACTATGGAAACAACGTTGATCTCTCAAGAGGACAAACACGACCACACAGAACATCGTCAAGATCTACTTCATCGCAATAATCATCAACCCTGGAAACAACAAGAAAATAACATCGAACAGACCAAGAGGTGCATACCCATGATAAACAAGGTTTGGCGCAATGGATGAAGGCAAATGTGAGGATGGTCTGTTGTGGTTAAATCCTTATAAAAATATATATATTTGGATATAAGTATATAAAAACACAAATTGAAGCTCAGCTGATTGTTACCTGAGCACAGAAATTACATGTGATTGATGGGGATTCTCAACCAACGTGTGCCCCGAGATGGGATGCTTCGCATACTGCTCAGATAAGGGATTTGGAACTCGGACAGCGTTGCCCTGGAAATCGTAGAGTGCAAGGTCGTTTTGTATGCAACTAGGGACGGTCTAAAACCCAATCCACTTCTCCTGACTCCACCCCCGGTTTACAAAACAGATTAGATTTTAAAACAGATTAGATTAGACTCTCGCCCACCCTCTGACGACCCCTTCTCCCGCCTCCAACACACCCCATCCACCTGGACACCCCGTGCTGGCCTCCTACCTGCCCTCGACCTCTTCATAGCCAACTGCCACCTCGATATTAACCGCCACCTGAACTCCCCCACTCCTCTCACCCACTCCAACCTCTCACCCTCGGAACGTGCAGCCCTCCACTCCCTCCGTTCCAACCCCAACCTCACTATCAAACCAGCAGACAAGGGAGGCGCGGTAGTAGTTTGGCGCACCGACCTCTACACCGCTGAGGCCAAACGCCAGCTCGCAGATACCTCCTCCTACTGCCCCCTTGACCATGACCCCACCCCCCACCACCAAACCATCATCTCCCAAACCGTCCATAACCTCATCACCTCGGGGGATCTCCCATCCACCGCCTCCAACCTCATAGTCCCACAACCCCGCACCGCCCACTTCTACCTCCTTCCCAAAATCCACAAACCTGGCTGCCCCGGCCGACCCATTGTCTCCGCCTGCTCCTGCCGCACCGAACGCATCTCAGCATACCTTGACACCGTCCTGTCCCCCTTAGTCCAAGAACTCCCCACCTACGTTCGGGACACCAGCCATGCCCTCCAACTGCTCCATGATTTTCGCTTCCCCGGTCCCCAGCGCCTTATTTTCACAATGGACATCCAGTCCCTGTACACCTCCATCCCCCATCACGAAGGACTCAAAGCCCTCCGCTTCTTTCTTTCCCGCCGTACCGACCAGTACCCTTCCACTGACACCTTCCTTCGACTGACTGAACTGGTCCTCACCCTGAACAACGTCTCTTTCCAATCCTCCCACTTCCTCCAAACGGAAGGAGTAGCCATGGGCACCCGCATGGGCACCAGCTATGCCTGCCTCTTCGTAGGATATGTGGAACAATCCATCTTCCGCAACTACACTGGCCCCAACCCCCACCTTTTCCTTCGCTACATCGATGACTATATCGGCACCGCCTCGTGCTCCCACGAGGAGGTTGAACAGTTCATCCACTTCACCAACACCTTCCACCCCGACCTCAAATTCACCTGGACAGTCTCAGATTCCTCCCTCCCCTTCCTCGACCTTTCTATTTCTATCTCAGGCGACCGAATCAACACGGATATCTACTACAAACCGACCGACTCCCACAGCTACCTGGACTACACCTCCTCCCATCCTGCCCCCTGTAAAAACGCCATCCCATTCTCCCAATTCCTTCGACTCCGCCGCATCTGCTCCTAGGAGGACCAGTTCCAAAAACGCACAACCCAGATGGCCTCCTTCTTGAAGGACCGCAATTTCCCCCCCAACGTGGTCGACGATGCCCTCCACCGCATCTCTTCCACTTCCCGCTCCTCCGCCCTTGAGCCCCGCCCCTCCAACCGCCACCAGGACAGAACCCCACTGGTCCTCACCTACCACCCCACCAATCTCCATGTTCAGCACATCATCCGCCGTCATTTCTGCCACCTCCAAACGGACCCCACCACCAAGGATATATTTCCCTCCCCTCCCCTATCAGCATTCCGTAAAGACCACTCCCTCCGTGACTCCCTCGTCAGGTCCTCACCCCCCACCAACCCAACCTCCACTCCCGGCACCTTCCCCTGCAACCGCAGGAGGTGCAAGACTTGCGCCCACACCTCCCCCCCTCACCTCCCTCCAAGGCCCCAAAGGAAACTTCCATATCCGCCACAGATTCACCTGCACCTCCACGCACATCATCTATTTCATCCTCTGCACCCGATGTGGCCTCCTCTATATTGGGGAGACAGGCCGGCTACTTGCGGAGCGTTTCAGAGAACACCTCTGGGACACCCGGACCAACCAACCCAACCACCCTGTGGCTCAACATTTCAATTCCCCCTCCCACTCCACCAAGGATATGCAGGTCCTCCATCGCCAGGCCACAACAAAACGACGGTTGGAGGAAGAGCGCCTCATCTCCCGCCTAGGAACCCTCCAACCACAAGGGATGAACTCGGATTTCACCAGTTTCCTCATTTCCCCTCCCCCCACCTTGTCTCTTCCTGAAGAATCGAAGCGAATGAAAGTTTATGAAATAAGAATGGAATCTGCTGGGCGAGACACATAGAAAGGCGGCTTGATATTCTGGATATCGGACGACGCTTACCTGTTTATTTAATAAACAATAAGCCGAAAGCCTTTCAAGACTAAAGTTAAGGAACAGCACAGTAAATATATGGTCTTGTGAGGATACCATGTGACGATGGCAGATTTCCTCGATTAAGAGCATTATTGATTCTGATTTTTTTTCCAAAATAATCGGTGAGTTCCGGTCTCAGTGGAGTTATGTTGTCCATAGCAGTGGCCTGTGAACCCATCCCCAAATTCTTCCCCGAGTAAAATCCTGTCAACCGATCGCCAATCTGTACAGCTTGCATCAGGCAGTGGATCCGCTCTACACTTTTCACTCAGCAAAAGCGTGTGGTCACACACTACACTGCCCGTTGACAACAGGAGATGAGAGAGTATTTGAGGAAGACAATTATGGAGAGCATAAGGAGAGTAGGAAAGAAGATGATATGGAGCGAGACTGAAAACAAAGACAGAGTGACTTCACCCTAACGTAAGAGCTCAGGACCATTCCCCTCCCCTTTCCTGAGGACCAGAACTTGAGACTGTGTCGCTCCAGTTCAGCTTCTTCAACACAAAGACAAACAATAATATAATTCTGTTTGCTGCTTGGCAGTAAGTTTTAACGAAGATTATTATTCTTTGCACATTGAAGTGATAGATACAGTAAGTTGGATGATGCATTTTCGCAAAGGACCCTGAGTTGAGAGAAAAGTTCAATAGTATTCCCGTAACACCCTGTAGGAGAAGATTGGACAAACAAGCACGACCCGCAGTCTGTTACTGTACCGACAGGCTGCATCATAGAAACGTAGTAACATAGAAGATACCAACAGGATGAGGCAATTGGAGCATAACAGCCTGCGCCACCATTCATCACGATTATGTATGAACGTCCACTCAATAGATTAACCCTGTTTTTCCCCATAACCTTTGACCCCATTCACCCAAGTGCTATATCTATCTGCCTTGTGAGTTCATTCAATGTTTTGAAATCGACTATTTCCTGTGGTAATGAATTCCACAGGCTCACTACTCTTTGAGTGTAGAACTGTCTCCTCATTTCCATCGTAAGTGATCCAGCCCGAATCCCCAGGCTGTGATCTATGGCTCTGGTCACACTCAATTGGGAACATCTACCCTGTATCTACCGTCTACTCCACTTAGAGTTTTACAAGTCTCCATGTGGCTACCCCTCATTCGCCTGGAGTTCAGCGAGAACAATCCTGAACCCAATCACTCTCACCTTATATGGCAATTCCATCATGCCCTCAATCTGCCGGTGTAATTGCTGCATTCCTTCGAGAGTAAGAACACCCTTCTTCAGAAACGGAGACCAACATTGTTAACATTATTCGAGGTGTGGCCTCACCAAGCCCCTATTAAACTCTAGCGCACATCCCTGCTCCTTTACTCGAATGAAGACCAACATAGCATTTGCCACCTTTATCGTCTGCTGAACCTGAATGCTTACCTTTAATGGCTGGTGCACAAAGGTCCTGCTGCAGACACCTGTGTCCCAAGTTATAGCCAACCAGGTACTAATCTACTTTCTTGTTTGTGCTTCCAAGGTGAGCAATATAATTATACTAGTTATATTACATCTGACATTTACTTGCCTTTCATCCAACCTTTCCAGATAATGTTGAAGGAAATGTGCATCCTCATCGCAATTCTTACTTGTACCTAACTTCATATCATGTGCATGCTTTGAGGAATTACATTTTGTTGCCTGCCAAAATCATTGATATATATTGTGAATAGTTGGGTCCTAGCACCGATTCCCAAGGTACTTCACGAGTTATTGCCTGCGAATTTGAGAACGACACATTCATTTCTACTCTTTGTTTCTTCTCTGCCAACCAATTTTACACTGAACATGGAACATTGAACAGGACACCACAGTACAGGCCTTTCAGCCCTCAGTGCTGTGCCACCATTGACCTTACTCTAAGATCAGACGAACCTACATACCCTTCATTTTCGTAACTTCCAATTTCTATTCAAGAAACGTTCAAATGTCCATAAAGTATCTGACTCAACTATCACTTCTGAGAGTACATTCCAGGCACCCACCCATCTCTGTGTAAAGAATTCACCTCTGATATCTCCGTTAAACCTTCCTACAATTTCCTCCACAATGTGAAAATGTCTCTGATTATTCACTCTATCTCTGCCTCTCAACACATTGCGCACATCTGTCAAGTCATCTCTAAAGCATCTTCGCTTCAATGACAAAGGACGTAGCTCCCTCAATCTTTCTTCAGAAGACATTCCCCCCAGTCAAGGCAGCTTTCTGGTTAATGTTCTCTTATCCCACCCGAAAGCTTTCACATTTTTCCTAGAACGAGGTGACCAGAACTGAATAAAATAATCCAAGTGTGAAGTAGCCAGAGCTCTGTAGAGCTGCAGCGTATGTTATGAAGTTGAAGGTGTGCACTGTATCTTTGCGAAAGAGTGAATGCAGACACCTGTAATGTTACTGACAGCAGTTTCAGCGTGTACTTGAAACTTGAAAGTCTGTAACCTTGAGCTATGAAGTAAATATCTGAGCTTGGTTGCTACGATATCACAGCAATTTGAATTTAACCAATAAGTCAAAACTGTGCCCCAAGATATTAAAAACTAATCGAATTTGATTTTTACTGCCTTAACAACATTGAACCAATGCGATAATCCGATGCTTTGGGATATGAAAAGCAGACATTTTGGAAAGTTAGCTGAGAAAGATCACCGCCAGACAGACGACCTGCAAACTCTCTCTCAGAAGGTAACGTTTTCATAAGATGTATCTCTGCAGTAGGAAACCGAAAAAGACCCAGGGAGATCTAGACAGGGAGTAGGACACCGGAGAAGACGGCTGTGTTCGGTCTTGAAAACTGTTTCTACTTTAAATTTTATTGCGGCTTTATTGGATCAGCATACTGTTACAGAGTGTGCGGTAGATCAAAAACTTTCAAGAGAATGGAGACTTAGAGTTGTAAAACGTTGTTGGTTAATGTTCTGTTTTGTAGTTAAATAATATTTTTACTTATTTATTCTTTAATAGAGGAATTTAGGTAGTTATCTGTCAATTGTACTTTAACAGATTATGAGGCGAGCTGAGGTTTTCTGGTTTGATTGGTAGAAGGGTTCCCCATCGCGGCATAAGAGTCTGGGAGTCGAGTCCATAAATTTGGTCAGGTGTAGACAGACCCAGGCTGACATTTGGGCACATTTAAACAGTTCAAAGACTTGCCAATCCGTGTCCTAGATCATTAACTAAAACGTAGAGGAGACAATTCGTTTACTTTCTGTTGCTTGCGGTTTTTTTAAGTTAAAAGTGAGAGAATTGGCTCTGAAAATTGCTAAAGTCTTTCTGGGGTTTGAAGGCGATTAACAATTTTGCCAATAAACTTTCGAAGGAAAGAAAAGAATTAGCGAAATGTTTCGGATTGGATCTAAACAAGGACAAACGTAAAGAGAAAAGTCGAACTTAATTACTCAAACAATTAGGTGATTCAGAGAAAAAGACAGGTGCAGTAGAGTTAGGAAAACGTAAATTGCATTTTAGGAAAACCGAGTAAAAAGATAAAGAATTGGAGAGAAATGAGAAAGAGAGAGAAGAAAGCGAGAGAGATGAAAAAGAAAGAGAGAGGAAGAAGAATGACAGAAGGTACTTAGCTGAGCTAGAGATAAAGAAGAAAGAGAGAGAGACAAAAAGAGAACAGAGAGAGAAATAGAGAAAGAGAGATTAAACTTCGGAAGTTGTGACTTCACAAGAAAAATTAAGTTAACAGGATGGAGATGAAGGGAGAAGGTAGTGATATATACAAATATGTCAAAGCCTTCTTTATTTCATTTATAAACAATCGCTAGACAAATGGAGTGGTTACGGGACTTGTGGGTAGTTCTAATTCGGAATAAACAGAAAATTCGGACTAATGAGACCTTGGCAACACTGTCAGATGAGGGAAAAGGGATAATTCAAATGTAAAAATGGGTGTTTCGAGGATCATGAGTTTGTATCTAAAGCACATCGAGTGCCGTTCAGAAGCATAAAGAAGGAATCAGGTCAGACTTTGCTGAGTTTGAAAGAACTAAATATTGTCATATTGAAAAATGGGTGCGGGCCTTAAAAATAGATCAGACCTATGAGACTCAGATTATTCAGATTATTCCACTGGAGGTAGATTAAAAAATCCCCTTCCAGACACGATACGAATTCAAGTGAATGAACCCAAAATTCAGGAAGTGAGAAGAGCAGCAGACGAATATACATTCAAACAGAAGGCAAACCCCAGCTTCCAGCAAGACATTCATTCTGCGAGGGATAGAAGTTGCGAGAAGGGGAGATCCTACACTACGAAACAAAGAGTAGAAAACACTGGTAAACGTTTCTGATAGGTTAAAAAGGAAGCCTAAGAGGATGGAACGGGGGTGAAAGAACTTAGGTGTTTTTCACTGTTGTAAACTCACAGCGCTGGTCGTTAAAGAAAGGCACTGTGGGAAAAGATGTGGGAAAAGAAGCTGAGCCAGAGGCATTTCTGAAGGTCGTAAAGGAAATCCCATGAAAGTTCGAGGAGCTGCAGGAGAGTGCACAACCAAAGTAGTGACTGGGTATGATACTCGTGTCTGATCTCTATAAATGATTCACTTCTGTGGGTAAAGTTTACTCAGAAAGGAGTAGAAGGGCAATAATTTATAATTTTGAACGATACAGGATCTAACCAGTCTCTAATAGTAAGAGATGCAGGTATTTGCACTCTTTCTGATCTGTTATCCGAGAGTAGTAATTTGTGGGATAGATGGACAGATGTTCAGTGTTCCCCGATATAAGGTCAGGTTGGAGTGCCAACGGAAGACTGGGGAAGTAACAGTGGGTGTGATTGACAGAGCGTCAGTTCCCAGAACCCAGTTTCTTCTTGGGAACAATTTAAAAGGCTCCAATTAAGGAGTGAATGCCCTTGTCGTGGAAAAGCCGAGGGAAGATCACCAAACTGAGGAGGTAAAGGAAAGATTTCCTGGTTCTTTACCAGATTGTATAGTAACAAGGTACCACTCCCATAATTCATACCATAGTTCAAAATCTAAAGAATAAGGTGAGGGAGTTGAGATTCAGTTAGCGGGAAAACTGTTTGGTGCAATGGTGCATGAAAAACTGAATAGGCAGAGGGTAAAGCAGAAGGGATTAGTTCTGAAAGGCTAATGGACTGAGAACAAAAAGACGAGACAAGAAGATCGACATATATTGATGCATACTCAAAATGAAGGCAAAGATGATTCCTGATGGTTATTATCTTAAAAAACGAAATCTAGAGATGAAACTGGAGACCACGGAAGGTTTGTGCAGGGTTGAAATGGGTCGAAGTGCACCTGTTTGTGTTGCTGATAGTGTACACGGATGAAATGTCACGGGTTGTACATGAAGTACATATAGGTAGTCACCGAGATGCATCGAAGAGTAAGGCTAATGTACAAAACCCGTTTCTATTGCCCTGGAATGCACAAAGATTTGGTTAAATTTTGCTGTACGTGTCAAACATGCTAAATGGTAGGTAAGCCACAGGCGGTAATAAAACCAACACCTTTGTTGAGAAATCCTGCATTTAAAGAACATTTCACACGGGCTACAACTGATTGTGCAGTTCCCATCCTGAGAGTTACAAGTGGGAACCAATACTTGCGTACCATATTGGATGTGTCTACCAGATTTCCAGAGACAATTCCATTGCAGAGCATGAAGGGAAAATGGATGGTAGAGGAATTAGTAGCATTCTGCAATTGGTATGGCCAACCGAGAAAGTCTCAATCAGATCAAGGGTCTTATTTTTTGTGTTGGGTTGTTTAAGGAAGTCATAGATGGCTTATGTATACAAAGTTCTAATTCAGGAGTGCAAAATCCTGAATCCGAAGGAGCGTGATAAAGACGGCATTAGACGCTGAATGAAATGCTAAAAGTGTAGGGTTAGTCGAATGAGTGGGATGAAGTTCTCCCATTCGTTTTGCTTGCCAATCGATATGCCCCAAATGAACCTACTCAGTTTACTCCCTGAGAGTTAACATTCTAACGTGAAGTGAAGGCCCTTAAAATTGATTAAAGACAAATTGACAGCGCCAAATTGGGAGGCCTCACACTTGGATTATCTATCAGAGGTGAGGGAGAGATTAAATAGAGCATGTGAGTTAACTAAAAATGCACCTGAAGAGAGCACAATATATGATGAAGGAGGTGCCAGATAGAGGATCTGAAATTCTGACTTATTCCTGTGGAGATGGCGCAGTCCTGTTAACCATTGAGAAGAGATCACTGGATAACAGAGAAGAGGTTGAGTCATGTAAACTAACGTGTACAGATGCCGGTTAGAGAAAAAAAAAACTGTATCAGACGTCATGTGAACATTTGAAACCTTAATATAATTAAGTAGGAACTGGAAAAAAATGTGCTGGTAACTGCGCCACAGACTGAGGAATCAAACCCAAATGTTGTGCAGTTGATGCACCACAGAATACGTTAAACAATCGTAAAAGTTAATAAAGTACCTGTCTCAGCAACAAAGAACACATTTGACAGGGTTGTTGCAGCATGATTAGGACATACGCAGGACGAGGATGGGGAAGACTAATGTTATTGCGCATGAGCTTGACGTATGATTGCTGTTCCGATAAAACAATACCACTACAGACTCAATCCTTTTAAACCTGTATTGGTCTGGAAGAAACGAAGGCAATGCTCAACAATGATATCATCGAACCAAGGCAGAGTGAGTGAATTTTGACGATTGTGTTCGTTCCCAAACTTGACGGGCCTCAATGATTTTGCGTGGAGTGTTGCAATATCAATGCTGTAATTGAATACCGACATTGGCAGACGGTTTAGAGAATGTTGAAAAAGGTAGTGACTCACAAAGTTGGATTTACTGGGTGGTTATTGGTAGGTACCTTAACCAGATAAAGCAAAAGAAATGTCTGCATTGGTAACACCAAACGGGTAATCAATTGAACGTGATACCCATTCGAATGAAGAACCTACCACCGTCCCTCCCCCCACCTGCCCACATTCCAAAGACACATGAACAGAGTTGTGTCTCAGTTAACAAACTGTGCCGTCTATTTGGCCGTGATAGTGATCTTTACTGAGTTCTGGAAAGATCACCAGATAGAGTTGGCAGTTTCTTTGAACGATTAAGGAAAGCAAAATTATGGAAAACAAAATTCGCGAACGCAGAGGTGGCATCCTTGAGAAATAAATCCGGTCATGGACACTGAATTCAAGGAAAACGAAGACGAAGGCCACCGACGAATTTACACGACCAAGTTTGGAAAAAGAGGTGCTCCGACTTTTGGGAGGAAGCAGATTCTATTGGAAGTTTGTTCCAAACTTCATTTGCATAGTGGCACCATTAAGAGATTTGGTGAAGAAGAACACCATTTCTTTCTAGACAGAACGATGTGAAAAGATATTTGAGAATTAACAGCAGTATTAACCACCGCAGCAATTTTAGCAACACAGAACGTTTCGAAACACTTCAAAATTGCAATCGATGCTGGCAACATAGGAATTCGAGTTGTACTAGAAAAGGAAGATGCTAATGAAATTGAACTGTCAGTTGGTACTTTTCAATGAAGCTTAAAATGCACCAGAGAAAATACTGCACAATACAAAATTAACTATTGAGTTTGTACTGGCCATCCAACATTTTAATAGTAATGTCGTCAATCATGTTTCGGAGATAGTTGTGTATATGGATCCCAATTTTCTTATATTTTTGGAACGCTTTAAAGACAAGAATATGAGACTATTTCTTTGGAGGTTTCTGTTATAGACGTTTTATTTAAAAATTGGACATATTGCAGATCGTAAGAATGCGATAGTAGTTGCGGCATCGGGTATTTAACAGATAAAATATAGATAAGATGGAACAGATTCCAAATGTTATATACAAGTGTATGCAGAAGTTAATATGAACAGATATTAACGTCCTATATATTTCATAGTAATAGAATTAAGAATTAGAACAAAAATAAGCTATCTTTACATGATGATGATCCATTATTTTCCGAAGACGGAGGTGTTCCGAAGCTGAAGACGTGCACAGTACCTTTAAAAGAGGGTGAATGCAAGCACCTGTCACATGACAGACAACAATCTCAGCATGTACTGAAAAATTACAAGTGTGTAATGTTTGGTTTTGAAACAGTACCTGAACTTGGTTGTGATGTTTTTACAGCAGTTCGAATTTAACCAATCAGTTTAAATTACGCCCCAAGATACTGAAAATCAATCGAATTTGAATTTTTCTGTTTTGAAAACATATGCCGGAAATGTAGACACTTTGCCAGAATAAGAGCACCGCCTGCCATTGTCAGACAAATCCCGTGCAAACCCCCTCCATTAAAGTTAGCTTGTTCATATGAAACATCTTTCGAGCAGACGACTGAAGACGTCCCAGGGACATCTACCGGCAGAGGGAGTTCGCCACCGCAGACGACTGGTGTGGTTTCGTTTTGAAAATTGAATTTGGTGTAAATTTAAGAATGGCTTTGTTGGATCAGTGTATTGTTATAGAGTAGAAGGTAGTTAACACACCTTTCGTGAAGAAGGGCTTATGCCCGAAACGTCGATTCTCCTGTTCCTTGGATGCTGCCTGACCTGCTGAGCTTTTACAGCAACACATTTTCAGCTCTGATCTCCAGCATCTGCAGCCCTCACTTTCTCCTCCAGTTAACAGACCTTTCAGAGAAAGAAGGCTTAAAATTGTAAATAGCTGTTGTTTAATATTGTTTTTTGGAGTTAAAGATTAATATTGTTACTTATTCTTTAAGCAGTGAAATCTTGGTCGTTCTCTGTCACTCGTACTTCAACAGATTACGAGGTGAATCGAGTTGTTCTGTGTGTTTGGGATAATTAGCAGAAGGGTTCACCACGTGCTGTAGCACATTAAATTGCGGCTATTAAAATCAGTACCACAACTAATGAATGCACCACACCATCCACCTTCTTAACAAACCTATCAACTTGGGTGGCAACTTTGAGGGATCTATGGACATGGATATCAAGATCACTCTGATCCTCCACACTGCCATGAATCCTGCCGTTAACCCTATGTTCTGATTTGAAATTCGACATTCAAAAGTGAAATACTTCACACTTTTCCAGTTTGAACTCCATCTTCCACATATCAGCCCGGTTCTGCATCCCATAAATGTCTCATTGCAACAGGCAAAGCCCTCCACAATATCCAGAAATCAACCAAACCTTGTGACATTGGCAAAATTACTAACCTCTCCTTCCACTTCCTAATCCAATACGCATATAAAAAATCAGACGTCCCAGAACTGAGGCCTTTTAAACTACAATTGTCATCGAGCTCCTGTCTGGATACTTTCCACCAACTACCAACCTCTGTGGTCTATGGGCCAGCCAATTCTATATCCAGACAGTGAGGATTTCCCCATTCCTATATTGCCTTACGTTTTGAATGAGCCTACCATTGGGAAACGTATCAAATGCCTTGCCAAAATCCATGCACACCACAACCACTGCTCTCGCTTCATCAACGTGTTTTGACACATTCTGAAAAAAATCAACAAAATTTGTGACGCATATCCTGCCCCTCACAAAGCCATGCTGACTATCTCTAATTAAACTGTGGTTTTCAAAGTAATCATAAATCCTGTCTCTCAACATCCTCTCGAATAATTTGTCCACCACTGACGTTTGACGAACTGCTCTGTAAATTTCCCTATTCGTTTTCTGGAACAAGGGACGAGCATTTGCAGCCCTCCACTCACCTGGTGCTTCTTCCATGGACAGTGAGGATGCAAAGATCATCGGTAAAGGCGCAGCAGTCTCTTCCCTCACTTCCTGTAGTAACCTTGGGCATATCCCACCTGGCCCAGCTGATTTATCGATTTTTCTGTTTTCTTTTATATTTCAGCACAGCCTCCTTCCGAAAATCAACCAATTCCAGTATTTCAGTCTGTATCACGCTGTCCTCAAAAACGTCAAGATCCTTCTCAGTCGTGAATACTGAAGCAAAATATTGATTAAGGACCTCGCCTACCTTTTCGAACTCCAGGTAAACGTTGCCTCCCCGAACCCTGATCGGGCTTACCCTCACTGTGGACATCGTCTTGTTCCTCACTTCAGTGTAGAACGCCCAAGTGTTTTACTTCATCCTACCCGTTAAAGCTGTTTCATTTCCTATTCTAGTTCTGCTAAGTTCTTTCCTCCGTTCCTTGTTGGCTATCATGTAAACATCTAAAGTCCTAGCTGATCCTTTCGTCCTCAACGTTAAGGAAGCTTATTTCTCCTTCTTGATGCGATGTGCCACATCCCTTGTAAACCACTGCTTTTACAATCCTTGTCTCAGTAGGACAACATATACAGAACTATCAGCAGGTGTTCTAAAACAACCTGCGCACTTCAGTTGTACACTTCCCTGAGAACATCTGTTCCCATGTTAGGCGTCCCAGTTCCTGTCTGATATCATTGTAATTCCAACCTCCCTCCAATACTGACCTATACTGCCTGCTCCTCCCCTTCTCCATGACGATAATACAAGTCGGGGAATTGTGAACGCTGTCAGGAAAATATTCTCCCAAAGCGAGGTCTGACACCTGGCTTAGTTGGTTTTCAAACAGCAAATCCAGTATATCTTCCTGTCGAGGAGAAAGCAATAACTTCATTTGCTGTAGCTCAGAATCGAGAGAGTGGTGATGGAAAAGTATAGCAGGTCCTGGAGTATCCGAGAAATAGCAGAATCGACATTTTGGGCATTCAACAGGAATGAGGCTCAAAGGCTGCGGAATTGGAATGAGAGATAAATGGAAGGAGTCTGGGGTTGGGACGAATGGACCTGGGAATGGGATAGGTAAATGAAGTTGGGGATAAGAGGATAGGTCAGAGAGGAGACTGGAGCGGATAGATAGGAAACGTGATGGACTGCTCAAGCGGGCGGTTCTGAGTTTGACGTTTGATACTGGGGTAAAGTGGGGGGTGGAGAAATGTGGAAACTGGTTAAATCCGCATTGATCTCTTGAGGTGACAGGGTCTCAAGGTGAAGTATGAGGCGTTCTTTTTTCAGTCGACGTGTGGTAAGGGGTTGGTGATGGAAGATGCCCAGGACCTGCACGTCCTTGACTGTTTAGGAAAGGGAGTTGAAGTGTTCAGCCATCGTGTGGTTAGCAGTGGATGCTTGTGTCCCAGAGATGTTCTCTGAAATGATCCACAAGTTGGCGTTCTGTCTCCCCGATGAGGTGCAATTGACAGAGTAAATGACATTAGTGGAGCAGAACTTAAGTTTCTATCGAATGTGGAAGAATCACTGGACGTCTTGGAAGGAAATGGGGGGCATGGGCGCAGATGTTGCACTTTCTGCGGTGTCAGGGGAAGGTGGAGGGAGCCGGTTGTTGACTGGTGAGTGACGTGGATCTACCGAGGGAGTTGTGAAGGGATTGATCTCGCTAAAATGCTGATAGTGGTGGGGACAGAAATATGTCTCTGTTGGTATGGTTCGTTTTTAGGTGGATGAAATAGCGGAGAATGATGCAGTGTATACGGACATTTGTGTGCTGGAACGGGAGGAGCGATGGGTTTCTGTACTTTTAGCGTTAGGAAGGGTGGGGCTCCAGTGCAGAAGTGTGGGAAGCAGATGAAATGAGCTGGAGGGCATTCTCAACCACGTGTTTCTGATGACTGCAGAAACTCATGTCTGTTCCTGTAACGATTGAATCTCATACCACTAACACTTTGCCTTCTTCCCTTCATTAGCACAGAGCCAGGCTCATTGCCAGAAATCTGGCCACTGAGGCTTTCCCCGTTTGATTCTTAACACGCTGTGCAACAGTATCCAGAATGGTATACATATTATTTTGGGGAACGACCACATGGGATCCCTGCATTGCTTGCCTCTTCCCTTTGCCTCTCCTGACATTCACCCAGCTGCATTTATCCTGTGAACTCGCTGTGACTACCTCCCCATAACTCCTCCCTATCACACCATCAGCCTCCCAAAATATCCGAAGTTCATCCAATTCCCTCTCGAGTTCCACCACGTTGTCTGTAAGGAGCTGAAGTTAGGTACACCTCTCGCGGTTGTAGTCAGCATATGGAGCAGTATAATCATTACATCCTACATCCTGCAAGATGACAATGTAACTGCACTGGCTTCCATCCCCTCTGCTCTGAATTACCAACAGACATTGATGAAATGCAAGAAAATGAAAAAAATATAGCTACCTTGCCGACCCTCAACACATGGTCTTTCTTTCCTTGGAAAGAGGAGGATAGTGGGAGTGAGACACTATGCGTGTTGTGCCTCGTTTTTCACCACAGCCTGAATACATCAGTTTTCTATCCAACTCTATAAGTCCATCCAATCCCATGCACTTTAATCTTGCACAATAACCTGTTCTACAGGACTTTGTCAAATGTTTCCAAAGTCCAAATATACCATATCGAATGACTCCCACTTGTCAACTGTACTGGGTGCATCTTCATAGAATTTCAACATGTTTGTCTACCATGATTTCCCTGTCAAAATCCATGCTGGCTCTTTCGGATTCTGCCTTTCCTTTCTAAATATTCCACTATAAAGTCCTTCGTACTGGATCCGAGAATTTTTCCCACGACCCATGTTAGGCTCACTGGCCTATAAATTGCTGAAACAATTGAAAGGAAAGGAGACAATCCTGGGCGGAATGATTAATGAATTAATTTGATTGATTGATGAATTTGGGTGAAGGTTTTTTGCAGCACATTCTTCAGCTGCTGTCTGAATGTCGTCTGGGTCACGGCATAAATCGCGGTGTTTGTGCAGCAACTGAGGAGCTGCAGCATGAAGCCTAATTCCAGCACAAAAGTATCCAGATGTATTGATGCATCCCCGGATAACCACACCCGTTTCCATATAGAAAAAAACATTAACATTGACCATAACAGGATGAAATTGGCCGAGATCACAAACAGCAAAATAATGGACATTTTTCGATTTTGCATTCCTGTGTCACGTTGACCGTTCCCATTGGTGCGAGCCCGGACCCTTCTGTGGGCTCTGCTGGTCACTAAAATGTGTCTGACGGTGAAGGCATTAAGCAGCACAATCAGGAGGAATGGAAGCGCCGGAGTAAGAATGTAATGGAGGAACTCGATAGTGAACCAGACAGGAGAGACAGAAGCATTGCGCCTTGCTTTACAAAACCAAGGGGAGTTCCACAGGGAATACCAAGCTGTGAACATAAAACACCAGAAAATGTTTTTTAAGCAGCTCAGCACAGTCACTGTTCCCAGAACCACAGCCGCCGTTTTCTCACTGCAATATTTACTTTTTAGCTTCTGGCAACAAATGGCCACAAATCGATCAATGGTGAAAGTGACAGTGAACCAGACAGAACAGTCAGTGGCTGCATAAAGCAGGACGGCGTGGGTATTACACACGGGGATGTACTTCACGAAAAAAAACCGTTTATAATAAAGGATGGGAATGTGTCTCAACACAAGGTCGAGGATAATGACCAGTAGGTCTGCCACTGCCATGGCCCCCAGATAACGTCTAATACATGGAATCAATCCACAATCTTTACAAAGCAGGACGTAGATCGTCACTACGTTAACTGTGAGGAAGGAAAACAAACACATTATCCATCAGCCTGGAAGCAGAATTATCAGTTTGAATGAGAATAGAGAGAGATTTTCAAATGACTCACTGTATTCAGAGATTTCTTGAAATAATTTGAACTGAAATAACAAATGATAACTTCTGAATTATTCACAGAAATGTGAGGTAATCCGTTAGAAACCCTGCCTCCCCAAGCAAACAGCAACACACCCATAAGAACGTTTCGAGGACATTCCCGCACACTCGATCACCCGAGAGCAGACATAGGTCACTTCTTTCCAGTTCCTAATTTGGTGGGTGAAAAACTTGCTGTCCTCTCTCTGTTCCTTTGAGACAAACGGAGGTGGGAAATTGCTGTTTTTTAGTTTAAGTTGAGGGCGATCCTCCGTCTTGAAGAAATGAAAACTCAGGGAAAGCATATTTACACATCTAATTGCCTGACGGGACTTCAGAACAGTGTCTCCTTCTCTCTGGAACTGGATCACTTCCTTCTGGACCTTCTCTTTTGTTCAATCCATTAACATTCGTCCTTTCACAAATCATGTCAGGGATAGAACGTTGCGGGACATGTCAGTTTTAAACTGTGAGAGAGTCATAAAAATCCATCTCATAAAGGCCCTTCTGCCCATTACGATTGGTGAGATCTACTCAGTCTCAAGGTTCGAATCTCTCCCCAAACTCAAGTAAACTGACTCTTTGCAGAAAGAACCGATAAGATTAAGTCAATACCACGATCGTTTGTTGTAAGATCTTGCTTAAATATCATATAGTCCTTATTCAGAGATCTCTTCAACCTCCTATCTTCACTTTTGTATAACACTTTTAAGTATACAGTGTTCCAGATATTCCGTCCCCCATATCAGATACCAGGCAGCTCTGCCTTTCATAAGCCTTGAAACCATATTCATTTCAATCAATGCATGCATTGAAATTCTCATTCTTCTTTGAGAATAAAACACCCATTCCGATAGAGTGCCTTTCATTTTAAGCCGTTATTATGATGTTATTCCCTGCTTATTTTTTCAGTTTATTCAATATTTTGATTAGTGAGAATACAGTCTGACCCAATCTTATCACAGAATCAGACCCGATGGGAAATGTTAGTTGAAGCCCATCACCATTCCTGGTTGGATCCTGGTCCACCGGCAGGACAGAACCACCAGTGGTGGGGACATCGCGGGATGCAGTTAGGGAAAGTGTTACTGTGGAATTCCCCAACATTGATTCCAGAAGCCGGGAAATCGCATGCTAGCAGGTGACAGTTGGTCGAAGAATCACCTGATGATGAACATCTACTGTCCTCTGTGATAATTCAGTTTCCCTTGATATTAAAATAAATCAGAGAAAACACTAATTTGACAAGGGCACATGACGTAATATGTGTGTGGGAGTTCAATGTCCATCACCGAGAGTGTCTCCACGGGGCCACCACTGACTGAGCAGGGACACGGCGCAGATATACAGTAGCCAGACAGTGGGAAGTGATGGGCGAATCAACAAGAGGAAACCATTCTCACAAACCACTTGACACAGATGGATATATCCTTACCAGTGTCTGTAGAAGCACCCAGCACACAGTCCTGGTGGAGAGAACGTATCAGCCACATATTGAAGATATTGTCAACTGGCAAAAATTAGTGTTTTAAAGTTTAACAGAACTTCATCACTGCAGTGACATAGTGACCAGTGTTAGGCTCTTCATTATTTGCAATCTATATCAATGGTTCAGTTCCGTGGAGCAAATGAGTTCGAACTAAATTTTCATGACACGAAGATAGACAGGGAACTAATTAATCCATTGGAAGGAAAGAGTCTGTGAATGGATAAGCATGAACAATAATTTGACAGATGGTATATAAGGCGAGTAACTCTGAACCTGTAAATTTTCCATAAGAATGAAAAGGGTGTATATTACATGAATGCGGAGAGATTACAGGATATTGAGATACAGTGTGTACTGGAAGGTTCACCCTGACCCAGTCAGACATGGGAAGTGTTGCTCCATCTTTCTGATGATCTGCTCCCTGATGTCCCAGTGGCCCCATTACACTCAGTACACACGGGACATTTTGATGTAGTTGATTAGCAGTGGGAAGTCCTGCGGGGATGAGTGCTTTGAGCGGTTTATCAAGTGGATGGCCTTTTTACGAGAGGCCACCTTTTCTTTCCAAGTGGAGACTCGACGAGGATGTAAAGGGCTAACTGCTTCTGAATGGAGAAGCTACGGCTGCTGCCAGGAGAGTGATAATTCACCAACATGATGTACTGTGCATGGTCATACTACAACATTAATAGAGTGAAACATAGAAGGCTCAATCATAGGGATGTGCATACAGAAAAAAGGCATTGCCTCATCAGCCGAAGAGGCAATTTAAGAGTAACAAAAAGACGGGGTACTGGGCTAATGGTCGGATACTTGGTAGTGTGGATGAGCAGAGGGATCTTGGTATCCATGTACACAGATCTCTGAAAGTTGCCACCCAGGTAAATAGTGCGGTGAAGAAGGCATATGGCGTACTGGCTTTTATTGGTAGAGGAATTGAGTTCCGGAGTCCTGAGGTCATATTGCAGTTGTATAAGACTCTGGTGCGGCCGCATCTGGAGTATTGTGAGCAGTTTTGGTCGCCATACTATAGGAAGAATGTGGAGGCACTGGAACGGGTGCAGTGGAGGTTTACCAGGATGTTGCCTGGTATGGTAGGAAGATCGTATGAGGAAAGGTTGAGGCACTTGGGGCTGTTTTCATTGGAGAAAAGAAGGGTTAGGGGTGACTTGATAGAGGTGTACAAGATGGTGAGGGGTTTAGATAGGGTTGACCATGAGAACCATTTTCCACGTATGGAATCAGCTATTACGAGGGGGCATAGCTTTAACTTAAGGGGTGGTATGTATAGGACAGATGTTAGGGGTAGATTCTTTACTCAGCGAGTCGTGGGTTCATGGAATGCCCTGCCAGTAGCAGTGGTGGACTCTCCCTCATTATGGGCATTTAAGCGGGCATTGGATAGGCATATGGAGGATAGTGGGCTAGTACTGCGCTGTATTCTTCTATGTTTCTATATGAAATGGTTAGTTCGATCAAGACCATTATCCCCTCCACACTCGTCTCAAAACTGCATGACCTTGGTCTATTCTCTGCTCACTGCAACTGGTTTCTCAGTTCCTGACTCACAGATCGCAATCAGTGAGAATATGTAACTGCACCTCTTTCAAGATAACACGCAACACTGCAGCTCATGCAGGATGGACCTTCAGCCCTTTCCTGCACACCCTGTACAACCGTGATTGTATTGACAATTTCCAATGGAATGCCATCGACAGGTTTGCTGACAACAGCACCATAGTAGGAAGTATAAATGAAAAATGCAGAAATAAGGTCGAGGGCTTGTTGACGTGATGCAATGAGAACAACTTCGCTCTCAACGTCAGCAAAACTAAAGAAAAATTTTTGACTGCCGAAAAAAACGAGCAGGACATGGCCTCATCCACATCAAAGGAACAGAGGTTGAAAGGGTGAATAGCGTTAAGTTCCTTAGAATGTTTATAACCGACAATGTGTCCTGTAACTCCCACGTAGATGCAACGGTGAAGAAGGCTCAGCAACGTCTCTTCTTCCTCAGGCGCCTCTGCAAATTCTGCGTGACCATAAGGACTCTCAACAACTTATGCACCATTGGAAGAACACTGTGGTGCTGGTGTCAACCAATTTGTAGATGACATTTATTTGGAAATTTCCAACACAACCACAGTTGTACTGCGCGTGCAGGCAGGGACTGTGAGTGCAGACTATCCGGAACAGAAAGCCTTTGGTATGGCAACTGCTGTGCCGAGGACCATAAGAAAGTACAGAAGCTAGTTTGGGCGTGGTACTTGATCGTGTTGGCAGACTTTGCATAGAAATAAGCAGTGTAACTGGAGTTCATGGATGGCAGGTTGGCTTCCGTGATAGTCAGGGTTGTACACATCCCATCAGGAAGAAGACACAGAAGCCTGAGCACATTAACGAAGTGGTTTAGGAACAATTTCTCCCAGGCTGTTATTAGACGAATGAATGCAATCTCTCACCTCAAATTTTGCTGACCTCCCTAACATTGCTCTTGCCTATTCCACTACCTGGACATGTTAACAACTGTGCCTCAGTCTAATTACTTCTGATCTATATATCCTTGCTTGGTATGACCTGTCTGCACTGCTTATAAGCAAAATCTTTCACTGCTGTTTGGTTTCACAAGACACTCAATCAATCAATCATTCAGTCAATATCACATTATCAATCCACCACACAGAACCTGCCCAGACACGTCTTTTTTAATTCACTCACACGAAGAGGTCATCAATGGCTGGACCATTGTTCATTTCTCAGAGGCAGTTAAGAATCTGCGTCGGGAATCACAAGTAGGCCAGTCCAAGTAAGGATTTACGTGCATTAACCTATAAACGTGGACTAGGTATCTGTCGAGTATTTGGACTTATGTAGAACTCAAACACATTGATCTATAAACCTGTTTCAGATAATCTGTCCAGCACTGGGAACTGTGCCGACCTCACCAGTGTACAGATCTCAAAACCCAGATGAGGTATATATCCAACGAATACAGCTGTGCAATGAACGCCAGTCACTTAATCTATGAAGAAGGATCATTATCATCCAAGTATGTAGAGCAGTGAATACCACCACCAGTGCGTTGTTGGGTAACAGTGTGTTCCATCACTGGTCAGCGTGGGGAAACTTACAGCCAATAGTGGAAGTGACAAATGTGCAGCTCACATCCATGTAGAGCTCGATATCACCGTTGTGCCATAACAAAGGGTGTTTGTGGGTGTGAAAATCACGGCCAGAGAGAGATGGCAGGAAACTCTTTGAATTGTCAACATATGGAAGGGCTGTGGGAAATAGACAGAAAATGAGAGATTGATAGACAATGTCAGTAGCGGGGCATGTTCACAGGTTTTAGAATGATGAAATATACACACGTCGATACTATCCTGTAACATGTGCCAGTGATTCTTGGAAGGACGCGTGAATGAGTTGTTGGCGTGTGGTCAGATGCTGGAGAGCCTTGAATGAGCATTTGTTCTGCAGCTTTCTAACTGGAAGCGGAGTAAGCAGAATACTCGGTTCATTGGGCTAGATTTAAGAATAATGTGCCCCAGTGCCATTTTAAGTGTTTGCGACAGAGTATTTATCTCCACGAGGACGAGCTAGTTTCCTGGAGCTATCTGAGCGAACTCAGCTCATTAGCTACCCTCCTCACACCATGGTGTCACTCTCATTATGTGCCAGCCCGATTCTCCCAACTATCATGGCTGGAGGTACTCACCATCCCTGAGATGCCTCTGACTGTTCTGTGATCCCTGGAACTGATGCCAATCTTCAAAGGCCAACGGGCACAGGATTGAACTTTCTCAGTTGAGAGCTGCCTGCACAGTTTAACCTGAGCAAGGCATATATGGGACAATCACACAATCATTTGTCGATAGAGACACGGAGGTCCTGTTGTATTGGTCAGCACAGAGGCAGACTATTCTCTTCCCACAGGAGACCACACCACCAAACCCACCGAGCCTGGTCGGAGCTCATCACGTGCTCAGGGCAGTATTTGCGGTCTAAAGAGTAATCCAGCAATACAGAACATGCATCACAGCACAAAGAACAAATAAAGTTTCACCACAGGAGCAGGCCCTTCGGTCCTCCCATCCTGTGCTGATCCAGATTCTCTATCTGTACCTGTCGCATATTTTCTAATCATCTGTGCCCCCTTTCTCCCCACCCATTCACGTATCTGTTTTGCTACCCATTAAATGGCGCTACTGCACCCATCTCTAGCAGCTCCGCTTGCAACAGATTGCAGGCACCCACCAACCTCTACGCACAGAACTTTCCACGCATATCCTCCTTTTTTTCCGTCTCACTTTGAACTCGTTACCCCAGGTAATTGATTCCCCCACTATGGAAATAACTGCTTCTTGTGATCCACCTTGTCCGTACATCTTATGGTTTTGGAGACCTCAATCAGGTTCCCGCCAACCTCTGTCTTTCTAATGAAAGTAATCATAATCTACTCAACATGTTTTCACAGCGAGTGCCTTCCACACCAGAAACATCCTAGTGAACTACCTCTGCAACCTCTCCACAGCATCCACATCGTTTTGGTATTGAGGCAAACAGATCTGAATGCAATGTTCCAAATGTGGCCGGCCAAAGTCTTATCCAAATATAAAATGACCTGATAACTTTTGTATTCAATACTCCATCCAATGAAAAAAAAGGTTCAGAAAGATTGACGCATAGCTAATGTTGTCCTTTTTTTTTCAAGAAGGGAAACAGGAAAAATATAGGAACCTCTCGGCTGATGAATCTCACATCAGTGCTTGGGAAGTTTTTGGAGAGAATTCTAATGAATAGGAGTTACGATTATTTTGAAAAACAGTGCCTAACTAAGGACTGTCAGCCGGGCGTTCTATTGGGCCCATCGTGTTTATCAACTTGTTTGATTTTTTTTTTAAGAGGTGACGGAGATGATTGGTGAGAGTGGAATAGTGGATGTTGTCGGCACGGATTTTGCTAAAAGTTATATTGAACATGACACAAATAAAATTAATTCCTTCTGCCTGCCGTTGGCCGATAAACCTTCGTTCCTTCCATTTCATGTGAATATCGAAATGTTTCTTAACTGTCCTTAATGCATCTACCATCACCAACATCACCCCTGGCAGTACCTTCCAGACCACTGCAACTCTCTATTTAAGGCTGTTGCAGAAGGTTAAAATACATGGGATTTACAGGGACTTGACTGTGTGGATTCAGAATTGGCTTGCTCACAGAAAAATACTTAAGAATAATTTTGAATGATATAGTGGGATATAGATCAGTTGGAGGTATGGGTGGGGAAAGGGCATATTGATCGGTATCTGGGTAAATGTGAGGTGCTGCACTTTGGGATAGCAACTGTTGAGAAAACTTCCACGATTAATGATAGAACCTTGAACAGCATTAATTTACAAAAGGATCTTGGGGTTCAAGGACACAACTCGCTTTAAATGATCAAACAATTATAGAGGGTAGTACAGAAGGCATATGACATGCTTGCTTTTCCTTATCGGAGAATTGAGTACAAAGATCGGAATGTTATCTTGCAGCTTTATAAGAGCGTTGCGTCGGCTGCACTAAGAGCATTGCTTTCAAATGTGGTCGCCACATGACAGAAAGGATGTAGAGGTTTTGGAGCGAGTGCAGAAGAGGTTAACGAAGACACTGTTTGGATTCAATTTTATGAAATTTGAGGAGAGGCTACAAAAACTCAAGCTGTTTTCTTTGGAGTACAGTGGCTGAGGAGAGACTTGATATAATTATTGAAAATTATGAGATATCTAAATAAAGTTGATGGTCAGAAATTTTCTCACAGTGATGAAATATCTAAAACGCTTGGGTTTGCAATTATGGTTGTAGGGAAGTTCAAACGAGATTTGCAGGAGGCTGGAACGCTCTGGTGGTGGTGGTGGTGATGCCAGAGTGGAAAGGGGCGTTTAACAAAGTTTTTGACAAGCATATGAATACGAAAAGAATGGAGAGTTATTGAACAACGGCAGACAGAAGGGATTAGTTTAATTTGGCGTCATGATCTGCACAACATTGTGGGACAAATGGCCGAATCCTGTACTGTACTATTCTACGTTTCATGTTCTAACGAGACTCAATGTGAATGCAGCCGCAAACCTCACCCAGACTTGAATCACCAGATAATTTGGTCTTCCTGAATAAAGCATTTCACAACACAACTTTCAGGAGCAAAACACTTATTATTCAATATCTTTACAAAGGAACATGAGGGATAGGAACAAGATTATATCATTCAGAACTTCATTCATTACGATCACACCTGATATACTCACATCTTCAAATCGAATTTCATGCCACTCCTTCTATTGTTCAACTCAAGTCGGACCAAAACATCAATCCACTTGCTTTTGAAAATATTTTCAATGATTGAGACTCCGGAAGTCTCTTAGTTCGAGAGATCACAGGCTCGCTGACATCTGAGAGAAGATATTCTTTTACATCCCATTTTTAAATGAGTATCCCCAGATCAATAAATAAGTCGGCTCTCGTTCCAGATTTCCCTCGGTTTGGAAACATCTACTCAACATCCCCTCTATCAGACACCCTTTGAATCGCACAAGTTTTAACAATATGATTCTTCATTCCTTTCAACCATAAGCTATAAAATTAACAATCTCACAACACCAAGTTATAGTCCAGCAGGTTTGTTTGGAAGCCTCAGCTTTCGGAGCACTGCTCCTTCATCAGGTAGCTCGTGGAGCAGGATTATAGGGTACGGCATTTACAGTAAACGTATTTAATTTTAAATTATGTTTCCGATATTGCTGCACCTGTAACTACCTGATAAAGGAGAACCCGAAAATGTGTACGTTCAAATAAGCATGTTGGACAACCTGGTGTTGTATGATTTTTTAACTTTGTCCACCCCAGTCCAATACCGGTAACTCCTCAACAATAATTAAGGGCCTACCTTGTTGGTAAGACCGTAAGACCATAAGACCACGGAACAAAAATTAGGCCATTCAGCCTATTGTATCTGCTCCTCAATTCAATCAAAGCCGATAAGTTTTTCAACCCAATTCTCGATCTTTCTGCCAGTTACACTTGATCCCCTTGGTACTGAAGAACCTACTGATCTCAATCTTAGAAACAATCAATGACCTGGTCACCACAGCCTTCTGTTGCTGTGAGTTCCATAGATTCATCACTAGCTGGTTGAAGAGATTTCTCCTTATCCCCAATATAAAAAGTTTTCCCTCTGCTCTAATGTGGTGCCCTTGGTGCGAGTCTCGCCGGTCAATGGAAACATCTTGCTAACATCTATTCTGTGCAGGCCATTCAGTATTCTGTATGTTGCAATTAGATACCCCCATCGTTCGAAACTCCATCGAATACAGATGAACAGTCCGCAAATGTTCTTCATACGTTCAGTTTTTCATTGCTGACATCATTCTTGTGAACCGCCTCTGAACATGCTCCAAGGCCAATATATGATTTATGTGATATGGCGCAAAGAAACGGCGCAAAATGTTCCAAGTGTTGTCTGGCCTGAGACTTATAGAGCTTCGGAAGTTCGAAAGTATGGCCTTGACTTTATATTCAAGTCTTTTCGAAATAAACGCCATTTTTGCCTTTGCCTTCCCAACTTCTCAATTAACCTTCAAATTTACCTTGAGGGAATTCTGGACGAGAATTCTCAACTCTCTTTGCACTTCAGAATTCTGAACTTTCTCCTGATTTGAAAAGTAATCTATGCCTCTTTTCTTCTTTCCAATGTAAATGACCTCTTACTCGCCCATGTTGTACTACACCTGTCATTTCTTTGTCCACTCTCCTAACCTGTCCAAATCTTTCATCATCTTTCCCTGCCTCCACAATACTGTGTCTTTCTATCTATCTCTGCATCGTTTTAAAAATTCGCCAGAATATTCTCAGTTCCATTTTCAGGTCGTTAATCTTTAAAGTGAATAGTTGTTCTCCTAACACAGCCTTGTGGAACACAACTTGTCACTAGCTGCCATCCTGAAAAGTACGTTTTTTTCCCATTGTCTGATTTCTGCCAGACAACAAAGCTTCTATCCATGTTAGCACCTTGCTTCTGACACCATGGAACTTACCTTAATCAGTGGATTCCTGTCGGCACATTGTTAAAGGTCCTCTTGAAGTCCAGGCAGATAATCATTGTTTTTCCTTGGTCTAACCCGCTCGTTGCTTTCTCAAATACTTTCAGCAGATTTATCTGTCAAGATCTCCCCTTGATGAAATCATGTTGACTATGCCACACTTTACCATACACTTTCAAGTGTTTGGAAATCTCATCTCTCACATTGGATTCCAGGATCTGACTCACAACCGAGGTTTGGATAATTGGTCTATAATTTCCCCACATTAGCGCTTTACCTGACTTCCTGAATCTAATTATTCTTGAAAGATCAACATTAACGCATTCATTACCTCTTCAGTTCTCTCCCTTAAAATTCTGTCGTGTAATCCAATGTCCCAGGAGATTTATCCATTTTCGGACCATTCCGTGTTTCTCGCAGATTCTCCTTGTTGATGGCCATCATAGTCAGTTCTGACCCTCACTGTCTTGAATTTTCAGGATATTATTCGTGTCTTCCAGCAGAAGCATTAAAGAAAAAATAATTGTACACTCCCTCAGCCGTGTCCATGTCTCCCATTACTGTCCCTCCAGTGTAAGTTTCCAGCGGAACTAGAAATGCCCACTGCTGCCGTTTGTGTATCAAAACGCAATCTTACATTAGCTTATCTACAGTGTGGAAACAGAACATTTGGCTCAATAAGTCCACACTGACCCTCCAAAGAGAAATTCACACGGACCCATTCACCTACATTTACCCATGACTAATGCACCAAACACTACGGGCAATTTAACATGGCCAATTCCCCCAACCTGCACAACTTTGGAATGTGGGAGGAAACCAGAGTGCCTGGACAAAACCAACGCAGGCACGGGGGAATGTGCAAACTCCACAAATCCAGTTGCCCAAAGCGGAAATCGAGGCAACATTGCATACCGCTGAACCACCATGCTGCCCCTTGTCGCCTGGCTAACTTACCCTCATATTTAATCTTCTCCCTTCTTATTTACTCCTTTGTTGCCCTTTGTTAGTCTTTGCAAACTTCCCAATCGTCTGGTTTCCCACTGCCCTTCATCGCATGATCTGCTTTCTCCTTTGCTTTTGTGCTATCCGTGACTTCCCTCGACAGCCATGGTCGTCTCATCCTTCTTTTCCATGCTTCATTTTCCTGGGGATGAATGTCTGCTGTGTCTCCTGAATTACTCTGAGAAACCCCTGCCATAGATACGTAGTGTCCTCCAGCATGGAGCCCTTTCGGCCAAACTCGCCCATAGCGACCAAAGTGAACCTCTACGACTTTTTTGCATTTCCCTGAATTTGGTCCATAGCATTCTAATCTTATCCTCGACATGTATTTGTCCAAATGTCCTTTAAATGTTGTTAATGAACCCTTTCATCACTTATGCTGAAAGATCATTCATATGTCTAATACCCTCTTGAACAAAAAAAAAAACCCTCGGGTTCCGTTTTATTGTTTCCCTTCTAACCTTAAAGTGATGCCCTCTAATCCTTGTTTTCCGACCCTCGGAAAACGACTGAATACAATCACTCCATCCATACCTCTCATCATTGTTAGCAGTCTATATGATGCCCCCTCAGTCTCCTATAGTCATAAGAAAAAAGTCCCAGCTTGTCCAATCTCTCCCTATAACTCAGGCTGTTGAATTCTCGCAGCATCCTTGGCAACATATTCTGCACTCTTACGAGTTTACTATCGTCCTTCCTCTGAAAACGTGACTAAAACTGCACACAATATTCTACGTGTGGCAATATCAACGTTCTGTTTTTCTGTCTGATAACGTCCCAACTTCTACACTCAATGCTCTGACTAATGAAGGCCAGTATGGCAAAAACATTCTTCACTGACCTGTCTTCCTGTGACTCCACTTTGGGAGAACGTTGAACCCGAATTCCAAGATCTCTCTATTGCACGACACCTCTTTATGCCTGCCCATTAACATAAAACTCTTACTTTGGTTTGTCTAAACGAAATGAAAGATGTCACACTATATTAAATTTCATTTGCTCTTTCTCGGTCTACTTTCCCGGTTCATCAAGCTCCTGTGGAAATTTATGACAAGCTTCTCAACTGCGATCTTAAAGATCATGTTTGCACATTCCCATCCAAGACATTGGCATAGATTTTAAAAATGGGCTTAGCTCTGACCCCTGAGGCACTCCACTATTCGCAAGCCTCCAATGTGACAGCTATTACCCTCTGCTTCCTACCGTTATGCCAATTGTGAATCCAATTTCTAGTTTCCCTTGGATCCCATGTGAGTGAACCTGCCATTGCTTGCCCAGTATCGTTTCTTCTAGGCTCTTCTCTCCGTTAATTCTAAATAACTCGTCCCTCGTGCCGCTGTCGTCGTCTTTATTCAGCTGTCATGCCATTACCTCTGATTCCATCTTCTCCCTCTCAAGTTGCAGTTTAAAATTGCAATACAAGCTGCTCGAAAAAGCCGTCTCATAGGCATTTTACAAATTACTTCTTTTTCAATCGAATATCAAACTGATTTTTTCAAATCGACATGCAAATTGAAATACCCCATGATCACTATACGTTTGCCTTTCCTACATATATTTTCAGACTCCAGATGTGCCGTGCACCCATCCTCTGACGACGGTACACGGAATGTACATAACTCCAACTGTGTTCTTTTTAACCTTTTTGGTCCCTCAATTCTGCACACAGAGATTCGACGACACCTGACACGAATTCCTTTCTTAACATTAATTTAATTTAATTTCTTACTGATAAGGCAACCCACCCCTCTGCCCACTTTTTTTAAAAGATGTTTATCCTTGGATTTTCAGCCCCATTTGTGATCCCCTTGCTGCCACGTGTCCCTGATACTGACCACGTGTTACCTGCCAGTTTCTTTCTGTGCCACGACCTCATTTACCTTTTTCTAAAAACTGCATGCATTCAGATACGACAACATCAGTCATGCAGGAACCGGACTTCATTTTTCATTGTCATTTGTTTTTCCACTGTTTTTGTAGTTTGTTTTCTCACCCTTTCCATGCAATATATATCTGTGCTGGAGATTTAAATAACTTCTTCGGAGTTCGGCACTCTTACATCCCCTTTAATACAGGATTTCTAATTTCCCCCATAACTGAACTACCCACCCGTTTTTCGTTTGAAACAATGTACAAAGCCAGAGTTATGTGAACTTCTAGAACATTGGTCACTGTATGGTTCAAGTTAAGACCATCCCATCGGAACATTCCCTTCTTCCCCAGTACTGGTGCCAATGTCCCAAGACTTCATAGCCTTTTAGCCCACACCATTCTTTGATCCAAGCATTTACTTAATTTTGGTGAGCCTGTGCCAATTCGCTCGTGGGTTGTGTAGTAATCCAGGGAACAATACCATTTTGGTTTTGCTTGTTTTAAATTTAGCTCCAAGCTTTTAGTCCCTCTTTTACAATGCCTCTGCCCCCGTTTTATCTGTGTCATTTGTACTGATGTGCGCCCCCAGCACTGCGTCTTTACCCTCCCATAGAAAGTTCCTCTCGAAACTAGAAAAGATATCCCGAACACGCGGAGTTAACACAATCTTCGGGACCATCCGTTGTGGTCACAGAGAACACAGTCTATGACTCTAACTATAAGTCAACGTCTTTAACGCAATGATCAGTCGAGTAAATTGACCAAGTTTCTTGATGCACTTGTATGTTAAACCTTTGAATTCCATGCACAGCTAAAAGCAGATTTTCTGTTCTGCAATTTTATTTAGAGTATCTCTGCAAGTGAAAAATATAGTTTGTGTTTTTTAGTGTTTTATATGACATCACGCATTCTTACAATGAACACCATATAACTATTTCTGCTTTGAAGATTTTTGTTATCATTCTCCCTCCATGTACTCCAAAATATTTTTATGTTATCATCGACTATCGATAGATTGTGTTTTGCCTCCTCCTCCAATTAATTATTATAGAGAGTAATCAACGAACGTCAAAAGGTGGATGGTTCTGGTAATACACTAATGATATCTTTACAAACAGATAGACACCGTTTGACTCACTCTTTTGTATCTTAACACATGTTCAATCTCTGTCAAAAACACACAAGCATCCAGCTTCTGCAATACACATTTTATGTAGTGGGTGGCACAGTGGTTAGCACTGCTGCCTCACAGCGCCATGAGACTCGGGTTCAGTTCCCGCCTCAGGCGACTGTCTGTGTGGTGTTTGCACATTCTATCCGTGTCTGCGTGGGTTTCCTCCGGGTGCTCCGGTTTCCTCCCACAGTCCAGAAATATGCAGGTTAGGTGAATTGGCCATGCTAAGTTGCCCATAGTGTTCGATGCAGGGGTAAATGTAGGGGAAGGGGTATGGGGGTGGGTGCGCTTCGGCGGGTCGGTGTGGACTTGTTGGGCCAAAGTGCCTGTTTCCACACCGTAAGTAATCTAATACTTCACTACTAGTCGCTTAACAAAACGAAATACACAGTCTAATAGTTTAATTTTTGTCATCGCTTGATGTATCCTCAAACAACGTTTGTCAGACACAATTTAATTTTCAGACAAGGAGGTTGACTTTTGAATCCATTCCTTTTTTTAAGTGTCCTGCTGTGCATTTTCTCTTATAATAAACTCAGTTTCCTCATCATAGATATAAGACAATCAGGTCTAGAGGTTTCAGCATTTGTCTTTCCTGCCTGCTTGAAGATGGTAGTCACATTCAAAATGTTTGAATCTACTGGAAACCTCCAGGTGTTTTGTGGGAACAGACCATAAGTTGCTTATGGACAGTTTGTTTCTCTTCTGATGCTTTTCTCAAACAGATTGCCACGAAAATAAGTCCTGTTTCTAGATCTTTCCTGTTTTTTAGAGCTGTAAATACATTGGGTTGTTCCTCTATCTCACCAATAAGACAATCAATGCAAAATAATTACTTAAATTATCTGCTATCCCCTTTGCTCCTGTGTAAAATTCCCCATTATCAAATTACTACTTTGACAAATAGATTTGAGCTACTCTAATGCAGTTTTATTTGGGCACATGCAACCACATGCTATTTCGCCTGAAACTTTGCAACTTTATTTCCAATCAATTTCCTCCCACTTTATTCGCTTTACATCAGTCAAGTATTAGATCATAAAATAAAACAATCTTCTGGCCTACCAGCAGTTTTCATGATGACATGTGTCTCTGTTTTTCCATTGGGTACTAACGTTAATGCCATTTGTTCATCATGAATGTGTTATCGTTTCATCAATTTCTTTTTGTATTTTATTATTGTTATGAAATATGTGACCCACATTTGCCGCCGTTCGTCAACTGAATACTCCTTAGTCCACTTTGCAAGGTTACGTTAATCAATAATTAATACAAAATTTCTGATTAGACGCCTGGAGGTTGGGCTTCCTCATGTCGGTAAACACTCGATCAGCTGACAGTGCCGAATACAGTCTTTCAATGGATAGGCACGAAACAACTTATATACACGCGGGTCAAAGTTGTTTAAATGCCCTGTCTAACATGGGGCACCAAGTATGAGACACTCGGGATTGAAAGACAATACAAATAAAAACATTATGGAACCACCAACACTACAGTCAGTTAAAATCATAGTCAAGGAGAGAATCAGTGGCTAAGAAAATTGCTTTAAACGGAGATTTGGACAGGGCTGGCATGGAGAAGGTCTGAGGAACATACGAAAAATAATTTGGGTGGCAGACTAATTGGAGATGTAATGCCATAGAGGGACCCATGTGATTTAAATCAAGAAAATGGGGTTTCAGCACACCAGGAGTCTGCATAGGTAACGATTACAGGATTATGGGTGAACCAGACAGTGTGTGTACTAGTGAGTAGTGATAGGTGAATGGGACAGTGTAAGTCACTTATTTTAGGGTTGATTGTTGAACGGCCAGTGTAGGTTACTGAGTAAACAGGTGATGTGTGAATGAGACATTGTAGGTCAGTGAGAACCGCAACCGCGGGTGAAAAGAATTCGGACTGAGTTGACGGACGTGCAGCAGCATTGTGTATGAGTTGAAGTTTATGGAAGTAATGATACAGTGTTTGGAAAACCTAACTCTGGAGCTATCAAAGACTTGGATGACGATTCCAACAAGAGAAGAGCTGAGGCACATGCAAAGATGGAGGAGTTAAGGGAAGTATAAATAAATGGAAACCTTGGTGATGAAATTGAAAATTGTTAAGAAACGCATTTCAATGTAAGATAGATTGCTGAGGTTTTACATAAACTAGCTCACACATGACGAAAGCTTGTGTAATTCAGAGTGGAATAATTCTGCCGACACATTGATTCTCCTGCTCTGCTCATGCTGCCTGACCTGCTGTGCTTTTCCAGCATCACACTTACGACGCCGATGTTTTAATAGCATACTCTGTACTCACTAGTGTAGAAACCTTCTATGGAGCCTGAGGGCGCAGTGGAAATGAATTTATATTACGAGGACATACCATTTATTCTATCATTCACAATTTGGACAAGATTATAAATTCCATCAGACATGGCTCATCCTGAGCAATGTACAGACCACAGCTAAAACCTCGTTCTCTCTGTGTGTGGGGAATTGAACATTAGGGTAAAGATGCTACACTACAGTTTTACAAGATATTCATGAGATTACTTCCTGAATCCTATGTGCAGATTTGTTCAGTACTTTTTTTTTGTAAATACTTAAATAACTCTGGGGCAGGCCAGAGGACGTTTACCCAGTTGATGCCTCGGATGAACAGGCATGAGGAAAGTTGGCAAGCTGGCCTTGTTTCCAGCGATCTCCTGAGGATTGAGGAGTGAATGTGTGATCTCCTACTCATAATGCATGTCTGAAAATTATGCTGAAGCTTGTTGGTGGGTCCACTCACATTGTTTTAAAACTATCGCTTATCGTTTAAGGACAGAGATGTATTTTATATAATTTATGAACACTTCATTACAGAACATAAAAAAATCAGCGTACTGTCCAACAGGATGCTATTCAGCCTCTCGTAGATTACCCTGTTTCAATAGGATCACAGCTGATCTGATTGTAACGTTGAATTCCTGCCTATTCTTGATAATCTTTCCATTCTTGCTGGCCTGTAACCTATTTGCCATTGATTTTAAAAAAATGTAGGACTTTGCATCCACCACATTTTCAGGCAGAGAATGGCAAAGTCTCACCAACCGCAAAAAGGGAAGCAAATCGCTGTTTAGAGTGAGCCCGATATAAACACTTGAACCGTAGGTCTGGATTCACAAATAAAATAAAGTATTCTATGCAATATTACTTTGTTAGGATCCAACGGAATTCTTCTCAACTTTTAAACCAAAGCAGTACATTCAGCCGATCAGGTCTGATCTGCCATTCAGTGCCTTAATAGCTGATTTGGTAATCTTCAAATCCATATTCTTGCTTTATACCCATAGCTGTTGATTACATACAGATGAAAACTTGCCCTGCAATGGCCCACAATAGACTAACTGATAGAATTTATACAGTTCAGGAACACATTATCCTCTGAGAGAAGAATTCCTCCACATCCCTATCAAAAAAAAGGATCCCTTAGACTGAGCTATGCCCTCTGGTCTTGACTCTCCTGCAAACAGAAATAACGTTTTTTTTGGCAATTAACCTGTCAAGCCCACTAAGAAAGTTAAACATTTATTCATAACTATTTCTTCTCATTTTTCCAGACTGCAGTGAGTGCATACGTAAACAACTCAACCTCACTTCATAATAAAATACTTCAATTTTCGGGATAGGTTTTCTGTTGGTCAATATAGAAACTGAAGTTCTTCTCTGCTGTGGCGTTCTCGAATCTTTCTTAAGTAAATCGTAATCAGTTGCTCCGCTTTTATTGAAGTCAATTCATCATTACAAACTTTCCATTTTTCTGTGTCAGGTGCCAAGTTTGTGCACAATCACATCATCTATTGCATCCCATGATAAATTCCTTGCATCATCCTCACCATTTCCCTTCCCAATTCCGTGTGTGTCACTTACAAATATGGCGTTCTTGCTTTCACTTTTATCACTCAAGTCATTGTGTTGGAATTAGTTATGTCACCAGAAGTGATCCCTGTGACACCTAACTAGTTGCAGGTCGTCATAGGAACACAAATGCTCCCGAAATGCCTCGCTGCCTATTATCAAATCTTATGTGCAGACAAACTTTCATCTATTAAACCATTAACTCACACAGCCATTGCAAGGATTGTCCATGCTATTGCCATTATTATGCTTTTAAAACCGCCTCTAACCAACTGAAGTAACCTGCACCAAATGCTTGGCACCACTGAAACATTACCCCTGCTTCTAAATTCTGTGGGGGGACGGCATTTAAATTGTTGGATTTATGAAGAATAGACAACAAGTGAGGCATGCTGGAAACTGAGCCTAGCGTTGACCAAAGTGACCGTGCTAATAAACAAGCTGCAGAAACCTCACAACCTGCAACAACAGACAGACAGCATGTCGTTCACGAAACAGCTGCAGATCATACAATTTCACTTAAATTTCAATCGATGTAATTGAACTGAAAGACATGCCCAGATCACTCACAATATGGAGTTGCTTACCAGAAACAGGGGCACCTCACACGCGTTTTGGAGAGTGCTCCCTAACCTGTGTGCACCTAAAACCTCCAGGAATGCATGCACAAGGACCATCCTGCCATCTCCTGTCAACTCCTGTTAATCAAGGTTATCAAGCTCTGATCGATGGATTGGTTGATACTAACAACCAAAAGGGCGCAAAGACTTCTTTGGACAAGAATCACTTCAACCCCACCCACAGGAGCGGCAACTCTCGATCAACAACCGTGAAGAAAAGGCAAGCCTGGGACCACGGGAAGAAGACTCGACAATCATCTCCACGTGGGTCAAGGCCACGATCTAGGGTGACGGTATTGGAGCATCCAGAGTTAAGATAAAGCACAAGGTAGTTGATCAGATTTATAGCATAACTTGTTAGTTTGGAGTGTATTTTATTATAATGATATTATTTGTGTTAAACAAATGAGTATTATCAGTCATTACTATTACGAGTCAACTCACAGTTTGTTCACTTAACAAGAGTTTAAACGAACAGTGTGGCAGGCACAACCGTTCAGTTCTGTGACCGTTCCCCACTACTCTTGACTCAATTATTCTGCATTCCACATATGAGGACTCCTAGATCCCTCTGCAACTCCTACTCTGTCATTTCACGTCATTTTGATAATTACAACTTTTTAAAAAATTTGTGCTAATGGACAATTTTAAGTTAACCCGCCTTTATCCATTTGCCCATACTGTGGTTCACTCACCTGACCCATAGTTACCATGTTAAAAACAGCACAGATGATCGAGGTGAAGTATTCGTGACCAAATAAGGGCAAGGTGTATATATTCCAGTTAACAAGAAGGTCACCCATATTTGAGGGTATAGGAGATGCTGATTACAAATCAGAATTGGATCAGTCATGATCTTGTGGAATGTTAGAACTGGAAGGGCCAAATGGACCACTTCAGCTCCCAGTGTCTGTGCATGTTCCTGACGAATTGCTATCTGGTCGACATCGTTTTCATCAATGTTGCCTTCATGCAATTCCGCATAATTACTTGTTATGGAATCTGTAAGGTTCACTGAGGTTCTTTACACAGCACTTTCTCAATCTACAAACACGTCTACCCAGAAGTACAAGCGCATCAAATACTTGGGAACACAGTCACGTGCAAGGTCCCCTCCAAGCCACTTGCCATACTGACTTGAAAATATATCCCCGTCCTTCAGGTTTGCAGGATCAAAATCCTGGGTCTCCCTCTGAACGATATTCAGGTTCCACAAAACCAACGGGGCCGCAGCAACCGACTACCATCTCATCCAGTCGACTTGGAATTGACAATAAAATCTGGCCCAGACAATAACACAATATCCCATGGACGTATGCAACTCAATGCAAGGTATTTCGTTCAATTGCATCTTGCAATACTTTCTGTCAACCGCACATGAAAATAAAAGCAATGTGGCTCCCTTGCCCGGAAGTGGTGACCTCTATCACCTAATGAATATAGAGATTGACAGCATCATGACATTTAATGGAAATGTAAACAACGCCTGCCTGGAAAGTTCTTGGTCATATACGTTGAGCAAAACTATGACCTTCATGGCCAATGTGAGCATTGTTCTCATCCTGATGTGACACGCAATGTTTGTTAAATGTGAGGCACAACATTTTGACACGGCTTCATATTTGAAGCACGCTCGCCTCTCCCTGTATTCTTGGTTTACTAATTTGTTGGGAAAGTCTTCCTCGAAAACTCAAAAATTGTCAGACAAGTGCAAACCGCCTCAGCTCCCTGACCTCCGCCAAATTCATCTTCTTTCCTCTTCACAGACCTTCTCCTACCTGTGGTCTTTCCTCAGTTTGTCAGTGACACTGCAGATCCTCACTGATTCTCAAGCACAACTGTGAGCAAAATTTCACAACACCTGCATCAACTTTCCAAATCGAGACCCCGTCAGGTTCCACAAATACACAGGTTTCCTACTCGGTGTTGATCAGAACACTCTCCTTTCCAGTCTTTTATGTATTCTGGTTATTCACTATTCTAACATAACACTGTCAGATGTCCAAATAATCTCAGCAAACTGCAAGATTGGACACATCGTCTCTCCGGAGCAATAGTTGATAGTGTAATTCTTACCATTGTCTGAAGATCAGAATCACTACCAATGGTAAACGCCACACTGAGTTGGAGAAACAGAGAGATTGGAATGCACTTTAAGAAGAGAATTAGGTATATATGTAAATGGAAAAGGATTTTCAGGACAAAATTGTGATAACAGAGGAAAGGGACTCATCTTTGTTGAAGCAAACTTTTGTGACATGTGTATTGCAGGTAAAAACAGATATCGTGATATATCCTGATTTTCCCTGAATTGCGTGTGTTGCTCGGCCATTCTCGAGCACAGTTCAGAACCACTAACATTCCTATTGTTGTGGAGTCGCGTGCAGAACAGACTTAGCAAGGAAAGAAATATCCTGCACCAAACGGACATAAACGTAGTGGGATGAGGAAAACAAAATCACTGAAATATACCCGCGGTATTGGTGAACATGTATTTGTTGCAAATTACAGCAGCTGCGAAGGAATGGGGTGGAATTCCACTCATGCCCCCACTGCATGAGCCTGGGGATCTGGGTTTCAAGTACAGCAACGCTACGGCAATCTCGTGTCATCCCAGGATATCAACATGTATCGACCGCAGAGCAGGAAACATTTCTGATTGAATTAGTTACAATTTAGAATCGTACGTGGAAAAGAATTGGAATACGGAAATTTGAATTTAAGAAGCGTATAGATTCAGTATCGACAGTCAGACTGACGTGAAGACAAGGGGTTTTGTGGAATTGATAGTGTGCAGTGCTCGTAGTTTGAGACAAAAATAAAGGTCACGCCTGGGTTTGTTTATCAGTTTGTTTCATCCTTAGATATTGGTTTTAAAGATAGTTGACGAAAACATAGAGTTTACTGATGGAAATTGCAGCAGTTGTTTCAATCCTTTCATAATTTAACTAACCAGAATGCTATTCATATGCAATATAGTTTGTAGTGTTAATGTTCTGGTAGACTTACCAGGATCACCAACAATAGCGAGGGCGGGATAGTATCCAGCTTGAATCACCCAAAGTGCAGGTCGTATCCGCAATTCTAACTGGGGCCAGTCTTGTGAAAGCCAGTCAAGACCCAAGGATAAACTCCGGCCCATTTTTATTTCGTTCAAGTCCATTTTTTCTCGGATTCCGATTTCTGCTCTCGTCTCTGGAGATGTTGGTCCCTGCGAGTATCGAAGGTGATGGTCCCGCTATCAGTATGGAATAACACATTGAAATGAGTCCCTTATTAATACAAGAAAGAAACTCTCCAGTGACACGGTTAGAAAATGAGATTAATTAAAGTCATTGAGTAAGCAGCTCCAGTTAACTCCTCTCAGTCCAACACCTATTCGATTACACGAAAACACAATTTTTACCCAGTTTGAATAGAATGCACTGAGGTCACTGAAGGAAGCATTTCTGGAAGTAGCAGAGCGAATGTCCATAATTATGCTATCCCTGGTCATTATGGACCATCATCAAATTGATTTATGTAGTTTCAGAGAACAACATCTAGAAAAAATATGTTGTTGCTCAGAAAACATAAGTATTTTTGCGGAACGTAAAGCAAACTCGACAGAGAAACAGAAAAGTGTATCTTTTGAATTCCAGTCAATCCTTTGACGCAGGGAGCTGAAGTGACTGTTTTTGAGTTGGATATCTTTGTAACTATAGGTGCATCGATTTTCAAAAATTGATCGATTGTCATTTAATTGTATTTGTTTAGGAAGCAGAATGCCATTGACTAGATGGGAGTGAGAATCTGAACAAGATATTGATAGAAATAAAAACAGAAAAGGGTGGAGTAAAGGAACATGGCTGTTCCAATAACATTATCCAATCGGAACATTGGCAGGATGTAGAGCTGGGCTAAGAAGCGGCAGATGGATTTCAATGTGGAAAGGTGTGAAGTATTTAATTTTGCAAGGGCGAATTTGATCTATTATTACAGAGGTAAAGGCAGTATTCTTGGCAGTGTGGAGGAAAAGAGAGATCTTGGAATGCATGTTCATAGTTCTCTCAATGTTGCCACCTGAGTTGACATAGTTGTTAAGAAGGTATATGGTGCATTGGCTTGAATTAACAGTGGAATTGAGTTTTAGAGCTGCGCTTTGATGCTGCAGCTGCACAAAGCCGTGGTTACATCAAGTTTGGAATATTGTGTTGAGTTCTGTTTGCCTCATTATTGGAAGGATGTGGAAGCTTTAGAGATGGTTGAAAGGAGATTACTGGGAAGCTGTCCAGACTGGAGGGCATGTCTAATGAAGAAAAGTTGAGGGAGCTAGGGTGTTTTTTTATTAAAGTGAAGAAGGGTGAGAGGTGACTTGTTGGAGATGTACAAGAAGATGAGCGGCACAGATAGAGTGGATAGACCGAGAAGTTTTTCCCATGGTGGAAATGGCTGTCATGAGGGGATATAATTTTAAGTTGTTTGGTGGAAGATTTCGGGAAGGTGTCAGAGGTGGGTTATTTACACAGAGAATGGTGATTGCGTGGAATGCACTGCCAGTTGTGGAACTTGAATCAGAAACTTTTGGGAAACGTAAGCGAATTTTGGATTGGCACAGGGACGATAGTACAATGAAAGTTAAGTCAGTTAGCTTGATCTTTGACTGGGATAAATTATCGGCACAAAATAGAGGGTCGAATGTGTTGCATTTTTCGAAGTCCGATAAACACAGCCATGTTCTACTGCATTTTAGAGGGCACTTGTTAGACTAGATCAGATGGACTGTGTGCAGTTTCATCTCCTTAAGTAAAACATAAAGAAATAATGGCTTTAGAAGCTGCACCGAGTAAATTATCTGCACTCATTCCTGTGATGAAGCGCTTATGTTATCACAGTTTAGTTCATTTGGCCTGAAAATGAGAGGTGAACTTATTGAACCATACTGACCTTGAGGAGACTAGATAGTCAGAATGGTTAGGTTTTCTTGTAAAGGGGCCCAAACACAGAGAAAATAGCATTTTCATGCAGCTATTACAAACCTGAATTATATGAAAACTTCTTGATGCACATACAATTAAGCAGCACTTCCATAATGGGGATATATATTGAACTGGGAACTTTCAGAGGCCGTTCATCTGATTTAGTTTGGGGTTGTGGAACAGATCTTACACGTCGGAACTTAGAGACGGAGAATTATTTCCCTGCCTGAGATGCAACAGCTCATTTCCCTCTCTCTTTCATTCCAGCCACATTCATAAGCAGAGAAACCCAAAGTCATCTTTAACACTCTTGACGCATTTCTGCGGAGTACGCTTTAAAATCAAGCCACCAGCTACAGCAGAAGTATTTCAGCCAAGTACAACTGCTCATTGATAAGCATGCAGCACCTCCATCTTGTGTGAGAAGATATGCATCGTACCATCATCTGGTACAATCTGTTGCATCGTCTTTGTCATGACTGTAACTTTCCTCGTCGAACTGTTTCCAAGTTAACAAGAAAGAGCTTTTGCTGTTCAAAAGCAAAAACGATAGGCACATGGGAACAGCATGTGACGAAGTTGAATTGCTGGATTGTCTATAAATATGAAGGGGTTGGCTTGTCATAAACTGCTAAACACATGAAGCCTACGTTCTTGACAGTTCTGCTTAATGGATACCTGGACTATCAATTAAATTGGTAAATTGTTGCCTTCATTCAACATTCCATCTGTAGAGCATTTCCTATATCTTTAGTTATGGAGTCTTGGCTTGGCAATAGTCTTGCTGATATGAATAAATAAGTAAGCATAGCAGACTTATTAGCGCTGAACCAAATAAGTCTGAGACCTGTAATTTTTCCAAAGTCACCAACCTGGGTATGTTTAAAATTGGGGTGACTGATGGTGTAGTGGCACAAGAAATGAATCAGTGACCCCCCTTCGAATTGAATACAGAATCATCGAGACAAGGTGGAAACATCCAGAAACTAATCATTTTGAACTTGCTCCACTATTCAATATGGTCATTGGTGATGCTTTCTGACAACATCATATTCCTGCTGTCTTTCGATTACCTTTGATCAATGCAAGTACATCCATAAAGCCATTTCGTTATTTAATACATTTAATATCTTGGCTGTTTTTTTCTAAGTGATCAAATCCTTTCCCATCTTCCACAATATTAAACCTGTTTCTGGACCCCACAAACATAGAAAGCATTCCCTTTGCATATAGTCTCTCCAATTCTGCAAAATGTTATCCATTTCCCACAGCGTTTTCCAACTGTTTTGCAAAACACACCTTTGATAGTAAACCCTCACAGTTTTCTCTGTGTTTATGTTAATTGGTCTGTCCTTCAGTCTTTATTTTCCTCTCCCTTTCATGCCAAATAGTGAAATGACATTTACGACAGTCCAATCTGCAGGAACGGCTCCACAGATGGATTGTTGAATGAAGGCAAGAATTTACCATGCATTTTCAGGTATCCATTCACCTGAACTATCAAGAATGTAGGCCTAATAAGTTCAGAAGTTTCTGACAAGCCAACCCTTCATATTAATAGACAGTCCTGTAAATCAACGTAGTCTCATGCTGTTCCCACATGCATATCTGTTTTGCTTTGAACAGCAACAAAGAGAACGACCTGTCCAATGCTTTCTGAATCTCATTTTAAATATCGCCAGTCTTTTGGTTTTTGATATGAAAACACACATTATTTTACAATTTTTGCTACCTTGCTGAATCGGTGCATTTCTTGTTTCATCAGCCTGATGTTATCAACCTAATTGTTCTCCCGTGTATCAGGTCCTACCATGTATCATTTCGCCAAATTTTCAAGCATTCAGTTATTTTTCAAAATTATCTCGTTACCAGTACTAACGTATCCTTTGACAAGCTACTACACAGGAGACTGTGAAATAAGATAAGAACTCTTGGACATTGGGGCGAGATACCAGCATGGATGGAGCATTGGCTGACTGGCAGAATGCAGACAGCAGGGACAAAGAGGATTTTTCAAAGGAAGACAGATGGTGACTAGTGGCTTTCCACAGGAGTCAGTGTTGGGACCACGACTATTCACGTAAAATAATAACAATATGAACTGATGACATTTTTGCTCAGTTGGCAATTGACAGAAAGATAGGTGGGCAGACAGTTCGTGATGAGGAAGCAGGGAGGCTGCAGAAAACTGGAATTTTGAGGAGGTGTTGCCTACAGAAGATGCAGATTGAATGCAATGTGGGAAAGTGTGAGGGAGCAACTTTAGTGTGAAGAATGTAGATGCAGATGGTTTTCAAAATGGGAAAGGCTTTGGTAATGTGAAGTGCGATTGGACTTGGCAATTCGAACTGAGATTCTCTTATGGTTACCAACTAGAAGTTCGGAAGATAAAGCCAACTTTCGCTTCAAGATGGCAAAAATACAAGAGCAGGGACATACTGCTCAGGCTGCATAAGTCCATAGTGAGACTGCAGATGGAATATCGTGAAACAATTTGGTCCCCATGCCTGAGAAACGATATGCTGGTCTTGCAGGACCGCCAGAGGGTATTTATAAGAATAATGGAAGTCTTGGAATTAAGGAACGATTGAAAAATCTGGGTTTGTACTTCATGGATTTTGGTAGAATAAGGGGAAGATCTGTTTGAAATATACATAATACAGAGAGGCTTTGATAAAGCCGCTGTAGGGAGGATGCTTTCACTATTAGGAGAGGCAATATGCAAGCAAACTCTCAGAGGGTAGGGACAATCTATTAGACAGGAAAGGTGAGTGAATTTCTTCAGCCAGTGGATGAAAAACAAGTGGAACTAATTGACGCAGAGGGCTGTGGAGGCAAAGTACTCTAACTAATTCCTAACTAGAGTATCGTGAAAGGGCACACAAACAGACAGGACACTCAATTACAACAGTAAGCATCCCAAAGACGACAAACAAAACTGAGATAAACCAACGTGTAAACGAGCTTTAAGACACTGCGACACCCCAGAGCTCCACAAAACAGAAGAGGAACCACTGCGTAGAGTATATAACATAGCACGTAGAACATTATAGCGTTGTACAGGACCTTCGGCCCCCGACGTTGCACTGATCTATGATACCAATCTTAAACTCATCTAACATACACTGTTCCATTATCCTCCTTTGTGTAATCAATGACCATTTTAATGCCCTTAATTTTGGCTGGTCTACGACTGCTGCAGGCAGAGTGTTCCTCACCCTTAAGACTCTCTGAGTAAAGAAAGCAAATCTGACATCTGTCCTATAGCTGACACCCCTCAATATAAAGCTGTGTCCCCTCCTGCTAGCTACCACTACCTGAGGGAGAAGGCTCTCTCCGCCCATGCGATCTGATCATCTTTTATGTCTCCATTATGTAATCCTTTAACCTTCTTCTCTTTAATGAAACAGCCTCGATCCCTCAGGCTTTCCTCATAAGCTTTCCATCCATAACAGACAAAATCCTATTCAATCTCCTCTGCACAATTTCCAATGCTTCCACTTCCTTCCTATAATGCCGTGACCAGAAATGTACACTATATTCCAAGTACGGCAGCACCAGAGTTTTGTACAGTTGCAACATTACCTCATGACTTCGACACTGAATCCCTCTAACAATAAAAGCTAACACACATTGCGTTCTTCAGATCACTTCAACCTGGTGGCAACTTTCAGGAATCTATATACATGGACATCGACACTACTAAGAATCTACTTCCAAAGTGAACCACCTCACAGTTTTCTTCTTTAAACGCCATTTGCCACTGCTCAGCCCAGCTCTACGGCTTAACTATTTCCCTCGGTAACCTCCAACCTCCCAAGTAATGTCCACAACTAAACCGACCTTAGTGTCATCCGCAAATTTACTAACGCATCCTGTATGCCCTCATCCAGGTCATAAACTAAATGGCAAGCAGCAGTAGCCCCTAAACACCCCTGGCCGAACATCACTTGTAATTGAATTGAAGGATGAACATTTTCCATCAACCACCAACCTGTGTGTACTTTCAGTGACCACTTTCTGATCCAAGCAGCTAAATCACCCTCAGTGTCAAGACTCCATATTTTCTGAAATAATCTACGATAGGGAACCTTATAAAACGTATTACGAAAGTCCATATATACCACATCCACCATTTTACCCTCATGCACTGTTTGATCATCTTCTTACAGAAATCAATAAGTTTTGTGAGGCACGACCTACACATCACAAAACCGTATTAATAAACCATTTCCAGATGTTTATGTATCGTATCTCTAATAACCCTTTCCAACTGTTTCCCCATAACCAAAGAAACGCTCACTGCTCGATAATTACCAAGGTTATCACTAGTCACTTATTGAACAGGGGAATAACATTTGATTTCTCAAGTCTTCTGGCACTATTCCGGCAGACAATTAAAACATAAAGATCCAGCCAAATGTTCTGCAGTCTCCTCCCTCGCTTCCCAGAGAATACTGGGATAAATCTCGTCTGGCCCAGGGGATCTCATCTATTTTTACACTTTCCAGAATTGGTAACACCTCCTACTTATGAACCTCAATCCCGTTTCCCTAATAGCGTCTATCTCGGTATTCTCTTCGAAAACATTATCATTTCACAGTGTGAATTCTTACAAAAAAATGTGCCTCTTCTAACTCATGGGACCGCACACAAAGCTTGCCAATACTGTTCTTAACTGGCCCTAATCTTAGGAGGAAGTGAGGACTGCAGATGCTGGAGTGCCAGAGTGGAAATTGTCGTGCTGGAAAAACACAGCAGGCCAGGCAGCATCCGAGGAGCTGGAGAATCGATGTTTAGGGCATAAACCTCGATTTTCCTGCTCCTCGGATGCTGCCTGGCCTGCTGTGTTTTTCCAGCACGCCAATTTCCACTCTGGCACTCCAGCATCTGCAGTCCTCAATTTCTCCTAATTGATCTTAACCTACTGCAAATCCTCTTGCAAGGATGCCTACCTTGAAGAAGGTCTCCTCCTCCGTCTACGAGGATCTCAGTGAATCCCTCTCTCGTTGCACCCCCTCCCAGGTCATCTCCTCTGCCCTGAAGCTCTTCAGCCTAGGATCAATCCTGAAGAAGAGCTTATGCCCGAAATGTCGATTCTCCTGCTTCTCGGATACGACCTGGCCTGCTGTGTGTTTTCAGCACGACATTTTTCAACTCTGGCCCTAATCTTTAAAAAGTCATTCTTTTATTGTGGTCATATCTATAGAAAGCTTTAAGGGTTTACTTCATCCAATCTACGAAAGACTACTCGTTTCGCTGCCTAGCTCTGCTTGGAACTCTCTTGACGTCCTTTCTGGCTAATTTTAACTCTCAATCGTCCTAACTGAGCCTTCACGTCTCATCCTTACATATGCTTCCTTCTCCTTCTTCACACGAGATTCAAGAACTTTAGTAAACCACAGCTCCCTCACTTGACCATCTCCTCCCTACTTGACAGGTACAGACATATCAAGGACACGCAGTATGTGTTGCTTGAACAAGATCCACATTTCAATTGTGCCCAATCCCTGCAATTTCTTTCCCCATTCTATTCATCCTTAATCTTGCCTAATCGCAGCATAGTTGACTTTCCTTCAGCTCCAACTGTTATCCTGTGGTATATACCTGTCCCTTTCTATCGCGAAAGTAAACATAACTGTATTGTGGTCACTATCACCTAAGTGCTCACCTGACTCCAAGTATAACACTTGGCCAGGTTCATGGTCCAGCACCTAACTCAATGTATCCTCGCACTTTGTTGGCTGTCCACATACTGTGTCAGAAACATGTATGAACATATTGGACGAAGCAAATGACCCATCTGAAGTACTCGAACTATCGTGATTCTAGTCAGTATTTGGAACGTTACAGTTCACCACCACAACCACACTGCTACCTTCACTCTTTTCCAGAATCATCTTTGCTATCCTTCTTTCTAAATTGATGGAAATGTTTCCTTTCCTGGTTCTAACCTCAGCCCATACGAACTCAGTGGACGAGTCCTCAAACGTCCTTTCTGCAGCAGCAAAATTTTCCTTGACGAACAATGCCACAAATTTCCCTCTTTTCCCAACTTCCCTGTTCTTACTGAAACACCTAAACGCTGGAAGCTTCAACAATCTTTCCTGCCTGTGCTCTATGCGCCTCTCCAAAATACCAACAACTTCGATGTCCCAGGTACAAACCCATGCTGCACGTTCACACACCTGATTCTGGAAACACCTGGTGTTGAAGAGGACACACTTAAAACCAAATTCCTGCATGCAAATGCACTCTTGCACCTTGAAGACGTACTTATGACAACACGACTCTCAACATTGTGGACACTGGAGCTACAATCTAGGTTCCCATAGCCCGAGTGAAATAGTTTAAACCCTCCCGAAGAGCAAAGCAAAATTTCCCAAAATATATTGGCAGTCTTCTTTTTTCAGGTGTATACCACCGTATTTGTTCAGATCCCACCTCCCACAGATGAGCCGCTATTATACAGATGTCCAAATCCATCCAGCCTGCACCATCCCTGTGGCCAAGTTTTCAACTCTTCTCTTTCCCTGTTCCTCTCCTCGGGAGCATGCTGCATGGATAATAAACAAGGATATAAAGCTCTGTTTTTATTGTGTCTCTAAGGTTCCGCCGAGCTCCTTGAATTTCTGACTTACATCCCATCCCTTTACCTACCTAAGTCGTTGCAATCTATGTGGTCAACGATTTGGGGCTTCTACTCCTTCCTTAAGGATGCCGAAAAGACATTTCCAGACATCACAAACCCTGGCATGTGTAAGGCAACATTGCAACTGTAAGTCACTCTCGTTCCCACAGAATCTTCTACCTATCCGGCTAACTATGGAGTCCCCAATTTCTAATGCTCTGCTCCTCTACTCTCTCTCTCTCTCTATATATATATAGAGAGAGAGAGAGAGAGAGAGAGAGACAGACAGAGTGAGAGAGAGAGATTATATATGTATATATCACCATCGGTATTGACTCCAGACGCTTCCCTAAACCTGACGTCATGCTCGCAGTTCTGTACTTATCTGGATTATCCCTGCTACCTCTCTTTAACAAAGGGACAACATTAGTAATTTTGCTGTCCTTTGAGACCTCCCCCGTTTTCAATGATGCGGAAAAGATATCTGTCATAGCCTTCGTTATTTACTTTCGCAATTCCATCATTAACCCGGGATAGATCCCATTCGGTCCTGTTGACTAGTTCACCTTAACGCCTTTTAGAAAACACAATATGTCCTCTTTCCGTTTGCCGTCTTATTGGAGAGAAATCAAAAATCTATCCCGAACTTCAACATCCAGCATGTTCCTCTCCTCGGTGAATACCAATGAAAAGTACTAATTGAGAACCCCACCCATTTTCTCCGACTGTACGCATATCTTTCTTCCTTTGTACTTGAAAGGACCAACATTTTCCCTCGTCACCCATTCGGTCCATATATGTGAATAAACTGTTTGGGAGTTTTTCTTAAGCATGTTCGCAATTGAAATCTCATGACTTCTTTTAGCCCTCTTAACTCCTCATTTCAGATTGGTTCTACGTTCCCAATATACATCCAAAGCTTCTTCCGACTTCAGTCGCTTAGACCTTGTGCATTCACACTTTTTCCTCTGTGCGAGTCTCACAATTTCGCCTGTCATCAGTGGTTCCCTAACCTTGCCATTGATATGTCTCATTTTCGCAAGAATATTCCTCACCTGAACTGGAAGCAATCCCGCTTCAAAAGCCTCCCACATATTGAATGTGCACTTCTCTTCAAATAGCTGCTCCTGCCGAATTTTTCTTAGTTGGCCTTACCCCAATTTAGCACTCTTCATTTAGGACCACTCTCTTCTTTGTCCATGCGTATCCTAAAACATATGGAATTTAGATCACTCTCCCAAAGTAATCCCCCATTGAAACGTCACCCACCTGGCTGTTTCCATTTCCTAACACCAGGTCCAGCATGGCCCCTTCACAAATTGGACCAGTTCCATACTGCCCCAATAGACACTGCTGATTGCTCCTTACAAATTCTGCACCATCTAATCCTCTAACACAAAGTGAATCCCACTTAATGTTTGGAAAATTAAAATCTCTTTCATCACCACTCTGATGCTCCTACTTCTTTCCATAATCCGATTACATCTTTGTACCGTCATCTCATGCTCGCTGTGGGGGAGCCTGTACTACAGCACCAAGATTGTAGCCGCACCCTTCCTATTTCTCAGTTCTGCCAATATTTGTCTCATGCTCGAGTCCTCCATATTGCCCTCCTTCAGCACAGCCTTGATATCTTCTTTGACCAGGAATGCGACTTCTTCATCCCTTTTGTCTCCCTCTCGAACCTGCCTTAAGCATCGATATCCTGGGTCATTTAGTTGCCAATCATGCCCTTTCCTCAACAGTAATATCAATAATATCTTACTCCCAAGCATTTATCTTAACCCTGAGTTCAGCTGCCTTACCTTCTATACTTTTTGCAGCAAAACAAATGCACCTCAGACCACCAGTCACTCTACGTTCATTGATCGCTTTCTGCATACTCTTCCCCTTAGACGCTCTGACGTCATTTCCCTGTGCCTTCCAGGCTTTAATTACTACCTTCTTACTGTCCAGTAACCTTTGCATTTAGTCCCCAGCCCGCTGCCACATTAATTTAAACCCTTCCCAACATCATTAGCAAAAGTACCCCAAAGGCATTAGTTCCATTCCGGCCCAGCTGTCGACCATCCAATTTGCAATGGCCCCACATCCCACAGAGCCGCTGACCGTTTTGCCTTTAAAACGTTTTGATTACCTTCCCAGCAACCCCCGGTCTTGGTTCTGTCTTCCCTCGCTGAAGTTAAAGTGCAGGCAGCAGACTCCGGACAAAGATTTTTAAACACTTTGTTTACCTTCCATGAACAAAAACATGAGCCTCATCTGCAGACCACAACAGTACAAAACTGGAAATACAACCACTGGCCATGGCAGACAGAACTGTATCAATTCAGGGCAGATCACTACAACAATACTTCATCCAGCAGGGACACTGCAATGCAGGTGCAATTTGGAGATGAAACATTTGCAAAATAACCAGTCAGATCAGTGAACCGACCAACAATTCCAAACACAACCCAAGCCTTAGATATTCGCAGAAACGTTATGGTACGACCTCTCCGTGGGGTTCCAGATAGTAAGTGTCAGGCTGCAGCATCAGTTTGCCGGGTTCAGGATCGCAGGCCTCACTCAGTAGTTCAGTCTATGTAGTTCCAATTTGTAGGCCTCAGGCAGTAATACCAGTGTGTGATGTTCCCGTTATGAGGTCGAAGGCAGCAGCACCAGTCCATTGAGTTTCCAAATTTTAGGCCTCCGGCAACAGCATCAGTCTGTGGACCGCCGGATAGCAGGCGTCAGTCAGGACTACCAGTCCGGTTTCATGTCTGAAGGCCATGGCTCTTTTAATGTCTGTGGTGTTTCGACCTGACATATATGACATGTCTGTACAAATTGAACTGTATCTTTGTACAGCCCAGACCAATAGAAGTGCTTTTGTATCGTTGGCTATGTTTACCTCACTCCTAGATGACTTCCTAATATTAATTCCTGTGCTCCCATAATACTTTCTATCTGTATGTTACCGGCATGGCAACCTAATATTCTTCCACCCCTTTCTCTTCTGCCCTAAACTGCCGTTATCTCCACTTTCAAGTTCGGATTCTATCTGTGACATTATAACACTTTGGAACACATTCAGATTCTTTTTCAAAATTTGGTTTATTATACAAATCTTGCAATGGCTCATCATTTCCTTGTAACTCCTGTAATCGTTCAGAGCTAAACACCACTGCATTGCCCTCTCCTTGTTCAGGCTCTTACCTTATCATTTCATTAAACAACATATCAGCTAACTGAACCTCAACTCCTCCTCCTCGACTGGTGGAGGATAGATTGGCCTCAGATTAGTTTGTCAGGTCAGCGCAAAATCGAAGACTGTAAGGCCTCTTCTGTGCTGTAATGTTCTATGTTTAAGTTCTGGGTCTCACGTGAGTTTTCCTTATTGTCTGAACTTATGGCTCTGGGGTCTTCTGACCACACTGTCCGAAAACATTCTATGCTACCTTTTTTCTAATTCGCCATTTCCCTGATTTTTCTTTGGCTTCTCCACTATAAGGAGTTTCTGATAGTTTTCTTTTCCCCAATAACAAACTGTATTCCTGGAATAGACACTCTTTCAATATTTGTCACTGTCTCTTCCTCACCCTGAGTAGAAATTCCAATCTGATCTTGCAAAGTGGGAATGTTAACTCTCTTTCAATCTATCCCATAGATAACCACTTTCTCTGGTAACATATTAAAAATAGTTTTAATTCATCCATCACTTACTATTATAGAATCATTAGATCCTGTGTCTCTCACTATTTTGTTTTCTTTCACTTCTGCCCCTGTTCTTCCTGAGGAAACTTTAGATATTAGGCAAAAACTCAATACCTAATCGGCTGTAGACTCTCCTCCATCTATTTGACTTCCTTTGATATTTCCTTCATTGCCTTTACTAATCTCTTTGGATTATCTTCTTCTTCCACATCATTTTTCACAGTGATTTTCGTCAACGACGAACACTGTGACTTTGTTTGTCCCACATTATTACAGGAATAAAACACCCGAGGTCTTCCACCTCCTTTTTACCCGCTTAGGTTTATTTTTTTCACCTTGAGTAAACTATTCCCAGTGTGATCCAATCTTTGTTTTTCTCAGAAGGATCTCCGTCTTTCAAAATTTCTATACCCACGGACTAAAATTCCTGTTAGAAGCGAATTATTATTTACTAAGGGTGTAGGTTTGCTCGCTGAGCTGTAGATTTGATATCCAGACCTTTCATTACCTGGTTAGGTAATATCATCCGTGGCGACCTCCAAGTGATTTACTAACTCATGCATATTGACCAGGCATCTCTGCAGCTGTTCTCACTGTTTTAATTTTCCATTCTTTTATACGAGCTCTTGGCATTTCTGGAAGTGAATCTTTAACCCCACCACCAAAATAACCTCTCTACTAGACTCGTATGTCTTTTCTATCTTTAATGCCTTCAACTATTTATCGAGGTTGTTACATTTAATAATTTCAAACTCAACATCAATCAAACTTAGTTCCTCCTTCCCATTTCTGAACCCTTGTCTATATACTTCTGGTACCAACTCGTAGCGCCTCATCATAATCTGCTTGACATCTTCTTAACTTCTTGACACATCATCTGAGAGTGCAGCAAGCCACTCAGTGGCACTGCCGACCAACTTGGTCTGAATTAACATGGCCCACACAGTCTCTGGTCTGTCCATCTGCCTCGCGAAGTTCTCAAACAATATGGGGAAAATAAGCCTTTGACATCTTTTTCAATGGATTTTGGGAATGGTTTGAAATATTTGTAACTCTCCCTATCCGACTTTTGGCTATCATAGATTTGCTTAATATCACTTTCCTCCTCACTGATCCTTTCTGTTGCCATCATCTCTACTCGTTTAAGTTCAGTTTTGTATTCAATCTGCAAATAAGGATGTTCAAGCTCTCTATCTTTATCCTCTCTTTCCTCCCTTTTGCCTTTTACACGGCATTAAATTCGTATCTCACTTCCTTTATCTTCCAACTCCAGTTGTCTCATTTGCAATTTCGCTTATTTTTTTTAACTCCACCGCACTTGCGTGTTTTCCTGATGAACAGAAGTGCTTGTCCAACTCTGTAAACGTTTAATCTTCTTATTATCCTGATAAAATTGCGCACAGTGTCCATGCATGTGCAGGTCAGGCCATTACCTATGGAAAATGCAAGGAAACAGGGAATGGGTGGTTCTGAATGGGATAATCTTCAGAGGGTTGTTGTAGACTCGTTGGATGAATGACATGTTTTTGCGCGCAAGGGATTCTATTTTATTCTCATGAAGAACAATGTACTTCTCTTAATGTGTTGAGCATCTGTGCAATTCACTATTCAAAACGTGGTGAATTCCAGGACAATGGGAGTGCGAAGAAGAGCCAGGAGTGGACATGAGAATTTGTTGGTGGATAGGATCAAGGAAAGTCTGAGGGCCTTCAATAGGGACATTAGGAATAAACGAATGGCTCGTAGAAGATAAGGGCTAATTAAAGATCATCGTGGAAAGTTGTGTTTGACATCTGAGTACATAGAGGAATTGCAAAATGAATATTTTTCGTCAGCATTCACAATGGAAAAGGGCCATGTTAGTGTCAAAACGGAGACAAATGTTACAAGATTAGTTGAGATTGAGGTTGACAAAGAAGAGTTTTTTTTAGCAATTTCGGCACATCTGAAAACAAATAAGACCCCTGAGCCAAACGGGATTTATCATCGGTTTCTCTCGGAAGCAGGGATGAGGTTGCAGAGACTTTGGCTTTTATCTTTATGTCATCATTGACGACAGGACTAGTATCAGACGTCGTGAGGATAGCAAATGTTGTTGCCTTGTTGAAGAAGCGGAGTAGGGCGTTTATCAGCCAGTGAACCTTACTTCACCTGTGGGTACAGTGTTGGAAATGGTTATGAAAGATCTTATTTATAATTATCTGGAAAGGAATATAATTTGATCAGGTATAGTCAACACGGCCTTGCCAAGTGTAGGTCGTTCCTCATTAAGCTTATTGGGTTCTTCGAGAAGGCGACAATCAGATTGATGAAGGTAAAGTGGTTGATGTGACGTATATGAACTTCAGTAAGGTGTTTGATAAGCTTCCACATGGTCGGCTATTGTACAAATTACGGAGTTTCGGGATTGAAGTTATTTATCGGTTCAGATCAAAAATTGGCAAGCTGAAAGCAGGCACAACGTTGGTGGTTGATGGGAAATGTTCGTCCTGAAGAACACTTGCAGTGGTGTGTAGTACGGATCTGTTTTGGGGCCACTGCTGTTTGTTTTTTTAGAAATGAGCTGAATATGGGCTTAGAATGAGAGTTTAGTAAATTTCCAGCTGACACTAACGTAGGCAGTGTTATACAGTGCCAAAGGATATTCTGGGTTATAGAGGGTCAGAGGTAAGATGGGCTGAGAGATAGCAAATAAAGTTTAACCCAGAAAAGTGTGACGGGATTCACTTCAAAAGAAGTAATAGGGATGCAAAGTACTCTGGTAATGGTAAAATTCTTGTCAATACAGATGAACATATTGATCTCGGTTGCCTGGTGCATAAACCTCTGAACGTTGACACCCAGGTTAATTGGGTTGCTAAAAGTTCATGTGGTGTGTTGGCGTTGCGAAATTGTCCATTGTGTTTGGCGCATTAGTCAGAGTGGGATGACTTACTCTTCAGAGGGTCGGTATGGACTTGATGGGCTTTGCAAATTGCCTGTTTCCACACTGTAGGGAATCCAATCATTTTCAATTCCTCGGAAGAGCTAAGAGCAACTGCATAGTTCCTGGAAAGTAGAGTTTCAGGGAGATCAGGTGTTGAAGGAGGCATTTGGCATGTTTGCATTTATTGGTCAGTGCACTAAACAAGAAAGGGATCTGGGTTATACCTCAGTTTTTGTCGAGTTTGCACATCCCCCCTTTGTCTGCGTCGGCTTCGTTTGGGTGCTCTGAATTCCTCCCATACTCAAAAGAAGTGCAGGTCCGTTGGATTAGCTGTGGGAAATGTAAGGTTTCAGAGATTGGATGGGATTCTGTTCATATTGTTGGTGTGGGGCGAACGGCCAGCTTGGACAACGTAGGGATTCTATCACTGGATAAATCCAGAGTGCGGTGGGTGCGTGGACTGCGGTAGTAGTAGAGTCAGAGATATTAGGGACATTTAAGTGACTGATGGACAAGCATATGGATGGCAGTAAATTGAAGGGTGTGTCTGTTCGGTTGTTCTTAGGTGAAGATAAATGGTCGGTGCAACGTAGTGGGTTGAAGGCTGGACTGTGCTGTGTTCTATATAGGGGTTGGGAGGTCAATTGTTGTGGCTGTACAGGACCTTGGTGAGGTCAATACTCGTCTCATTAATTTACGAAAGACGTTACCAAGGTAGGACCCATCCTCATAAAGGTAAGTATCTGAGAAGGGTTGCTGAGCAAATACATTATTAAATGTGGGATCATAGTCCCTCGAAAGTGCGTTTGCAGATGGGCAGTTCAGTGAATGTCGCGTTTAGCACAGTAGCTGTTACTGGTCAGTACATTGAGTGTAGGAGTTCGGAGACCATGTTTCAGTTGTACAGAACATTGGTTTGATCAGATTTGAAACGCCCATACTGCCTTCAGTTCTGGTCTCCCTGCTATAGGAAAGGTATTGGACAATTTTCAAGTGTTCAGAAAACATTTACAAGGGTGTTGCCAGTGTTGGAGCATTTGAATCATAGGTTGTGACTTAATAGGCCGATGCAATTTTTCCTGGACCACTGCAGGCAATGGGGTGATCTTGTAGGAGTTTGTATAATCATGAGGAGTAATGGATAGGGTGAATAGATAATGTTTTCTATTCCCCAGGTTTGGCAATCCAAAACTAAAGTACATAATTTTAACATGAGAGGGGAAAGTCTTAAAGGGTTCAGAAGGGAAACATCCCTTATGCAGATGGTGGTGTGTGTCCAGCATAATCTGGTCACATGATCAAATTCGACCGAAGAGTCTGTTTCCATTCTGTACATTTCTGTGATTGTGTTGCCATACGTGAAAGACTTCAGAAAATATCCAACAACTTAATGCTAAGTTTGTAGATCTTGGGTTAATGGGATAGGATGAACAGGCTGGGGATTTTTCCCTGGAGTGTCAGAGACGGATGGGGTTCTCTTATAGAGGAGAACGGAACATTTGGATGATTAGGGCCTTTTATTCCCCGCACACCTATCGTGTGGGGAGTTCAAAACTAGAGAGCATCAGTCTAAAGGTGAGAGCGGAAAGATTTAAATGTGACCTGAGGGGCAACCTTTTCACTCAGAGGCTGATGTGTGTAGAGAATAAGCTGACAGATGACTGATGAATGCAAGTAAAATTACAACATTTAAAAGGCGTCTGACTGAGTACTTCAATAGAAAGCGTTCAGAGTCATATATGCTAACTGCTCATAAATTGGACTGGATCAGCTAAGGATATCTCCTTGACAAGGATGAGTTGGACTGAAGGGTCTGTTTCTTTGCTGTACAACTCGATGACTCCAATTGCTTCAGCAAAATGGTGGAAATCTGCAGGTCTGGCAGGTTATGAAATGGTGACAGATGCAGGAAACATTGTAGATTTGAACAATTGTTCAGATGATCACACAAGGCACTATCATATACGAGATAGTCAGGACGCCACGTGCTGGAGGTCAGAATCGAGAAGTGTGGTGCTCGAAAATCAAAGCAGATCAGGCAGCATCCGAGGAGCAGTAGCATCAACGTTTTTGACAGGATCCATAAGGTGGGATGGGCGATTGAAAGGTGAGATAGTTCAAAAGGGAAGTTGGGGGCAGAGAGATGATGAAATTGGTGAAATGAACACCCCTCCTGTTGCCTGATTAAACCATTCAACACTGGTCCCACCTCTCCATCTTCCTTCCCACCTGTTGGCACCACTCTCTGTTCCAACCGCTTTCCATCACCCCCGCCTGAATCTCTATATCACGCTCGCAGCAACCTTTCCCCCATTTTTGCCTCGCTCCAATTTGTCTTCCACTCCCCAACCAAACCACAAATTCTTGATGACTTGCTTATGCCCAAAAACAATGAATCTCCTCCTCCTCGGTGCTTCCTGATCAGCTGTGCTTTACCAGGTTCACACTATAATATAGCTTACACACGAAATGTCGAAAAGTGGGACTACAGGTGTTTGATATCCAGCATGGATAAGATGGGGATCTAGTGCCTACCAATTTTTTTTATCCGAGACTCAGACGACAAATTGTTCTGTGTTTCTCTGCGATTCCCTCTGTTAGAAATCAGGCAGGAGCAGCAAGCACTGGAGAATACAAATGATATGTAGTCTCCATAGCGAGAAGATTCAAATGCAGGAGCAGTGCTATCTTTCTGGAAAGGCTTTGGTGAGAGGACACTGGGAGTACTGTGTGGACTTTTGTTCTCCTTTCGGAAGGAAGGCTACCCGGGTTGTTGAGAGTGTGTAAAAGAAGATCACTGAGTCCTGAGATCTGTAGATAGTTAAGGAAGACAGATGATGAAATTCAGAATCGGCAAAATGTGGAGCTCGACAAGGGCGGCATGTCAGGCATTTCAGGTTAGGAATTTTCATCAGGTCTGACAATGTGTCCAGACCTGAAACCTTAACTTCTCTGCACTTCCGATACTATCTGACCTGCTGTTGTTTTCCAACTCCATATTTTATTGACTCTGATTCCTGAGATGTCGGGATTGATGTATGAAAAAAGACTCAATCCTTGTTTAATCCTCCTTCCTTTTGGCTTTCTGAGCCGCTGACTACATCACTAACTAATATTATACGTCCCATTTCCTTATCTGACTCTGATCTCATTCCTTATCTTATCTCATTTAAGCCTGTACACTGGTTCCCATCCCCGGTCAGACTAGTTTCACACCTCACAAGCGGAACTGGCAAAAGCCGCTAAAAGATTATCTGTCCCAGCTCTGCCCAGGGGCAACTGGTCAGTGTTGCACAGGTCCCACCGAACCCACAAACGGTTCCAATGTTTGAGGAATATAAACCCATCTCCGGCATACCATTTCTCCAGCCACACATCCAGCTGATCTCTCCTGAAATTATTACATTACAGAGCTATGTTTTATTGTATCTCTGATCTCCATATATTTAGCTTTTAGGCCCTTGTCCCTTTGTTTCGCGCTGTCGTTGGTACCTACGTTTTCCACGACTACTGGCTGTTTACTCACCAGTTCCTGAATATCGGTCAGCTGCTCCATGATATCTCGGACCCTGGTACTAAAGAGGTAACATAACATCCAGGATTCAGGTCTGCCGCAACAGAAGGGCCTCTCTGTCCCTCTAACTACTGAACCCCCTGTCACTATTGTCTTGCCACTCCAATTCCAGCTGTTCTGAGCAGCAGAGCCACATGTAATGTCATGAACCTGGCTGTTGCTGATTTCCCCTGAGAGACCACCCCACCCATTTCCCCCTCAACCAGAATCCTAAGTGAGATGTCTGTTTGAGCAGGGGATGATCCTTCCTGAGGCATTTACTTGGTCTGATGGCCATCCATTCCCTTTCTGCACGTGTAACCCTCACCTCCAATGTGACCAACTCGTAAAAATACTGTTCATGACATTCTTGGTATTGCGTACACTCTACTGTGTATCCACCGATACCTCTAGATGTGAAAAGCAGTTAACCAGTAGCTGCAGATGGACACATGTCTTGCACACATAGCCTTCAGGGACACATTGTTGAAAAGGAACACACCACAAGTCAGACGTCTCCTGTCACGTCTTCTCTCTAAATCGAACTAGTTAATCCCAGTAAGAGAATTTAAAGGTGCTGGCAATCTTCGCACATTTCAAACATTTCTATTATAATCAAACACCCCAATCTTTACTTCAGCTAATACGTTATACTGTAAAAACTGTTATAAATACTCCACAGGTATCATTTATAAATTGGCGGTTCCGATTGGGACTGTCTGACTTTTTGAAAATCCCGAACTAAAACTGAGTTTCAGTTTAACCTTCTCCTGTCTCCATTCACATTCTGTTTTCAGCCAATATCCAAAGCACTCTCAGTGAACCAAGCAACACACAGAGATCACTTTGTTGTCTGCTCACACCTGCACTGATGTAAACAGGCAGGAGGTTGCAACAACACAGAAAGCCTGGCAGCATCAGGAGGTGGAGAAGTCGATGTTTCTATTGGAAGCCTTATTCAGGACTGCTTTCTCCAACTTCCAGATGCTGCCTGGCTTGCTGTGTTCTTCCAGCCTCCTGCCTGTCTCCTTTGTATTCCAGCACCGATACTGACCTCAGCCTCCTGAAACGTTCAAATGCATCTCAATGGGACCTCAGGGAACAGCATCTCGTCTTTCAATGCAGCGGTTTGTAACCCGAAACTCAACATGGACTTCAGAATTCCTGGAAATGTGTTGGAATCCAGGCCATAACCAACTTGAAAAGGATGTTTGCAGGTAATTGAGAATGATGCGTTTATTGGTTAAAGTCATTAACAGGGCAATTGCGAGTAAATATGATAGTTTGAACAAATAGACGAGGTGTAATTTGGACGAATGTGCACTCCCTCTCAGACCGGTGTCTCCGTCCTCAGCTGGAGGACCCACAACTGCGCATATAGTCCAAGGGCGATCTAAAAAGGAATTTGAACATCTTTCTGCTTTTCACATTCCAAAAATATTGAAGATATTTTCCACACACCGAACATACCAACATTTTTCTTCCACCGTTAAATGCCAATGATATTCGGATTCTGCTGACTCTGCTTATTGTAAACGCATATGTTTGAGACCCCGGTCTCAACTGTTCATGGAAAAAAATCATGGAGTATGAGTTCACAAAAAAACGCAGTCACTGCAGGATGAATACAAAAGGTAAATATTTCTCTTGATTTCAGTTTGTTGCGTAAATGTTCCTCTTCAAAATGCTCGTCACCACCCAGGTAGTGCATATGCGCATGTGCCTCGTGGTAACTTCCCCCAACAAAGATGGTGGGCATTACTCGGACCGAGCACGACCAGAGGCTACGGCCATTTTCCCATTTCCTGAAACCATGGGACCGAGAGTTTCTAATACCAGACAAGCGAACTACACCAGTTGCATATAAAATCTACCAGTCCAAACTGACTCTATTATCTCCCGGTATCCACTGTCACTCCCCCCGTACCCATCTCCTGCTCCCGCACTCACTGTGGTCTCCAGTCACATGACATTGCGCAGGTGTTGTGTCACTATCCACGCCTGCCTTTCACTCCCATTCGTTATAGGACTAGCCGCTCCAGCTTGGTTGACAGCCCCGCCCCTCCTCCTCATGACCCAAAGCTGCCATCAATTAGCTGGGCCCTATTGTGAGGTCAGTGGCGGGATCCTCCCTCTCTCTGACCTAAATGCGGAAGGTGTGCAGATGGTGACGATCAAGAACAACAAGCTGAAATTTTTGGGAACGCTCAGCTAGTCTGGCAGCATCTGGGAACAGAAATCAGTGTTAACGTTTCAAGTCCAGTGACCATTCCTCAGAACTGATGGTAGCTGCGGAAATTAGAATCACTACAAAATCCCTACAGCGTGGAAATACACCCTTTGGTTCAGCAACTCCACACTGACTCTCCGAATAATATCCCACTACCCCATTACTCTGCATTTCCCCTGACGAATTCACCTCAGGTACATGTCCATCAACACTATGCGCAAATTACCATGGCCAATACACCTGACCTGCACATCTTAGAACGGCAGGAGGTGGGGGAAAAGAGTAACTAATAGATTGGGACAGAGCACACAGAGATAAATGGAACATTTGGAAGGATATAGGAGTCAATAACGATCTGGCCGGGAGGGTGAATAGCTGTTAATGGAGGCGAAAGAAACCTGTATCTGCCAACATCTTCGTGAAGGTGGCGAAAATGGCGGCTAAATATCTACTTTCGGCCTGCAAAACAACGTGAGCGTCAAATTGCCGGCCACGAGCCTGTTCCCTGGCCAGCATCTGTCTTATGCGTACGGCAGTGTTACAGTGAAACTCGTTGCAAGCTTCCAGAACGCTCCTGAACATGCCAAATGGCCTCCTATTTCAAGAACGTCAATTCCCTTCCCAGTTGGTCAAAAATGCCCTCGAGTGCATCTCCACCATTGTCCGCACTTCCGCCCTTGATCCCCACCCGTCCAACTGCAAAAGGTTTAAACGCAATGGGCGGAACAGTAGCTGAGTGTTTCGCGCTGCTGCCTCACAGCGCCCGAGACGCAGCTTCAATTCCCACCTCGGGTGACTGCATAGAGTTTGCAGTCTCCCAGTGTCTGTGTGGGTTTCCTCCGGATGCTTTGGTTTCTTCCAACTGTCTAATGATGTGCTGGTAAGATGAATTGGCCATGATAAATTGCCCATTGTGTTAGGTGCGTTCGTCAGCAGTAAATGTAGGAGAATGGATCTGAGTGGGTTACTCTTCATAGTGTCAGTGTGGACTTGTTGGGCCGAAGGGCCTGTTCCATACTGTAGGTAATCTAATTAATCCCCCTGTTCATCACCTTCCACCAAGTCAACCTCTAAATGCAACGGATCGCCCAGCGCAATTTCAAAGACGTACAAACAGATCCCAAGACCAAAAATATATTTCCCAACCCACCCGTTTCAGCATTCTGCAGAGAACATTCCCTCCATGACTCGTCGTTCGGCCCACAAACCCCAACAAACCAACATCCACACACAAACCTTCACTTGCTGCCGCAAATGATGTAAGACCTGTGCCCACACTTCCGCCCACATATCCATCCAAGGACCCAAAGAATCCTTCCACATCTGCTAAACGTTTTCATGCACATCCAACCAATATGTGACCTTCTCTACTTTCGGGAGATAGGACACCAGCTCGTGGAATATTTCAGAGATCATCTCGAGGACACATGCACCAAACAACCTCAGCTCCCTGCGGCTGATCAGTTCAACTGTCCCTCGCACTTCGCCAATGACGTGCAAAGTCCTGGGCCTCCTCCACCACCACATCCAAAACACCCTGCGCCTGGAGGAAGATCACCACATTTTCCACATTGGGACTTTACGACCACACGACATCAATGTCAATTTCTTACCTTTCCTTATCACCCCTCCCCCGCTTTTCCCAAATCCAATCAGATACTCAGCACCGCCTTTTTGAACTGCCGTCCCTGTCCAATTACTTTCCCACTTATCTGGTACACCAAGCTGTCCGACTTATCACCATCGTCCCAGCACCTGCATTTACCAATCACCTCCCCAGCTAACTGCCCCCAGATACGCACACTCCTCCTATTTAACTCTCCGCCCTCTTCCCCGTATCCTAAATTCCTGAGTTACAGCCTATGCCTAAAATAGCAATTCTCCTGTTCCTCGGATGCTGCCTGATCTGTTCTGACTTTCCAGCGCGAAACTTTGACACAAGTTGAAAGAACATCACCTCATTTTCCACTTTGGGAAAATGCATCCCTTTGGTTTCAATGCCGATTTTAATAATTTGAGCTCCAGAATTCTCCTATATCCTATCATCCTCTCCGCAGAGGTTGGGGTGGTGGAAAGTGAGGACCGTGGGATTTTGTCCTTGTTGCTATTGGAGGGGTGAGGTTTTAGGGTGGAGGAGCGTGATGTGGATGTGATGCTTTGGAGGGCATCGTCAACGACATGAGAGGGTAAATAATGGTATTGAAAGAAAGAAGCTATCTGGTATGTTGTATAGTAGGAACTGGTTCTTCTGTGAGCAGATACGTCAGAGTCAGAGGAATTGGGAATACGGGATAGCATGTTTGCAGGAGTTAGGGTGGGAGCAGGTGTAATCCAGGTAGCTGTGGGAGTGGGTGTGTTTATAAAAATTGTCAGTGTTGAGTTGATCGTTGTTGATGGATGTGGAAAGGTCCAGGAAGGGGAGGGAGGTGTCAGAGATGGTTCAGCTGAATTTAAGATCGGGTGGAGTTGATGATCTGCTTGGAGTGGTGCCAGTGCAGTCATCAATATAGCGGCGGGAGAGTTGTGTATTGGTGCCAGTGTAACTGCGGAAAGTGGACTGTTTACATAGCTAACAAAAAGGAAGGCATAGCTGGAGCCCATGTGGGTGCCCATGGCTACCCCTTTCATCTGGGGGAAGTCGCAGTATTCAAAGAAGGAATTGTTAAGGGTGAGGACCATATCAACAAAACGAATAAGAGTGTCAATGGAAGGGTATTGGTGGGGACGTCAGGAGAGGATGAAACGGCGAACATGGAAGCCCTGGTCATGGCGGATGGAGGTGTAGAGAGATTGGATGTCCATGGTAAAGATGAGGCATTGATGGCTGGGTAAACGTAAGTCTTGGCGGAGGTGGAGGACGTGGGTCGTGTCTCGAACATATGTGGGAAATTCGTGGACGAGGGTGATCCGACAGTATAGAGTTAGTGGAGATGAATTTCGTGGTGCAGGAGAAAGCTAAGATAATCAGTCGGTCGGGTTGTGTTGGGCTTGGGAGTCTTGTCCGGAGGTAGAATCAGGCGGTGCAGAGTTCCCAAATTATGAGGTTACACATGGTCTCGGAAATAATTGTTAGGTCATGGGGACGAGGTCATGGTCGTGGAAGCGGAAGGAGGGGCTGTCTTAAAGTTGGCGCGTGGCTTTAGCGGTGTAGACGTCAGTGCGCCGCACTACCACTCACCGCCTTTTCTGGTGAGGTTGTGATTGGAGTCAAGGGAGTGGAGGGCTGTGTGTTGTAAGAGTGAGAGGTTGAAGTGGAGGAAGGAGGTAGACAGGTTCGAAATAAAGAGATCGAGGGGTGTAATTCTCCAGTGCGTGGTAGCCAGGTGGATGGAGTCTGTTAGAGGAGGAAGAAGGGGTCCTTCAAAGGTGGTCGGGAGTCCTCAAATAAAAAATAAGCTCAGAGGCAGTGTTGGCTGAAATCGTCGATGTCACGACACGTAATGAATTCGTTGATATGTGGATGGAAGGGGATGAAGGTAAGGCTTTGGCTGAAGACTGTCCATTCGTCCTCAGTGAGGAGGAGGTCTGGGGGATGGGGAAAACTCGGCAGGGGTGGGAGCTAGGACCTGGTGTGGGTGTCTACCTGGAAGTGGGCGCGGAGCCTGTAACTGAATTATGCGTGGTGTGAGGGCAATAAGGGTGGAGTCATTAGCAGAGGTGATCTGCCCCTCAATGTTCTTCAGGGGTGGAAATGGTGACAGTGGGATCTGTGGGAGGGCGTTTCGGCAGTATGCAAGAGAGTGGCGTGAGTAGGGGCGGAAGTGCTGGCGACGATGACAGGCGTCATGACGCAGGGCGCGTGACGCCATCGATGACGTGAGGGGAGGAATTTATTTCACGCGTGATGCATGTGAAATCTTTAATGGCTGTGGACGAAACCACGACAGGAATGGAAGAGATGTGATTGATCGCCGTGAGCATGGTGGCTGTATCGGCCTCATTGTTAATGGTGTTCCCCAGCCCGAGGGACGCTTCTGGAATGTTTATGAACCGCTGGTTATGGAGCTGGCTATATAAAAGTTTGTTGTACTGACAGGTTTTAACGTTTTAGTTGGTGGAGAAATATTGTTTGATGAGAGTATGAATTCGTCTTAGGTTCCAGTACAGAACGGGTCCTTTGCACTTCTGAGAGAATGTAGCTCTCAGTTGAGGCATAGCTTGACTAATTTCTATTCTACATGGTTGAAGATGCCCTCCAACGCATTTCATCTACGTCCCTGATCTCTGCCCTCAAACCCCAGCCCTCCAACTGCAAAAAGACGGAATCCCCCAATCCTAATCCTATCCCCCACCAAATTCCACATAAACCGTATCATCTGCTGACATTTCCCCCAACTACAAACGGACCACACCACCAGGGTTATATTTCGCTCCACACTCCGATCCGCTTTCTGCAAAGACTATTCAGTCCATGACTACGTGATGAGGGCCACGCCCCCCAACAATTCCACCTTCCCCTCCTGGCACCTTCCCCTGCTTCCACAATCTTTGCAATACATTCGCTCACTTCTCCCTCCTCACATCCGTCCGAAGCCACAAAGGAGTCTTCCTTATCTATGAAAGTTTCACCTCCACTTTCAGAAATGTCATTTCTTGTATCCATTGCTTCCGATGTGGTCTCCTTTACATTGGGGAGACTGGTCATGTACTCGCAGAGCGCTTTAGGAAACATCTTTGGGATACCCGCATCAATCAACCCACCATGGAGTGGCCGAACCTTTCAACTCCCTCGCCAACACTCCCAAGAACATGCAGGTCCTGTGTCTCCTCCACTACCACTCAGTTACCGCCCGACGCCAAGAGGAAGAACGCCTCATTTATGATCTCGGATAACTTTAACCCCAGATAATCAATGTGGACTTCATTAATTTTCTCATTTCCCCATCACCCACACCTTCAACTTGTTCCAAACTACCAGTTCAGGACTATTCTCATGTCCTATCCTCCCAATCTTCATTCCCACCTATCTGATCGACCCTTCTCTCCGAGCTATCATCTTCATCCCCACCTCCATCCACCTATTGCACGCTTAGCTACCTTCTCCCCAGCCCCACCCCACTCCTATTTATTTCTCCATCCCGGAGGCTCCCAATCACATTCCTGATATAGGGGCCCAAGCGGAATTTTCCTGCTCCTCGGATGCTGCCAGAATTAGTGCGCTTTTCCAGCACCACTCTAATCTTGACTACAGCCGTCAATCAGTTACGTGCCATTGTAAGTTGAGTGTTGGGACCCTCCCTCTCTCTGCCCTGGGATGGTCTTCATCATTCACAGTGAATGGGGCACTATCACAGAGCAAAGGGGATGGGGCTATTCAGTCCATTTGGGCTGTACTCTCTCCCTCAGGAGATGCTGCAAATCTGTCCCAACTCCCCTGCCATTTTCCAAAGCCCTCAAATCATTCCTTAAAAATGTAACATCCAAATCTTTTTTGTGAATACCTGCTGAATCTGCACCTGGTTGCTGTTCAAACTGGACAAAATGCTCAAAACTTACGGAGTAAAATACTCTTCACGTTTTCACACTGCATTATTCATTAATTACCTGAAAGGTGTTAATACAAAGTTTATAAAGGCGAATAATGTCTCTCTCTCTGAAAATGAAATATCCTGGAAACAAATTTACATAAAATCTATATCACTGTTTAACATTCTCAGCTCCAAAGGCAATTATCTGAGTTTCTGTTTATAGGCCTTCCGTCTGAAAAACAACCCTCAACCATTGCTGTCTGTATGCAATTGACACGCTCACCCTGAGTCTCATGTGCCTCAAGTTTATTCATTTGTCTACGATGCGGAATTGGGTCAAACGTTTTAGTATGGTCCAAATAAACAATTCAGTCTACTGTGCCTTTCTCAGGCTTCCTGCTTACACATCAAAAAAACTCAAACAAATTTATGAGGGAACCTCTCACAAAACCATGCTGAATATCGAAAATCATTCCGTGCATCTCCAAATGCATGCAAATCCTATGCTTCAGATCCATCTCAAAATACCTGCTAACCATCGAATCACAGACTTCTAATATAATTCCCATTCTTCTAATTTGGATTGCTTCTTAAACAATGAAAAAACGCATGCCACTCTTCACTCATCAGGCACTTCACCCATAGTTATAAATTACATAAATATCTCTCCAAGGAGCCCTGCGATTTCCTCCCTGATGTCCCACGATGCATTCAAATACACTACAGCATGTTCTGGAGATTTATCTACCTTTGTGTTTTCTTAGACTACATTTGTATTATCCTTGACCTTATTTGCCAAGATTACCTGAAATCTTGACTTTGCCTTAGTGATCTCCCGAGACTAATATAGTGGCATCTTATTTGCAGAGGCACAATCTGTTAGAACTGTCCCAGAGTCCAGCAAAATTGAATGAATTGTCAAAAGTGATGTGCTATTTACAACGCTACAACTTTTATGATCCTAGGATGCATTACATCCGGGCCAGAAGACCTGTCTACCTTTAGGCTGGTAGCTTTCCCAACGCTGCTTCTTTACTGATAATGATTGTTTCGGTGCACCCATCTGCCATTGTCTCCATAAGTCTGCAAAATTGAGATCAGGAGAGTCCAGAGACAGTGTGCTCCTGTCATAAGACAAAGCTGTTGAATGTAGATTCTTTTTTGCGAGCGTGTAGAATCTTAAGACTTATTTTAAGGTAAGAGGAGAAAGTTTTGAAAAATATATGAGGATCATTGATTTTTTTTACACAGATAGCGGATCGTCTATGGAATGAATCTCCAGTGCAAGTGGTAGATGTGGGAGTTACAATGTTTAAATATATTTGGACAGATGCATGAATCAGAAAACTTTGAGGGAGTTTGGCCAAGCGCAGGCGGTTGGAACGGGTTTAGTTGAATTTGTGGTCATTGTGGAGTGGTTAAACCATCCAGTCTCACAAATCTCCCAATCATAGTTATAAACGTTTCTATCGATGTCAGCACATCTAGCCACACAAACCTCCCTGTCACAGTTATCTCATCCAGCCTCTCCAACCTCTCCATCACTGTCATCACGTCCAGTCTCACAACCCTCTCAGACACCTCATTCAGTGTCACATCCATCCCTATCAATGTCAATTCGTCCAACCTCAAAACCCTTCCTGCCACTGTCACGTCATCAACATAAATCTTACTTTCACTGTAAGTTCATCCAGACTCAGGACTCTAACCGTCACTCTCATCTCATCCAACCTCACAACCGTATCTGTCACTCTCATGTCATCCACACACCCTCCCTGTCATTCTCGTTTCATCCAGCCTTACAAACGTATGTGGCACTGTCACTTCATCCACACTAACGTTCTGTCAAAGTCATCTCATTCAGCCTCACAACCCACCTTATCACTGTCATCTCATCCAGACTGACTACCCTCCCTGTCGCTCTTATCCCATCCTGCCTCATGCCCCTCACTATCACTGTCATCTCATCACCCCTCACAAATCACCCTGTTACTGTCGTCGCAGCCAACGCATAACCCTGGCACTCAATGTCACACCATCCATCCAACCCTCCCAGTGACTGTCACATGATGCAGACTCACGACTGTCCCTGTCACTGTCATCTGATTCAGCCTCATAAAGCTCGTTGTCTGTTATCTCATCCAGCCTCACAACTGTATCTGCCACTGTCATCTCATCCAACCACACAATACTCCCGGTCACTGTCACCTCAGTTGCACAACCCTCCCTGTACTGTCATCTCATCCATCCTCACAACCCTCCTTATCACTGTGATCTGATCCAGCCTCACATCCGTATCTGTCACTGTCACCTCATCCACACAACCTGCCTGTCATTTTCATCTCAGCCAGACTCTTATCCCTCCCTATCACTGTCATTTCATCCAGTATCATATCCCTCCCTATCACTGTCATCTCATCCAGCATCATATCCCTCCATATCACTGTCATCTCAGCCAGTCACACAACCCACCCTATTACTCTAATCTCATTCAACAAAACACTCTTCCCAGCCACTGTCGTCTCATTCAGACTCACATCTCTCCATAGCACAGTCACCTCATTCTGCATCACAGGCTGCCCAATACTGTTACCTCATCCAGCCTCATAGTTCTCCTTGTCACTGTCCGCTCATCCAGCCTCTCAAACTTCCCTGTCATTGTCACCTCATCCACACTCACATCCCTCTTTCTCACTGTTACCTCATCCAGCCTGACAAAACTCCTGATCACAGTTACAACCCTTTCTATCGATGTCTGCTCATCTAGCCTCACAAACCTCCCTGTCACAGTTATCTCATCCATCCTGATAACGTTCTCTCTCACTGTCACCACATCCAGCATCACGACTCTCCCTGTCACTATAAACTCATCCAACCTCACGAACCTCCCTATCACTATCAGTATAAACTCATCCATTCTCAAGAACCTTCCGATCACTAGAACACAACCAGCCTCACAAACCTCCCTGTCACTGTCACCAAATCCAGCCTCACAACTCTCCTTGACACTCACCTTATTCTGTCTAAAAACCCACCCTATCATCGTCATCCGTCATCTCATCCAGCCTCACAACCGCATCTGTGACTTTCACCTGATCCACACTACCTTGCTGTGAAAATCATCTCATTCAACGTCACGACACCTCCTCTCATTGTCATCTCATTCAGACTCACAACCCTCTTTGTCACTTTCGAGTCATCCTCACAACTCTCCCTGTCACTGTCATCTCATCCAGCCTCGAAACCCTCCCCGTCAGTTTCATCTCTTCCAGCCCCACAACCGTCCCTGTCACTGCCATCTCATCCAGCCTCTCAACAGTCCATGTCATTGTCACTACATCCATAACCCTCGCTCGTCCAGCCTCACATACCTGCTATAATGTCACTGCGACCAGCCTCTCAACCGTCCCAGTCACTGTCATCTCATCTGGACTCACAATGCTCCATGTCACTGTCATGTTATCTAGCCTCACAACGGTCCCTGCCACTATCACCTTAACCAGCCTCGCAATCCTCTCTATCATTGTCTTCTCATCAGCCTCACAAACCTCTCTGTCGCTGCCACCTCATTCAATCTCACAACTAACCCTATCACTGTCATCTCATTCAGCCTCATAAGAATCCCTGTCAATTTCACCTCATCCTGAAACTCAGACCTCCCTACCACTGTCACCACATCCAGCCTCACAACCCTCCATGTCACTGTCATTCATCCAGCCTCACATCCGTCCTTGCCACTGCCATCCCTTCCAGCCTCACAACACATTCTATCACTGTCAGCTCATCCAGACGCACAAGGCTCCCTATCACTTTCTTCTCACTCAGCCTCTCAGCCTGATCTGGCACTGTCATCTCATCCAGCCTCAAAATCCGACGTCTCACTGCAATCACATTGAGCCTCACAACATTTCCTGTAACTGTGACCGCATCCAGCCTCTCAACGCTCCCTGTCACTGTCACCTCACCCAGCTACACAGCCCTACCTATCACTCTCTCCTCATCCGCCTCACATTCCTCTTGTCACTCTTATCACATCCAGTCTCGCAACCCTCCCTATCACTGTCACCTAATCCAGCCTCGCAACCCTCCTTGTCACTGTCATGTCATCCATTCACAACCCACCCTGTCAGTGTAATCTCATCCAGGTTCACAACCATCCCGTTTAATGTCATCTCATCCATCCTCGCAACACTCCCTGACACTGTTACAACCAGCCTCACACCTGTTCCCGTCCCTGTCAGGCCTTCCAACCTCACAACACTCTCTGTCACTGTCATCTCATTCAGACTTCAAAACGCTCCTTGTCACTGTGTTCTCAGCTAGACTGAAAGCCCTACCTGTCACTGTCAAGTCTTACAACTTCACAACCGTCCCAGTCACCGTCTTCTCATTCAACCTGACTACAATCCTGGTCACTGACACCTCAGTCAGCCTCAAACTCCTTCTTCTTACTACCAGCGCATCCGCCTCGCAACCATGCCTGTCACTGACATATTAAACTGTCTCACAATTCCTTGTCACTGTCACCTCATCCAACCTCACATCCCTTCCTGAACTGGCACTTAATCGAGCGGTTATGAGTGTGTGTGTGTGTGTGTGTGTGTGTGTGTGTGTGTGTGTGTGTGTGTTGCGGGGGTGCGGGGCGTGGAACAGGGAAGTGTCAGAGAGAGATACTGTGGCGTGGAGGAGGGAGTTAGAGATTGCGGCCTCAGAAGAGAGAGAGAGAGAGAGAGGCAAGCGAGGAGAAAAAGAGACAGAACAAGAGTTGCAAGGAGGAGAAAGACACCGTGATAGGGAAGGAGAGAGAGAGAGTGCGAGCAAGTGTGACATGGGAGGACAGAGAGAGTGGCGGTGAGGAGGGAGAGGCAGACAGTGTGCTGCATGGAGTAGAGGGAGGGTGTGGCGGGGAGAAGAGAGTTTTAGAGAGAGAGTGCGACATTCGAAGAGTGGTAGAGAATGAGTGAGTGCGGCAGAGGAGTGATGAGTGAGAGTGTGGCAGGTAAGGGGAGAGAGATTGGCACGGGAGCGAAGAGAGACTTAGAGTCTGGGTCAGCTGGAGGAGAGCGAGAGTGGTCATAGAGGAGAACAATAGAGTGAACGACTGTGGTAGGGGAGGGGAGAGAGAGAAAGTGACAGAGCTGGAAAGAGAGAGGTGGTGAGAGAGCGTGGCAGTGGAAGTGGAGAGAAGGAGAGGCGGGGACGAGACATAGAAATTACAGCTGGAAAGGAGAGAGAGTGAGTAGTAACGGAGAAGAGAGAGATTGAGAGAATGTGGTGGAGAGGAGACAACATGAGGAAGTGGCGGGTAGGAGACACAGAATCGCAGAGAGGGCGGACAAAGAGAGAGAATACGGTAAGGTAGAATGAGTGAGAGAGTGTGCCATGGAAGGAGAGTGAGTGAGAGATTGTGGGAGAGAGGGAAGACAGTATCTGACAGAGGAGGGGAGAGTGAAAGAGTGACATTGGAGTAGGGAGCAAGAGAGATTGTGTGTCGCTGGGGAGAAGAGAGAGTGTGTGGCACGTGTCCTATATCTATCAGACCTCAATTTAAAGCTACGTTCCCTCGTGCTACCACCGCCATCTGAGGAAAAACCCTTTCTCCCACCAACATTATCTAACCCTCTGATTATTTTGTATGTCTCCGCCTAGGAACCCTCCAACCACACGAGATGAATGTAGATTTCTCCAGCTTCCTGATTTCCCCTCCCCCCATCATATCTCAATCCCAACTCGCGGATTCAACACCGCCCTCTTGACATGCAATCTTCTTCCAGACATCTCCGTACCCACCCCCTCTCCGGCCTATCATCCTCACCCTCACCTCCTTCCACTTATCGTAGTCCCAGCGCCCCTCCTCCAAATTCCGTCCCCACCAGCTTTTATCTCGGCCTGCTTGGCACATCAGCTTCATTCCTGACGAAGGGCTTATGCCCGAAACGTCGATTCTCCTGCTCCTCGGATGATGCCTGGCCTGCTGTGTTTTTCCAGCACCACACTTTTCAACTCTGGTCTCCAGCATCTGCCGTCCTCACTTTCTCATATATCTCAATAAAGTCGACTCTCAAACTTCTCCGCACGAACCAAAAGACCCTCATGTCCTTCACCCTTTCCTCGTAAGATCTCCCCTTCATGTCAGGCAACATGCTAGTAAAACTCCTCTGAACCCTTTTGAAAGCATCCACATTCTACAAAAAGGCAAAAACTACACTGTCCACTATCCCTAATCTACGTATTCCTTTCTCGGTGTTTATAAATCATGTGTCTTAGAATCCTTTCCAGCACCTTATCGACAACCGAAGTAAGGCTCTAAGGACTATACGTTACAGTTTTCTCACTACTCCCCTTCTTGAACAAGGAAACAACATTTGTTATCCTCCAGTCTTCTGGCACTGTTCCTGTGGACAATGGCGACAAAAAAGATCAAAGCCAAAGGCTTGGCAATCTCCTTGCTGGCTTCCCAGAGTATCCTAGGTTAAATTGAATCTGGCCGAGGGAATTATCTTTTTTTTGCACTTACCAGAATTACGAACACTTCCTGCTTATGCACCTGAATCGCACTTAGTCTTTAACCTGTGTCTCAGTATTCTTTACGACCACATTTTCTTTTTGTTGTGTGAATACTGACCAAAACTATTCATTTAACACATTTCCCTATCTCCTCCGAATCCACTCCAAATTCCCATTACCGTAATTGATTGGCCTTCATCCTACTCGACATTCCTGATGAAGGGCTTTTGCCCGAAACGTCGATTTTACTGCTCCGCGGATGCTTCCTGAACTGCTGTGCTCTTCCAGCACCACTAATCCAGAATCATTGTTTTCTTGGTGATATAGCTTTTCTGATTTCCTGTCATGGCTCCTCTTAGCTCTATATTTAAGTCTTTCCTGGCTGACCTGTAACTCTGAAGCGCCCGAAATGAGCAATCACATATCATCCTAACACTAACATTCTTCTTCCACATAACAAGTGATTCAACTTCCTTAGTAAACCACGGCTATCGCGCTCGGCAATTTCTTCCCTGCCTGACTGGAACATACCTATCAAGGAACCAAAGTACCTGGGCATTGAATAAGCTCCACACGTCAACTGTGGCAATCCCCTGCAGTTTTCTCCCCCATCCTAAGCATCCTAAACCTTGCCTTATGGCATGGTAATTGCCTTTATCTCCATCTATAACGTTTGCCCTCCTGTATATAACTAACCCATTCCACAACTAAATAAACATAACAGAATTGTGGTCATTATCACCACAGAGTTCAACTATCTCAAATCTAAAAACTGCCCGGGTTCATTCCCCAGTACCAAATCTAATATGGCCTCACCCCTAGTTGATCTGTCTACATACTGTGTCAGGAAACACTCCTGCACAAAGTGCAAAAAACTGAGCCATGTAAAGAACTTGAACTATAGTATTCCCGGACAATATTTGGAAGGTTAAAGACCCCGTAACAACTACCCTGTCACTCCCTCTCCCATTGAGGATCATCGTTGCTATCCCATCTGCTGTATCTCTGGAACTTTTCAGTGGCCTACAGATCACGCCAAACAAGGTCATCTGTCCTTTCCTTTTTATAATTTCTGCCCATACTACCTCAGTAGACGAGTCCTCAAACGTCCTCTCTGTTGCCGTAATGCTGGTTTTGACGGACAGTGCCACACCCGCTCTTTTACCATTTCCTGAGTTCTTACTGAAACAGTTAACCCCGGCACATGCAACAACGATTCCTTTCCATGCTCAACCCATGTTTCGAAATTGGTTACAACATCGAAAGCCCAGGTACCAACCCATGATGCAGGTTCATAAACCCTATTGCAGATGGCCCTGGTGGAAGCAGACAAAATTCAAAACAACGTTTTGCTTTCCAGTGACTTCTTGCTGTCTTGAAACTTTAGTTCTGTCTTCACTGCTGTCAACCTCCTATATACTCGAGCCAAATTTCCAGTTCCCACCCACCCCGCTGAAGTATTTTAAATCCACAAGAAGAGCATCATCAAATCTCGCTCACACCCCCCCCCCCCTCCCCCGACTCCTCTGGTTCAGGTGATGAGGATCTTATTTATACAGCTGCTAACTACCACAGAAAGAGCCCCATTTACCTAGGAATCCAAAACCCTCCCTTCGGCACCATCTAGGTAGCCATCTAGGTATTCAACTCTTCCTCTCCTTATTTCTCGACTCGCTAGCACGTGGCCCGAGCAACAAAACAGAGACAACTCTCTTCTACCTTCAAAATTCCAGCCTATCTCGCTGAATTTTTCCCTTAGATCCTAGCTTTCTTCCTAACTAAATCGTTGGTGCCTAAGTGGACCACAATTAGGGACATTCTGAACCCGGGCACCTAGTAGGCAATACACCAACTCTCGATTTCTCTCGCTCCTGCAGACCTTCTATCTGAAGCCCCCCCCCCCCCCCCCCCCCAATATACAGTCCCCAATGATGAATGCTCTGCTCCTCTTCCCTCTTCCCTTCTGAGCAACCAAGATTAACGCTGTGGCAGAGACCTGTGACCCATTGATTACCCTTGGTAAGTCGCCCCCCCCCCCCAACAACATCCAAACTGGTATACTTGTTGTTGAGGGGAACGGCCATAGGGGATCCCTGCACTGCATGCCCATTACTGTTCCTTCGAGTGACGATAATTCATCCATGTTCTTCTTTTAACTGAGCTTTGGCTACCTCCCTGTTCCAGTTCTAGTTCTGCATCACAGTTTTCGAAGTTCTGGAGTTGGGTGCACTTCCCACAGATGCAGTCAGCAGGGACACTAGTGGTGACCTTTGCCTCCCAATTCTGAAGCAGGTACATTCAACTGCACCATAACCTCTATTCCCAATATTCTGAATTCGTAACGAGACTACTGAAAATCTAGAAAACACTAAAGAAACTAGTCATCTTATCAATTGGCGAACAGTATCTTTTCTTTTGTTTAAAGGATGAAAACGGATGGAAGACAATGCAAAAGTAGTATTTCAGGTAAAGTAACCACCTAAATATAAAGGATCCCTTACCCAGCAGTCCCGTGACTGTTCGTGCTCATTGTGGACTCCGCCGATAGATGAGGTAAACCATTATACCATTTAAAATTCACCTTCCCGTCAGGTCTCAGGTCTCGCTGTCGCTCCTATCACTGCAACTGTCGCCGTAAAAGAAGTGAAGAACGCTGAACTCATGAAATAAACTTTTATATCGTTCTAAATGTACCTTCACTTGGGTCTCTGGCCCTCGCTTTTACTCCTCCCATTCCAAGTGCCGCCGGAAAAAAAGTGAAGACTCCATCGATGTGTCAGCTTCTCCAATCCAGAACCCCATCACTATCTGTGTAGCATTCTCCACTTAGATACTATATTCCCTATCTCTGTAAATCCCCACAGTCCTGTCTAACCCTGGCAGCTTCTTCTCCCAAAAGAAACCTGCAAGTCTGTTTATTTGCCTTTAATTCCTATATCTGTCCCTATTGGTGAAATCTTCTCCAGCCTTTACAATCCCTCCTTATCAGTGAAAACACTCCTCAGTTTCGTCACCCAACCCTATCAGTGGAACCCCTTCCAAAACTGGAAAGGTTCCCTATCTTTATTACTATGTCAAGCTGCTACTACCTTCATGATCTATGTCACCTTCCCCACCACGGTAAACAAAACCGACCTTCCTTGGTTATCTTCTCCAGCTGTTACAATCCGACTAATGTCTGGATACCGTGCAGAGCTATCCTGCCTACCCGTAGTTTAGTGTCTACAATCCGAGTGATAACTGTAATATCCTCCTCTTTAAAGCCCACTCAAACTCTGACAGTCCATCTACCCTCCCTAAGCAGGTCATCTCCTTCGTCACTCTAACCATTTACACGTTCATCCTACTCTAGACATAATGACACGACTTCAATTATCTACATGAGTTCCTATAATCCTCGTGGCCTGTCTCATCCCATGTCTGAAAACCTCCTAATATCTGTCACCTGATCCCGCCTCCAAAGACTACCATATCGCTTTACAACTTCCTCCAGTTTCTACGCCCTTCTGTATTACTAAATTTCACCAATCACGATAATACCCGAGTACGAGGTGAAACAGGAGCAGTGTACTGAGTTTGATGATCAACTGTAATCATATTGAATGGTGGGGTAGCTTGTCTTGTCAAATGCCGGTGAACTGCACCTCTTACCTGTGTTTCTCCGTAATGCCCATCACCTCCTTCAGATCAAACAGCCCTCCCTGTCTCCATAAACTCCTTCAGTCCGACGACACTCCCATCTGTGTAACGTCCTTCATTCACCACAGCTCTCATTGTTTCAATAACCTGTGTCGATCCCCACAACCCTCCCTGTGTCCATAACCACCTTCAACCACCTTACTTATCTGTGTAACCGACTCAAGCTCCGACACTGCTGCCTTTCGCTGTAACCTCCAACTTCAAACCAAAGCATAATCCATTTTGTCAAGGTTGCTCCAATTCAACCATGCCAATTATTTAAACTTCTTACAGTTCAAAACCCTTCCATCAAGTAATGTACTACCACGTCTATAGCCCTCCCTATTCTTGTATCCTCCTCAGAAGACTACAAATATTCTTGGCGTTGTGACAGTGTTCTGCATTTAAAACCGCCTGATTGCTGAAACATATTCCGGCACTACACTTTATCTCATTCTGTTACCTTACCCTGCTCTTAAAAGCCTCCCTATCTGTATGGTTCCCTGTGATCTCTGCAGCGCTTCATATCTCGAACGTGACCAACCTGATAGTCCTCCCTACATCTGTAACCTCTTCCAGTCCGATCAGAATCGTGTTTTACTGAAATCTCCTCCAGCCCCTCTATCACTTCCCAGTTTCCAAGCCTAAGCCAGTGTGTATCAGTGTCTGAAGCTCTCCCTCTCTCTAATCTCCATGATCTACAAAGAACAAATACATTTACATGCCGAGCTAATTCCTCTCACGCTTCCTTCAATTCCATCCCGACCTCGGGACTTGTACACCACAATGTCTTTTAAAATACCCAACACTTCCTCCATCATTATGCCGACTTGACCTAGAGTAATGTAACATCTATTGCTCACCTCAACATCTCTCGTGTCAGTCTCCTCAGTGAATACTGATGCAAAGTAAGCGATAAAAATCACACCCATTTTCTCTGACTCCACGCATAACTGTCCTCCTTCGTTCTTCAGTGGGTGAACCGTTTCTCGAATCACCCACTTGCTCCTCATACATGAAGAAAACGCTTTGGGAAATGACCCGTTTTCGCCCTCCGAACTCCTCAATTTAGATCTGTCCTACATTCCCGATGTTCTTCCAAAGCTTCCTCTGTCTTCAGCCATCTTCACCTTAGGAATTCTTCCTTCTCATCTTCGCTAATCTCATGATCTCACAGGTAATACATGACTCCCCCTAATCTTGCCATTTCTACCCCTCATTTGAACAGGAGTATGTATCTCCTCTACTCTGATCGACCTCTCTTTAAAAGCAAACGTGCATTTGCCTTCAAACAGCTGCTCCCCATTTACATTCCACAGCTCTCTATAACCCATAAAACTCTTCTGTTCCCTAACCATCCGTACCTCTCCTCGCTCTTCCAGATCTATTAAACTTTCAATTATTTCATAATTCACACCTCTACAATGTTTTATGTTGTCTGTTACGATTGTGCCGAAAACCTTTCCTCTCTCTGTGAGCTGCTCGAGCTCCTCCACGGTCTCCATAAACTCCTGCAGACTCTAATGTCCTCCCTTTCTGTGTGACCATTTCCAGTCCTGTCAACATTCCCAATCATTGGAACCCCTACAACCTTTCCTAGTTCGGGAATCCCTACAGGTCACTGCAGAATTCCTGACCTGTATCATACACTCATCCTTGCGAATATCCGTTTTGTACAAGACTCACTTGTAATATCAACTCATCCAATCTTTCCATAAAATTACTTATTTCGATATTCTTCTGCAGCACTTACATCCTAATCTGAGGAATGTTCATTATCCCCTTCATCCTTCTGTATTCAGGGTACCTCCTCCAGTTTGTGTGATCCTCCCAAAATATGTAATTGTCTCTGGCTTAGAAAACATGCCAGACTCCACAGTCTTCCTTTCTATGTAACCTCCGGAAAGTACAAAGCGTTGTTATATTTGCAAACCTCTTCAGACACTACAACCCTCCATACCTCTGTTAGCTCGTTCCATCGTCTCTCTGAGACACTCCTCTCTGTGCCTGGCGCTATCTGACTGCCTCTTTCTGCACCCATGCCTATCTCTGGAATCTAATCCAGCCAGATCGATGCGTGTAAATTCCCGCAATCCAAAGCCCTTTTCTAACCGACCTGCATTGTCGCCTGCTTGTAACTATATGTAACTCTGTAACATCCTCGAGGCCCTGAACGTCCCCTGCCCCAACTCTGTGACCTCTTTCCATCCCTTTAAATCTCCACAATCACGAAGATAGTCCCGGGATTTGCAGCAAGGCAGATGTAATGACCGCATTAACTGAATTGAACAGATATGGTCGAACTGTCATTATCGAAATGTGGCTGCAGAATGACTGTGGCAGGGAAGTGAATATTGAAGAGTTGTCGGGATTTAGGCAGGACAGGCAAAACAGCCAAAAAAAGGTCCAACAACGTTGCGAAGAAAGGATGCAATCCGTGAACTGGTGAGATGGCTACGTGGATATGAATATCAAAATTAAGGTTCTATTTTGATGGAGTTGCGAAACAGCAAGGGACAGTAATCATTACCAGTAGATCTTTTACAGGCAGCAGCCAGCGTTGATAATGTAACTATGGTTTGAGTCAGGAAATTGAATGTACTTGCAGCAAACGAAGTACACTAACTATGTGTGACAGTATTCTATATCCCGACTGGATAACTAATGGCTTATATACGAGTATGTTTTTTTGCAGTAGCATGTCAATGAGCCATCAAGAGAATGGTCCTGTCGAGATCAAATGAGTGTCAAGAAATGTGTAATAATCTCATTCTAAAGAAGCTTTGTGAGCAGTCAACCATACCATTATAAAATCTTTCATTGTGTTTCAAACTGACTACGTGAAGACCATGAGCTGTAGGAGTGGAATTTGGCCATTTGCCCCCTCGAGTATTTCCGCAATTCATTGAGTTCGTGGATAGTCCGATGATGTCCAATTCTACTTTGCTGCCTTTCCCATGTAAACCTTGTTTCCTTGATGAATTAAAACCTAACCATCTCTGCTTTCAATACGTGTAATGACCCAGCCTCAACGGCACTCTGCAATAAGACTTCCATATATTCACTGCACTCTAATTGAAGACATTCCTTCTCATCTACATCTTTAATAAGTGAGCACTTACTGGAATTTTTTGCCCCTGGTTACAGATTCTTGCACAAGAGATACCAAAGGATGTGGCAAAGCTAATTACTGCAGACGGCAAGAACATTGATGGAGCTGGGGATAATGAACAATGATACAAAGATTGCAGCAGAATATAGACCAGCTGGAAAGATGCGTGGTGAAATAGCAAATTGATTTTAACTGGACAGGTTTGAGAGTATGCATGTTGTGTGGTCAAATGTGAGGAAGTTGGGATACTGAGGGTCATTGATTACAGAGGGAGGTTCGTGCATGCTCATAGCTGCCTGAAAGTGGCAGTACAAGTGGAATGGTCGGAAGGAAAGCAAATAGCATGCTTGTTCTGATCACTCACAGAATTGAGTATTGAGGGCTGCATGTCATGTTGTAATTGTACGAAACTTCTGCTAGGCCATGTTTGGGGTGCTCTCTTCACAAAACACTCTCCCACTGTCATGTTCATTGACCTCACACACCCGTAACATCATGCTCCGTTCGCAACCCACTCCCCAACCATCATGCACAAGCACCAAACCACTCCCCATCATCACGCTCAGTCACCAACAAATTCCACAACTGCCACAATCACTTCCCAGCACAATCCCCCACCGTCATTCTCACTCGACACATACAGCTGCATAGTCACTTACATAACTTCACATAGTTCTCCACCTTCACGCTCACTCCCCTGTACAGCACACCTCAGTAGGGCTGACTCCCAAAACACACACCCACCATAATTCTAACTACCCAGCACAGTCCGCCAGCTTCACGCTCACTCCCCTGCACACTCCCGCACCATCTGCTCAGTCTGCAACATACTCCAGCACATCACACTTACTCCACTTTGCCCTCCCCCATTGTCATGCTCAGTTGTTCGCAAACTCATCCACCGTCACGCTCACTTACATCCCAGCCTGCCACCATCGTGCTCACTCTGCTGCACACACCCCACTGTCACATTCCCTCATCTGCACTCTCCCCCCAACCGTCAGGCTAACTGCACAGCACACTCTTCCACTTCCACACTGTCTCAACCAAGCACTCTCTTGCCGTTATACTTGCTCCACCGGACACGCCCACACTGTCATGCACACTCCAACACACTCGCCCACCGTCACACTCGTTAAATACACACTCCATTGCCATCATGCTCATTCCACCACATGTCCGCCTACCTTCACGCTCACTCGACCACACACAAACCCACCATCACACACACTCCCCGACATGCACACGCATAGTCTCCCTTACTCACTTCACCCTGACAAAAGGACTCTTCCGCACAGTCCCATGTTGCTACGCTCACTACACCCCATACAGACCATCAACACCACATGCACTGAACTGCACACACCCCACCAACATGCTCACTCTCCTGCACACTCCCCCACCAATGTGCTCAGTCCCCCGGGCACTCTCATAACGTCAAACCTACTCCCCGCACACTCCATCACTACCGCAGTCACGACTCTGCACAAACACCTACCGTCATGCTTACTCCTTCACGCACACCCTCGTATTCACGTTAACTCCCATGCACGCTCCCCCTCCAACCCACTCACTCTCCAACACGATCCTCGGAAATCACGCTCACTCCCCTGCTCACTGCTTCACCATCATGCTCACTGCCCGACATGCTCCCCACCATCACGCTCACTCGATTGCACACTCTGCAGCGTCACACTTACTCTCCATCACACTCTCCCAAAGACAAGTTCACTGCCTCGCACTCTTCCCCACAATTGACTCAATCCACTGAATCCCCTCGCATCATGACTCTCTCTCAACCCCGGTCATGCTCACTCACCCACAAACTGCCTTACCATCATGCTCACTCCCAGAAATGCTCTCCACTATCTCAGTCACTTTCCTGCTCACTGCCCGCCGTAATGGTCACTGCCCATTACACTCCTCGACTCTCATGTTTTCTCCCCAGTACACTCCACCACTATCACAGTCACTCGCCGTCACAACTATCCTGAGTCACGTTCACTCCCAAGCAAGCCCTCCACTGTCTTATTTCCTCCAATGCATATACCATCATGGTCTCGCTCACTGCCCCACCCACTCCCCCACCATCACATTCTCTCTTCCACATGCTCCTCCACCATCACGCTCAAATTCTGCACACTTTCTCAGCTGCACACACTTTCAAATTCACACCACCTCCAACACGCACTCACCATCATCACAGTCACTCACCAATGCACACTCCTCAACCATCATGCTCCCTCTGCAAACGCCCCATGCCACTCTCACTCCCCACACGCGTCATCACCATAATGCTCACTCCCTCACTTCCTCTCCCACCATCATGCTCACTCCCCTGCCCACTCCCCGAAGTCAGGCTTAGCCACCGGCTGAATCCCTCCATAATGCTCACTTGCCCCTTACTGTTTCAGCATCACACTCACTTCCCGACATGCTTCCACTACATCATGCTCACTTCTCTACGCACTCCCCACCGTCACTCTCACTCCCTGGCACACATCCCCACTGTCCGGTTCACTGCCTTGCATGCTCCCCAACTTTTCATTCATTCCACTGCAAACCTCACCTCCCATGACGCTCACTATCACGCTCACACACTGCCCCACCTTCATGTTCATTCGCCTGCACGCCTTCTCACCATTACAGCCACGCCCCTGCACACAGCCACAGTCACGTTCACTGCCCCTGCACACATCCACGTTGTCTCACTCGCTCCCATGCACTCACCGCATGATGAAGTTCACTCCCCCGCCCACTCCATCATCATCATATTCACTCGTCATCACATTGCCCCATCATCATGCTCACTTTGCGCATCCTCTCCCATCGTCACTTTCACTCCCCCATACTCTCTCCCACTGTCATGTTCACTGCTCCAAACACTCTCTAACCAACACGCTGCATCCTCATACTCTAACCCATTATCAAGGTCATTCCCACAAACACTTGGCCAGCATCACACACACAGACGCACGCACACAGCACACACAAGATAATTGTCTCGCTCACTTCACTGCACCCCTCAAACGGTCACACACAATCTTTCACCTACACACTACCTCCCCCACACAATCCCCAGCATCACGGTAATTCTCCTGCACACACAATTATTGTGACGCTCACTCCTCTGCACACTCCCACACCATCACGCTACTTGTGCCGTACACTCGCCCATGTTACAGTCACTCTTTGCACTCTCAACTACTGTTACACTCCTTGTCCCGCATGCTTCCCAACTATGACACTCACACCCCGACACAATCTCTAACCATCATGCTCACTTCCCCAACATCACACTCACTTCATGCACACTGTCCCATCGTCATATTGACACCCAACACATGCTCTCATCTTCTTGATCACTCTGTATCACACTCCATCACCATTATCCTCATTGCCTCCAGACGTAGCAATGTCAAACTCACTCTCCCACACGCTCGCCTACTGTCACACTAAATCATGTGCTCACTTTCACTCTGGCACGCTCAGTACTCCGCACACTCCCATTCATCAAAATCATTCCCTCGCACACTGCCTGGCCGTCAGACCCCCTCGCCCGCGCTCAGCCCATCACATTCTCCATCCCACACACGTTCCCCGACTATTACACTCACTCCCGATACACTGCCGCCTCATCACGCTTCCTCTCCTGCACACGACCCCTAAGTCACTACCACGCACACTCACCCACCGTCACCCTTACTTGCCTACAACGGCCCCACTTCACTTCACTGCACCCTCCCCCACCGTGACACTCACTCCCTTGCACACTTACCCACCAAAATGCTCACTCCACTCCCACTCTGCCAGCGTCAAGCTCACTCTCATATACATGACCCACCGTGACTCTAATTCCACCGCATACTCCCCACCATCGTGCTCACACGCTTGCAGACTCCTTCATTTTCACGCTAATTCCCCTGCACTTTCCCCATCATCAAAATCAATGCCAGGCTCAATGCCCCAAAGACATGCTCACTCTCACCTACACGGCCCCATTGTCATGCTCACGCCCTCACGCACTCCCGCACCATCACGGTCATTCCCCCACACACTGCTCCAATATCACACAACCTGCCTGTCACATTTGCTCACTATCATGTGCACTCCCCGCACTTTGACCCATCGTTACATTCACACCCCGCACAATTGACCATCATCACGCTCAGTCCCGGCATTTTCATCCACCATCATTCTCACTGCTGTGCACACACCTCCCATCTTCATGCTCACTCGTACACAGTCGCCCACCGCCGCCCTAACTCACGCGGATACACCTCCAACATTACGAACCTTCCCCTGCATTCTCTCACTCCCACACACAGTCTCCCAATGAGAAATTCAGTGTCCTGCACACATCCCCTACATCATGGCACTCCCGCATACAATGCCCCATCATGACACTCACTCTCCACACACTCCCCCTCCATCTTAATCACACTCCTCCACAAACTCCCTCATCAACACATTCACTCCCCAGCAGACGTACCCACCATCACGCTCACTCGCCCGAACAGTGCCAAACTATGACAGTTTCTCCCCCAACCCTCCCTCAACGTCACGCCCAATATCCTGCAAAAGCCCGATCCTCACGTTTATTCCAACCCACGCTCCAAGGTCACGCTCACAGCCCCGCACACTTCCTCACCATCACGCTCACTCCCCTGCACATTCGCCCAACGTTGCGCTCACTCTCCCACACGCTTCCCACCATGTACACTCACTCCCCTGTACTCTGCCCAAGCTCAACGCACAGTTCCCCAAAGGCTCCTTCTCGCACAGTTTACCCTCTCCACAAATTCCCTCACCGTTAGTTTTACTCACGAGCAAACTCACTGCCCCACTCACTTCCCCGCCCACAGCCGCACCGTCATGCACAGTCCCACGTACACATTGCCAACGTCATGCTCACAACCCCACACAAACACCAACTGACACGTTAACTCCCTGCACACTCTTCCACTGTCATGCTACCTGTTCCCCATAATGCCAAAATCACGCTCAAAAGCTGCACTCTCACCCATCATAAGACTAAGTCCCCGCACGCTCACCAACGTCAGGCTCAGTCCCCACACTATCACTCACCGTCATGCTCACTTCCTTGATCACCCCGCCACCGTCACGCTTCCTTCCCTCCCACTCTCTCACTGTCAAGCTCAAACTCACGGATACATCAACACCGTCACGCTCAATCCCAGGTCTCTCCCCCACGGTCACACTCACACAATCCCGTAACGCCACGCTCACTCCCCACCCACTCACCACCGTCATGCTCCGTCACATTAGCCCAATGTGACACTCACTCCCCAAACTCACCAACCTCGGAGAAATTGCGGACTGCAAATGCTGTAGATCAGCGTCATGATTGTGGTGCTAAAAAGTCACAGCACGACAGGCAGCATCCAATGAGCAGGACAGTCGACATTTCAAACATTAGCCCGAACATCCCAAACTCTCATGCACAACCACACTCAGTCATTGCACACTCATCCAACATCTCACTCACTCGCTGCACCCTCACTCACCATCACACTCTCCCCAATGTCACACTCACTCCTTCACCCACCGTCCCACCATCACACTGCCTTCTCCGCACACTCACACACTGCGATGCTCACTCCCCATACACCCACCCACCATCATGCTCACTCCCTGCACCCTCTTTGTTGTCATACACTCTCCCACAGATACTCCCTCATCGTCATACTTACCGCTCTACTCACTCGACCAATGTCATGCCAGTTGCTCAAAATACTAACCCAACGTGACATTCACTCTCCTGCACACGGATCCTCCTTCACGTTTACTCCCCTGAACCCTCCACGACCATCAATCTCACACTGTACACTCATCCACCATCGCACTCACTCCCCCACTGAATCCACCAGGAGCACGCTCTGGCACCCGCGCTCTCCCCCCAAGCCAAGCTTAACTCCACGCTCACTCACCTCACTCGCCATCATGCTCACTTCATGCACACACCCCCAGCACCCAATACACTTCCGCCCACTCTTCCCCACCATCATGTTTACTTCCAGCACTTTGCCTCAATTTGTGCTCACACTGCTGCTCAGTCCCCCACCGTCATGCTCACTCATCCGTACATTCCACTACTGTCATACTCACTACCCACACACTCATCCACCATCACATAGTTTCCACCACAACCTCCCACGAAGTCACGTTGAAAACCGTTCTCCCTCCCACACCATCATCTCACAACCCTGCACATTCAGCTACCGTCAATGTAACAACCCACACACTCATCCACCATCATGTTACATATCCCGTACAGCTCATGCTGTTGCACACATAACCTGCACACTATCACACAGCCACGCTCATATCCCATGCACTCTCCACCACTAACACACTTACAGGCCTGCTCTGCCACTCGCACACGTCCACACCATCACGCTTAATTCCCAACCCCCCCTCTCTCTGTCACACTCCATCACCCACGCACTGCCTGCAATTACACTTTGTATTCTCCATACAATCTCCCACTGTCATGATTATTCTCACGTAATCTCCCCCACCATCACGCTCACTCCCTGCACATAACCACTTATTCATACTCACTACAACACGCAATCTCCCTCGTCACACACACTCTCCCACTCACAGACGGACCATGCTGCTCACTTCCCCACAACCCTCATCTGTCATACGTTCTCACCTGGAAACACCCCATCATCATGCACACTCCACCAAATGTGGTCCCACCATCAATCTCACAGCCCTAGGCACTCCCCCACCGTGCATGTTCACTCCCCATCACACTGCCGAACTGTAATGCAGACTCCTCCGCCGGCTCATTCTCCTTCAATCCAACATCCCCACACAATCACCCACCATAGTCTGTTCAACCCCGCACACTCACGCACTGTCACACTCACTCTCCTGAACCCTCCCCAACTCTCACGATCACCACTGTTTCTCACTCCCCATCCAACACGTTCCAGCTCCCACAAACCTCACATTGTCTCACTCCCCCACTATCACGCTAATACCCAAAGCTCTCTCTACTGCTGTCACACTGCCTGCTTATAACCTACTAACACAGTCAACAAATTGCATACTCTCCATCCGTCACACTCTCACTCCACATTCCACCATTGTCACGAACACTCCTTTGCACATTCAGCCACCGTTACACTCATGCCCGTGCACACAACCGCATGGGCAAACTCATGCCCTGCACACTTCACTACCATTACATTCTATTCATGGAACAATTCCCAACCGTCATTTTCACTCCGACGAAACTCCCCTACAGTCACATTCACGCCTCTGTCCACAGCCCCACTCTCATGTTCACTCCCCACACAACCCACAACTGTCATGCATCTCACATTCCACACTACCTCACCAGCACAATCGTTTAACCGCAAACATTCTCAAACACCCGCACACTACCCTCACCTTATGGTCCCTTCCTGCACACTACCCCACTGTCATGTTCACTCACCTGCACACGCCCCACCATCCTACACAGTCCCGCACATCACGCACAATCCCCAGAAACTTATGTTCTGTCATGGTCAGTCCCCCGCACACTCACACACCATCATGTTCATTCGGCCACACTCTAACTCACCCTACACGCTCAATCTCCCACAACCTGCCCCTCCCTGCAGACTTCCCCTTTGTCACACCCAATCTCCCGCACACGTACCCTCCATCACGGTCAATTCCCTGCAATCTAACCCATCTCAAGCTCACACCCCTCACACTCACTGTCATGCTTTCTCCTCCTCACACTCCCCCACTCTCACTCTCCTACCCCAGGACTCTGCCGCACCATCACAACCATCACTCCACACACGAAATCACGCCATACTTACTGCCACATACGGCTCCAGCGCTGTAATTACACCACGCCAACGCCATCGCCATTAGGCCCACTCACCTTCACACTTTGCAGTTCTCACTCACTCCACAAAACACTCCCCCACCATTCCCGTAACTACTCTGCAGCTAAACCACAATCACGCTTAACCCGCCACGCTGTACCCACTCCTCCACTGTCATGGTCAGTTGCCCGCACACACACCCACTAATATGCACACTTCCTCACATCCTGCTCAATCCCTCACATGCTCCCTGACCATTACACGCCCTCACGTGCACACCCCATCACCGTCATACACACTCTCCCGCCCTCTCCCAAAATATCACACTAAATCCTTGCACGCTCCACCACCATCACGCTAACATTCACGAACGTAACCCACCGTCATGGTCATTCCCAGTGACCCTTTCCCATCATCACATTCACTCCCTCAAACTCCCCCACTGACGCATTCAATATCCTGCACACAGCCCCACTGTCAGACTTACATCCCTGCATGCTACACCACCGTCATGATCACTCTCCTGAAAACTACCCCACTGTCATGGTTATTCCCCCACTCTCCACCGCCCCACACACCATCACACACTGCTCCACTATAACACCACCTCCTTCGTGCATACTACTGCACCGCCACGCTAACTGCCCGGTACATTGCCCCAATGTATATGCTCACTTCCCTTTCACACCAACTCTCTCCACTTACGGTCCCACCGCGCAGACTGACCCAACATCATTCTCTACCTTGCAGCAACAAGCTCATCTCCCACACATTCACACACCATCACGCTCACTCCCTCGCTCACACTGCTCCACCGTCGCACCCATTCCCCCACATACTCCCCTAAGGCTATGCTCAATTCCCAGGACACACCCTACCATGTCACTCAATCCCCTACCCACTGTCGCTAAATCAATTTCCCTCATCCTCCATTACACAAACATCATGCACAATTCATCGCACCCTCCCACACTCACTCCCTGCAGACCACACCACTGTCATGCTTACTACACCGCATAATCACACACCGTGAGGCAATTCCCCTGTATACTCCTTACCCGTCAGCCTCACTCCTCTACACAATCCCCCATGACGCGCACTCCCCTGTACTCTTACCCACCATCATGATTCCTCCTGCACATTCCTCCTCCTTTTCCAAGTTCACAGACACGCACACTCCCCATTCTTTACACTCACTCCCCCACACACTCTCACACGAACACTCTCCCTTTTCCAAACACTCCCCCACTGTCAGCGTGACTCCCACGCACACGACCCAACCGTCATGCTCAATGTCCGTACTTTGCCCCAACAATATGCTCAATACCCAGCACACTCCCTCACGGCCCTCACGCGTCCCCAAACGTTTCCTATCGTGACGCTCAATCCACCCTCCCCTGCCCCAACGTCGCGCTAACACGTCTGAATACTTGCTCACCGCAATGCTCACTTACACACAAACTCCTCAACCATCTCACTCATTTACACAAACACATCCCCAACACCATTCCGAATCCACCTCAGATTCGTCCACCGCTCACTCACTTGCACACTGTGGCACTGTCACACTCACTCTTCCACGCACTCACCCACTGTCATACTCACTCCCCTGCACACACCTTTCCACCTTGAACTTCACTGCCCCATCGCCATACTCACTCCCCCACACACTCAACCACTGTCACGTGCACTTACCGCATGTGGTGCTCCCGTCACGCTAACACATCAGCATACTTCCCCACCATGACATTCACTCCCGCACATACTCCTCCATCGTCACCCTCACGCACCCACAAGTTCTAATTCCGGCACACTCTCTCCCCTGCATACTCCCTTACTGTCACACTCACTCCTCTGCACACACCAACATCTTTACATTCACTCCATCGCGCACTCTCCTACCATTAACTCACTGCCAAAAACATGCTGCCACCGATACGCTCAACGCCCCGCACACAACCCCACCGTAAGTCTTACTACGATACACACTCATCCACCGTCACGCTCGCCACCATGCACAGTCCCCTACCATCATGTTGTCTCGCTGCACAATCTGCGGCACTCTGCCCAACCGTCACCCTCACTCCGCCACATTCTCGCCGACCATCATGCTCACTCACCCGCACATCCCATCAGCATCATGCTCATTCCCCTTCTCTTTGCAACACCAGGTGCACCTAAAAACGAGGTGAAGTTACCAAATAGGATCACTTGCTCACCAAATACTATAAGCAGCAAGTGATCCACAGAACTAAGTGAAAGCATCACGAACGAATCTGACCCAAACTCTGCAATATTGCCACATGCTGTCTATGTAGATGGTGGCAGACAATCAAACAACACAGTGGAAGGGGCGGATCCACAAACATCACCTTCCTCAATGATGGAAGAGTCCTGCACAACAATAGAAACGTTAAGGTTGAAACATTCACGACAGTGTTCAGATGGAAGTGCCAATGTGATGATCTATTTTAATCTCCTCCAGACGACAGTTTTCAGCTAATTCGATAACTTTCTTATCGTATGTACAAACAGGTAGAACCGTTGGATAATGCAAAGGCTGTGGACCCTGATAACATTCCATTCAAGCTGTTTCTGCTGGTTTTCAACATTGCCATCTACCTGACAAATTGGGAAACACTCCGGGTGTTTCCTGTACAAACACAGACCAAACATCAGGCAATCAATGACTGCCCCATTGGTCTAATCCCTATTATAAATAACATGACGAAGGAAGTCACCTACAGTGGTATAAAGCAGCACTTCCGCAGCACCAACCTGCTCAGTGATGCTCAGTTTGGACTCTGTCAGGGCCATTCATCCCCTGTGCTCATTGAAGCCTTGTTTTCAAGATGGATAACAAGAAAACACACAGTTGAATTCTAGAGATGAGGCGAGAGTGACTGCACTTAAGATCATCATTACTGCACTTGACCAACTGTGGTACCAAACAATAATAGCAACACTGGAGAAAATCACCATTAAGGAAACCTCTGCACTGGTTGAAGTTATATCTGGTTCAAAGAAAGATGGTTCCCCAGCTCCAGTTCCCCAGAAGAGGTGTGTGTGTGTAAGTGTGTACATCAGGAATGGAAAAGTAAGGCACAATACAAATATGGGACAACCGGGTTGCTCCCTCGTTAGACAGAGACGACCGGTAGTCAATTAACTGTACAGTAAGCTTTTCTCCTGTAAGGGAGAGGTTGAGTCGAACACTTTAGTCAGGGCAGGAACGGAATCCACATTTTTGGCATTAATTTCCATTGCAAACTAGCTGTCGAACTGATTGAGCTAACCAAGTCCTCATTTGGCTTCTTAGGTTTGATATTTTAATATTAATCTATTCACAACTGTTGCTGAACATCGCTGAAGCAAGTGAAACTTGAGTCAAGTTTCCTCGCACAGTGGGAGGGACACTTTTAGTGAGTTATAAGAGTGGTCTCTCTCATGGACACAGCAGTATTCAGCAGTTTTATTAAAGAAAATCCCTCCACCGTAAACTCACAAGTGGGAGTGTCTGACAATGAGTGGATAATGTTAAACTGCATTCGTGACTGTTCAGACGCTGAATGAGACCTTATCCAAATGCTACAAGTTCTGCAAAATATGCAGGCCTGTGCTTAAAAGTGACAAGTAACGTTTGCATGACACACGTGCCAGAAAACGATCACCTCGAATAATGCAGAATTGGACCATATCCTTGAACATTAAATGCCATCGCCTTCTCTGAAATCTCAATTATTAATATCCTGGGGATTGCCGTTATCCAGAACTGGACTGATCATACAAGTTCAACTTCCTTTCATGTGAAGGGCTTATGCCTGAAACGTCGACTCAGCTGCATCTCGGATGCTGCCTGTCATCCTGTGCATTCCCAGCGTCTCACTTTTCGAGCCATATGAATTATTTGGCTACAAGAATATATCTCAGGCTAGGTATCCTGCAGCAACGAGTTCCTTCAGGATTTCCTAAAGCCTCGACACCATCTATAAGACACACTTTGAATGTATGCGTGTTCAAATACACATTGCAACTGTGCAGCTTCACTGCTCATCCACTGATGCTCAGTACCCGCAATGCCTGCCATCCACACGATGATCTGCAGAAATATTAGAAAGGTCCTGAAGAAGTATCTCTGAAACCACGGACATTAACAAACACAAGGGAAGCAGATATATATAAGCACCGCCAATTTCACATTACGTTCCAAGCCACCCACCATCTTGGTTTGAAAATATATTGCTGTTCCTACAGTTCATTGTTTAACGTTCCAGCTCGAATGGTAGTGTAAGTCTACCTACAGCACACGGATTCAATGTGGCATCTCAGCTCCATCTTCTCAAGGACAGCAAGGGGTCAGCAATAAATACTGGCCTAATCTCATTAAATGAATAAATTAGAATGGAATATATAGTCGAAACCCACCCAATGTTGGAAACTGATGGTTGAGTTTTGACAGCGCAGGCTGGTTGGGTTCAGTCATTACCTTGTTTGTTGTGAACAGCTGAAGGGATATGCTGTTTGAAACAATCTGTCAGTTTTTCAGAGGCATGGTCATATACCTAGCATCACACAGATACTGACATTCACACATCGTATTACTGAGCTGTGAAATAGACAGAAGCAATTGAAAATGTATTCGTATCTGTTTGAGAACGCTGAGACACACGGTATTACTATTGCTATGAATATGAATGTGTGTTTATATTAGCACACAATATTAATATAAGGATAAATTACTGCATGCTTGAAAAGTCCTTGCACTTAGTAATAATTTGCTCTTGGGCTCGTTATTCAAAAGTCCCTGACTGTCTTTTGTGCACTGTTTTTACTGTATTGTTGAAATAAAAGTCAACTGAATAAATGGGTGGATATTGTGCTTAATGAACAATCGAAAAGTAGGTATTATCCAAGAATGTCGGCCTTTCAGTGAAGAGACTTTGCTGTTATATTTGGAGCAACGCCGAAAACATTGACATAGAAATCGCCACACAAAAGGACGTTGGACAGGGATCATGCTGGCCATCAACGTAACTGCACAATTCTGTTGGGATGCTGACGTTGTCGAACTGACATAAACTCTATAGCATTTGTGAGGGATTCAGTGCAAGGAGATATATGCTGCAGGAGTTCATCACCTTTATTACATCTCCATTCAGCCTTTGGTTCAAGTGGCAGAACTACAGAGTTTATGTAGCACATAAGAATAAATAAACTTACCATATGTATTTGTTTGCAGGTGATTGTTTGAAGTGTTCAAAGTGGTACTCCTTTGGCCAGTCTGCTCCACGCATTTTTCTGTTTATCAGGTATGTTTCTAACTGTTCTGTTGTGACGGAATGTGTGAATAATGTGCAGAACCATATTGGAAGCTCTCTGGACAGATTTTCCAGATGCTAAATGCTTTATAGTCAGTTGTGAGGTCCACTTGTACGATGTCTGAATTAACACATCTTTCAAAGTCATTTTCAACAGCTTTGCTGCCTGAAAGATTGTGGGTTCACTGATCAGAACATGAAACAACTGTTTACGACAGTCACTGAATTGTGTAATACTTAAGTGTGCACTCTGATAATTTAATTATTGTTCCCTTCAATCGTTTTCCACTGAAAAACAATGATGTTTGTTTTCTTTTAAAATATGCAAGAAATAAACTGATATTCATTTTTCAATGTACAAAATATACGAAGTTTAAACGTGACTGCCATATATTTCCCAGAGACCAATCAAGCAACAATAAGACATTATCTGTAAAGCAGGATTCTGTGAACAACACTGTGTCCCAGACAATGTCACCACCCTCTCTGGTAAGTTCTGTCCCACTGACAGGCCAGAGCGAGGCAGATATGGCAAGCCCGTTCGAATGTAGTCTGGACCCTGTGGCTGCTGCACTACACCAGGTGGTTATGAGTCAAATCAACAAAAGGGAAACATAGAATTTATTACATCATCACCAGTCCATCTGCTGCAGATACACCTCTCAATTTAGTATATTGGTAAGAATGGCCACTGCACAGTCCGTATGGGGACGAAGGGCCATCTTCACATTTTGTAGACATTTGGAAGCTGTGTGCTGAATAACACAGACTTCAAACTGATCGAACAACTAATGACGATGCGTCCATGAGGTGCAGTGGACGATTGGAAACAGCAGAACCATACTCTGTACAAATCATACAGTCTGTGACCTCATAGTCCGGCATTTCACCCACTCCACAGTAACCATCAATCCAGGGATCCAACCTGTTTTAATGACGAGTGCAGAAACACATGCTTGGAGCAGTAGTAGGCAAACCTATATATGGGGTCATTGTGGAGAATTACATATTGTCTTCAGCTACAAAATAGGATGAATTACATGTGAAACAGCAGAGGCAGCAAGAGATCAAAAGGCCTCTGTGATCACACAGGTAAAAACAATGACTGCAGATGCTGGAAACCAGATTCCGGAGTAGAATGGTGCTGGAAAAGCACAGTAGTTCAGACAACATCCGAGGAGCTGAAAAATCTGAACTACACTATTCAATTATTATCCATATGTGTGTACAATGACCAGTAAATATCGCCCGTAATATCAGTGAGTCTACTACTCTTGCTGGCAGGCCGTTCCACGTTGCTACTGCAATCTTGAGTAAAGAAATGACCCCTGATATCTTTTCTAAAACTATCACTCCACAATTATAAACTATATCCCCTCGTGTTGTCCTTCGCTACCCGAAGAAAATGGCTCTCACTGTCCAATCTACCTAACCCTCTGACTGTCTTTAAAGTGTCGAGAAAGTCACCTCTCAACGTTATTACCAACGTTATTACCAACGAAAACAGCCTCAGTTCTTTCAGTCTTCCTTCCTAAGGCGTTCTTTATATACCAGGCAATATCGCAGTTAATCTACTCCGAAACTTTTCCAAAGCTTCCGATTTGTTCCTTTTATGCATTGTCCAGAAATGCATTCAGTTCACCAGGTGCAGCCTCATCTGTGTCTTGTGCAGCTGAAGCATGACCACGTGGTTCTGAAACCCAATCCACGGACCAATAAAGGTCAACACACCATATCCTTTCTTCGAGGCTCTATCAATTTGGGTGGCAACTTTGCACTTGGACACCGAGGACTCTCTGTTCATTTACATTGACAAGAATTTTACCATGAGCCCATGACTCTGCTTTCCTGTTACGTCTTCCAAACTTAACTAAATCACACTTCTTCGCATTAAATTCCATTTGTCAATTCTCAGCACGTCTTTGCATCTTATCTATATCACTCTGTAACCCACAACATCCTTCAGCACTATCTACAACTCTACTTTCCTGAGTGTCATCTGCAGATTTACGAACCCATCCTTCCAGGCCCACCTCCAGACGATTTCTGACAATGACAAACAGCAGTGGCCCTAAAACAGATCACTGCGGCACACCACTGATAACCAAGCTCCAGGATGAACGTTTCCCATCAACCACCACCCCCGTCAATTTTCAGCTTGCCAATTTCTGATCAAAACCGCTAAATCACCTTCAATCCTGAAACTCCATATCTTGTGCAATAGCTTATCTTGTGGAAGCTTATCAAACGCTTTGTTGAAGTGCACATACACCATATAAACCATATAAACCACCTTACCTACATCCACCTATTTTGTCACTTCGCGAAGAACTCAATAATGTTAGTGAGGCACGGCCCAACGTTCACAATACCGTGTCGGCTAATCCTAGTCAATTATTCCATTCCAGATGATCATTAATCCTACCATTAATAACATTTTCCAACATCTAAATCACAACCGAACTAATACTCTCTAACCTATAATTACAAATATTCTCCTGAAACAAATTCTAAAACGGGGAGCAAATTTTGCTATCTTCCAGTCTTCTGGCACGTTAACTGTCGTCGATGATGATATAAATGTCGAAGCCAAAAGTTCCACATTCTCCCCCCTGGCTTCCCAGAGAATCCGAGGATAAATCCCATCAAGCCCAAAGGGCTTATCTATTTTCAGAACTTCCAAATTTTCTCAAACCTCCTCTTTATCAAATTCAATCCCATCTAATCTTGTAGCCACTTTGTCCGTATTCTCACATACATTGTCCTTTTCTTCCCCATTCTATGCATTCTAAATCTTTCCTAATTGCATCATAATAGCGTTTACCCAGTTATACCTGTTTCTCTGCGGTATATACCTATCCCTGTCCATTATTATTGTTAATATAATCAAAGTTTCAACCCTATCGCCAAAATGCTCAACTATCTCCAAATCTAACACCTGGTCGAGTTCATTCCCCAGTACCAGATCTAATATGGCATCGCCCCTTTTTGGCCTGTCTACATACTCTTGGCAGAAAACCCCCCTGCACACCTCCAACTGACACGCTTAAATTAATTGAATCACAGTATTCCCATTCAATATTGGGGAACCTAAAGACCAACGTCACAACCACTCTGTAATTATTCGTCCTTTCGAGTATCACCTTTCTATCCTTTCTTCTATGTCTCTGGATCAATTCGGCGGCCTATAGAAAACTGACAACAATGTACCTCTCCTTTCTTGTTTCGAACTCAGCCCAAATTACCTTCGCAGATGAGTCCTCAAACGTTATCTCAGTTGCTGTCATACTACTCTTGATCAATAATTCCAATTCCCCGCCTCTTTAACCATCTTCTCTGTCCTTGCCAAATCATCTAAATCCTGGAATCTGCAACAACGATTTCTCTCCCTCCTTTAGACATGTCTCTGTAATGGCCGAATACCCTGTGTCGGTACAGGCAGGCTGGGCTGCAGGCCCTCTTCCAGTGTTTATCTGTTCTTAAGGACAATATTTTCGCAATTGCATGGCGAGGTGTTGACTGAATAATTGCTGATGATCAACAACCACTTTATTGTAGGTCTCTCCTCATCTATTTACAGCTTCATGCCCTCTCACCCACGGTGGAGAGACTTAATATGGAGAATTCGACATGAAAGTCAGAGTTGAAAATTGGTGACAACATCTGGTCCCTCGTTCCTGCGGTCTTCTATCTTGGATACCAACGTCTTAGCAGACACTGCACAGACAGAAGCTGCAAGCACTTTACACCCAAAAGTGCGGCATCTATCACATGCCCGTCTCACCATGCCAGAGTCCCTCACACCCACTGACAGTTCGCTTCTGTACTTCAATGCTACAGCTCAGGGTGCAATGGTAAATCTCATTGCAATGTTCCTGCATGCACATTGTGCTCAGCGACACACACACAGTTCTACTGTCCCTTTCGGCTGCACACTGGATGCACGTAGACACTCACTTTGAGCGAAATGGAATGCTCACAGAATGATTCGTTTCCCGAAACCTGACTTTATGAGTATTTGCACCTTAGCCAGAGCCACCAGGTTTACATGACTGCTGTATTATCTTGTTGTTTACAACAGACGCAAAATGAAAAAGTTTGATTTCATGTCTAAAGTTTGTTATGGTTCCCAGTACAGTGAGGCAAGGGGAGTCTGAGATACCGTTCCGAGCTCGGGGACACTGTCAGTCAGGCTCTCATAGTTTTCAGGGTCACGATCCTTCCCTGTTAAGGGTAATGAGATGTATGTTGGGAGACCCCAGTCCCTCTTGGCACTTTCTGCCCTACTGTGAGATGCTTCGTTCTGGAGTGTGAGAATTGCCAAGAGGTATTAGTGAGATGGAATGTTTGCTACAGCTGTTTGTACTGGGAAAGCCTGGGAAAAGATCGTGAGGTGTCCTGAGTAAGTGGGTATGGAACACACCAGCAAGCAGAGTTGGAGAGATGAGTCGAGAAGTGGTGAGAGAGACCAAGCAAAGGTGTAGCATTCAATGGGAGTGGGAGAACATGAGCCTTAGTGGGAGCTGAGTGCAGCAATAGAGATAGAATCAGTAGGAAGTCACAAGTGTTATGGTGACATTTGCCCTGGTAGAGTGGCGAAGGTCACGGACCTGCTTGCTACATTGTTGGGGTTCACCCAGAAGGCTGGCAGCTCACTGACCCAGGGGCAACCTCAGACCAAACAGGCAGTGTCTGGATTCATGGCTTCCTCTTTCAGCCCTGGGGGAAGTTAATGTCCCTTTCATGCACTCTGCCGTTAAACAGAACAACAGGGGATTGTCCCCAGTGTTTCATCCCCCCTGCCATGTCCACGCGAGAATCGGACTGATAATTCAAGAGTTGAATGACGTTTCAAATAAAACACTTGTCCGTTGTGGGATATTCAGGCAATGGACAGTTGTTTTGACAAAGGGAAAAAAATTCATCAGGTTAATGTGTCATGAGAGGAAGATCATCGGAGTAAGGAAGTTAGTTAATGAGGTGGATTGGGCATGGCATTATGAGACCATGCAGTGAAACGCATGGAGCGAAACCTACCATGAACTTCGACTAAAATGCCCCTTGATCAAACAACTGATTATCTCGGCTTCTGTCTGCCTGGACCAAACCAGGGAAGTGTTCCAAATTTGGTGTCAAACGTTGGGAGTGAGAAACGTATGGAGAGGGGAATTATAAAGGAGATTCACATCTTTAAAATGCACTCACACAATGTTCATGGCTGTTAAAATAAATCGGGGAAAAGATTTCCCTGTTTTTCACAGAGCATCATTATCCAATCCTCACCCGAAAAAAGGATATAGCAGGGGGATTGGATAACTGCTTTTTTTCAATATGGAATAAGGTACGAACTGATTCGTTCGAGTTTTGAATTCTGATATAGAGCAAAAACGGTCACGAGGAAATCCCAGGCACCTGAGGGTCGTCGGTGTGGATTTCTTCAAGCAAGATCAGGGAAGGATTTGCAGAAATAGGGAAATGTGTGGTGGTAGAAGGTGGTTACACCATTCGAACTCTGCAAGGACTGGTGGATGTTTCACAGCTGGTGAGGCATTGGAGAAAGCTACACAGTCGGGAATAGTGTAGGGGTTAGAGGAAGTTGAATAGATGTTCACAGCTACAGGTGGTGAAAGGAGTTGCAGACATAACGAGCACTGTATTGGATGGACGATATTATGGAGACAAGGATATTTGTCAAGGCAAGAGGGTGTTAGTGACATTGAAGACTGTGTGGACTAAAGGGGATTACGAAGATTGGGAGGTTTATACAGAAAGGAGCGGTTACAGAGAAAGGGAGAGCTGTAAGGACTTGAGGGTTATTATATGGCAGGGAGGAAATCGGGAAATGGTGGAGTCTCCAGTGAACGGAAGATTCTTTTGATCTGTATGTGTTACAGAGATAAGCACGGTTGCATTGGCTGATTGAAAGTGTAAAGATTCGAATGAATCATAACGGATCAAAGAAGATGCAGAGATAGGATGTTATCAGAGTTGGATAACTCGAATATATTAATAATGTCTCAGGACATCACTCTGAACCACACAGAAGAATTCATTCACTGAAGGACGTCATTTAGCCAATTATGTTGACACCAGCTCTTCAACTGAACACAATGTTGAGTACTGATCTCCTTCTTTCCTCCATATCCTGACATTATATTTAGTTACACTAATCATTCAATTCTCTTGAATGCTTCAATCGAGCATGCAGCTGCAAAACTTCCAAGTTTATCAGAACGATTTGCGGAGAATTATTTGACGGCATATAACCCCTTTCTAGTCTCGAACCAGCTGTATTTCTTTTTTAACCCATTCAATATGCGGCTGTCTGCAGATGACTTTGGGACAGCTCCATTTTGGCTCTCAGTTTGTCCATAATTTTCACACTCTCCAATCTTCAGGCACTATGCCTACATTCCTGATGAAGGGCTTTTGCCCAGAAACGTCGATTTTCCTGCTCCTTGGATGCTGCCTGAACTGCTGTGCTTTTCCTGCACCACTGTAATCCAGAACATAATTTCCCCCGCTTTTCCATCTCCCATCTGAACATTCAACATTTCTCCTGGTACCCGTTTCGATTCTCTATCTGACAGTGACTCTGTTGTTCTTCTCTGTCATACAGTGATTCTTGTTTGAGGGTCCATTCCTCGACTGGACCCAAACCATTTCTTGTCTTTTTCTTTTTCTGACCAACTTGTTCCAGTCAAACCTTCCCAGCTTAATCTTTGCCCCATTGAAGACAGCTCTTAGTCAATTTTACCTTTTTCCCACTCTCAATTATTGTATATCATTCTCGACCTCATCCTGAAATGTACACCAAAACTTTCCCCTACTAACAATAAAGTCATCAGGATCAGTCATGATGTCCTTGAATCGCAGAACAGGCTTAAAGGCTGCAGGGTGCACTCCTGTTCCTAGTTTCTATGTTTAATGAGTGGTGTTTTGCATTTTGTAAAAAAACAAAGCCGTTTAGTTATTATCCAAATTTTAACTGAGTTTGTGAAATGTGTGCGATAATGTGTTTACTGGGATTTTAGAACGAAACATTTAAAATATTTTATTGAAAGTCAATGGTTTGGTTTCTGTTTGAGATCAATCTTTTTTGTTAATCTACAGCACTGTGTGATTCTGTTTCAGTGAGAGTCCACATTGTTGAAACCAGCAAATGATATTATCCAATAATAACATCAGCTGATATAACAACGTGATATTTACAATACATTTCTGACTTTCATGTTCGAAATAACAGCTGCAAGTACCGGAATATGAAGCAACTGTGTAGTGGGGAGGTTTATTACACCAAACATAACAATGGCATTGGATGCGACTAAAGGTTTTCAAAAAGTGGAAGGCAGAACAAGCCTCGTCTGAAATATGTGATAAAAGCTAAACGGAGAGATTTGGCAGATAAATTGAAGGTAGAAGAGTGTGCAGAATTTTGTGAGGTGGCAATATTTCACATCGCCTTGCAACATATGGAATAAGAAGAAAGGATACTTTGAAGCAGGATATCACAGGTGAAATTGTCTGATGCATATTTACAAATGGAAAAAAAAAACGCATGAATAAGAGAGACATTGGTTAGGCCACTGTTGGAATATTGCCGACAATTCTGGTTTCCTTCGTATCGATAAGGTGTTATGAGACTTGAAAGGGTTCAGAAAAAAATTACAAGAATGTTGCCAGGATTGGAGGATTTGAACTATAAGGAGAGGATGAACAGGCTATGGCTGTTATCCCTGAAATATCGGAGGTTGAGGGGTGACCTCATAGAGGTTTATAAAATTATGAGGGGCAAGGATAGGGTAAATAGGCAAAGTCTTTTCTCTGTGGTCGGGATTCCAGAAACACAGGGAATGCATTTATGGTGAGAGGGGAAAGATGTAAAAGAGACTTAAGGGCAACTTTTTCACTCAGAAGGTGGCACGTGCATGGACTGAGCTGCCAGAGGAAGTGGTGGAGGCTGGTACAATTGCAACATTTAAGAGGGTCAGATAGGTTTTTACGATGCCCTTTTGTCCCTGATCATTTGGCCTTGCCGTTTTGGCTCTCAACTGTTTTGGCGTTCTTTACTTTGGCACTAAGCTGTTTTGGCGCCACTTCAGAATTTAAACAGTCTTTTTTGGTTAAAGAATAGAGGATGACTAACGACCCGGTGTAATGTTCTCACCTAGCAAGAGTTGATAGTCAAAGCTGGACTGATCTGCCGTAGATTCAAATCTCGTTTTGTAACCATTTTCTCATTTAACAATTGTTAATAGTCATCTACTGCCTTAATAATACTTAAGCCCTTCTGCCTTCACATTGGAAAGCTGTCATGCAATTTTCAATGAATAAAAAATAATTAGATTTATTTCTTAAAATGCAATCAAAACGAATTTCTTACGTGCTATACAAGACTTTTTCTTATTCTGGATTGGTGCCAAAACAGCTGTGTGCTAAAGTAATGAGCGCCAAAACAGCTTAGAGCCAAAACGGCGGGGCCAAACGATCGGCGCCGAAAGGGCGGCGCAAAATAGTCCCATTTCGCATGTAAGAGGCATTTGGATGTGTATATGAATAGGAAAGCTTTGGAGAAATATGGGCCGGGTGTTGGCAGGTGGGACTAGACTGGGTTGGTATATCTGGTCGGCATGGACGAGTTGGACCGAAGGGTTTGTTTCCATGCTGTACATCTCTGTGATTCTATGACTCTAAGACGTGAAATTGATGAAAATGGAAATTGGCGCAGAATGGAATTAGAAGAGAAAGAAAAAAGAAGGAAAAAACAGAAAGAGAAAAGTGGACAGAAATGGAAACGGAGATAGACTTTAAAAAGCAAACTCCGAAGAGATGAGGAAATTGGAGAACACGAATTTGCCTGAGGAAAGCTTGTCCGAGAGAAGGACTAAACAGATAGCGTCCTAAAGGATGATTATAATTCCACTGAGGATATTATAGAGAGGTAGGAAAAAAATGTTAAAAACCAGGAAATCGCCATTTGTTATCTCAAGATTACTTCCATTACCGAGAATTAGCGAAGGTTAGAAGAGGAGTATATAGAATATGAATATGTGCCTAAAGAATTGCTGCAAATGACAGGGAATCGGATTTTTAGGTCAGTGCAATCTTTTATGTGGCAGAGGTGACCTGTTCAAGAGGGATGGCTTGCAACTGAAATGGCAGGGTACCAATATCTTGGCGACCAGGTTTGTTAATGATAAAGGGGAGGGCTTAAACATTATTGACGGCGAAGGTGGCCATTGTGGGTGGGAGTGGGTGCCGTCCTCAACAGCAGGAATGCAACTGTGAGGCTGGTTGGAGATAAAATAATCAGAAATAGTAGGTTGAAGGGACAGGTCAGACTGGAATTTCACAGGGTGCACGGATTGCCTGTTGCATTTATTTCAATACAACAGAGTTGACAGGAAAGGCCGATTAACTCGGAGACATGGATATGTACGTGGGACTGTGAGATTATAGCCATTTCAGAAACATGCCTAAGGAAGGGACAGGATTGGCAGCTTAACGTGCCAAGGTACAGGTGATATAGGTGGGACAAAGATGGTGGAAAGGGAGTAAGGTGACTTGCATTTTTGATTGTGGCGATTATCACTGCAGTCATCAGAGAATAAATAACTGAAGAATCGTCCAGTGAGGTCTCTGGGTGGAGCTAAGGAATGAGAATGAGGACGGTGACGTTATTGGCATTGTACTCCAGGCCCCCAAGAGTCTAAGGGAATCGAAGTAACAAATATGTAAAGATTGGTACACTTGAATGAGCAATAGGTTTGGTACAGCAGGAAATTTTAATCTTCCAAACATGGACTGATGTCAAATCGCCTTCAGGGCTTATATGGGGTGCAATTTGATAAGTGCGTTCAGTTGGGATAATTTGAAATGTATATTATAGGTCTGGCTTAGAAAGGGGCAAAACTTGAAATACTCTTGGAAAATACGGTATGACAGATGGCAGAGGTTACAGTGGGGGAGCACTTTAGGACCAGTGACAATAGTTCTGTTAATTTAAAAATAGCTGTCGAGATGGAAAAGAAAAATTGTTGCACAGTTTCAAATTCTAGATTGGATCAAGACAAATGTTTTGATGAAACTAGACACGAGATTGCACAAGTTGATTGAAATAATTTGCTTGCAGGTAATGGGATATTTGGCCAGCGGGAGACCTTTAAAAGTGAAACAGCTGGATTTCAAGTTGGACGTGTTCCTGTGTGGACGAAGGGCGATGCTGTTCCGAAAAGGCAACCCTCGATGAGAAGACGTATTGAGGCTTTGAAGAGAAAGAAAAAGTGGAGGCGTGGCTTAGATGCATGCAGCTGGTAACAAGGATATCCCTGGAGGTATACAGGGCAGAGAGGACTTTCCTGACGATGGAGATCAGGACCTTGTCGCACGAGTCGCCTTGGCTGCGAATATTAACGCAATTCTGAAGGGGTTCTTTAAGGACCTTAAGTAAAATGAATATCTGGAGAGAGAATAAAACACCTCAAAAATGAACGTATGTGTAGAGCCACAGGGCATGCGTGAGATTTTCATTAAATATTTATTCTGTGTGCTTACTGCGGAGAAAGCTTGAAGGCTTGAGAATTTAAAGACGTTTGTGGTGATATCATGGGGCCAGTCTATATCACGGTAGAGGAGGTGTTGGACGTCTTGGAATTTTTCTAGCTGAATCAATCTGCACCTCTTGACTCGATGTATCCAAGATGTTGGGGAGGAATTTGTGGATCACTGACTGATATTTTCGCAACGTGTTAGCCAGGAGTGAGGGCCCAGAACGCGAAGGGTAATGAATGCTATGCCCTTATCTAAGAAGGGCTGCAAAGAAAATTTTAAAAAACTGAATTGTAAGCCTAACAATTTGGTAGGTAAGTTTCTCGAGCAGATTCTTAGAGATAAGATATACATGCCTTTGGACAGACCGGGTTTAATTAGGAGTAGTCTGTAAAGCGTGGGAGTTCATACCTCTCAAATGTGTTCGTGTTCTTTGATCAAGTAACCAGGAAGGTTGAAGAGGATGGGGCAGAACAAGTAGCCTCATGAATTTCTGTAAAGCGATTGATTATGTTCTACAAGGAAGTCTGTTCTGGAAGATTAAATCGCATGTAATTCACGGGGGTAAGGTAAATTCAATACATCATTGGCTTTGTGTTCTGAAGAAGAGGGCAATAGTAGAAGCATGCTTGTAGGACTGGACGACTGTGACTATTGGAGTCACTCATGAATCGGTGCTCGGCCTGTTGCTGTTTATTATCTACATCAATGATTTGGATGAGAATGTACAAGGTATAATTTGTAAGTCTGCAGATGACAGTAAAGTAGGTGGTATAGTGGACAGTGAGGAAGGTTGTCAGAAATTTCAGTAAGACTTTGATCAGCCTGGGAAGTGTTACAAAGAACGTAGAACAGTACAGCACTGGGAGTGTTTTGGGGTTCGAGACATCGCATAATCCGCCCCCTCCATCCCCTGGAGTTATACACAGAGGTTTATCTTACCATACAAACGCCCATTCTACAGGTAACCTCCCCAACACTGTCCTGTCCAGGACAAAATTGGAAATTGTCAAAACGTTTCAGTAAAACAATGTGCTTGTGTGTGCGGGTATCTGTGTATGTCCTCCACCTCCATACGTACACCCCTCTCTTTCCGCCTTTCTGTCCTCCCTACGTAGAGTGGTAATGCGATCACTTATCTAAAACTCGACCGTCCCCCCTCTCTTCCCCATTTCTATCCTTCTGACAGCATTTGCATTCTGGAACATTCAGCTGGAAATCCTGTCCATTTCAGAGCCACTTTTCTGTAATATCTTTGATATCCCAGTCCCGTGTTGCTAATCATGCCCTGAGTTCATCTGCCTTCTCTGTTAGGGCTTCAGACAGAATTGCAAGGATGTTGCCAGGGTTAGAAGATTTCAGATTCAAGAAGTGGCTGGGGATGTTATTCCATGAGAATCGGAGGCTGCAAGGTGACCATATAGAGCTTTATAAAGTCATGAGGTTTTTAATAGGGTCTCAATAATTGCTTTGCATCAGTGTTCACTGCGGAGAGGGACATGATAAATATACAGATTAGAAATATAAGTTTGTTTACTGTGGATCACGTTGACACAAGGAGGGAAGATATGTTGGATAGGCTCAAGATATTAAGATGGACAAATGCCCCCAGGACATGATGGGATCTATCCCAGCTTGCTGAGGGAGGCGAGAGAGGAAATAGCTGAGGCCCTGATAGTATCTTTGCATCATTCTTACACACAGGTGAAGTGCCGGATGATTGGAGAGTTGCTAATGCTGTCTACCTTTACAAGAAGGAAAGTAAGGAAATTCCAGGTAACAGCAGGGGAGTAAGCCTGACGACTGGATGAGGACCATTTTGAAAGACATACTTTCAATGCAGATTTGAGAGATTAAGTTTTAATTTCCTATTCTTATTCATTGTATTTATATAAATGGAACGGTATTAATGAAACAACGTTTAAAACTGTATAGACTTGAATTCAGTTTGGGAATATAGGAGTTGGTAAGGAATTGTTCGGTTTATTTATGCTTCTATGAATTTCTACATTGTTGGAGTTAGAGAAATGAATCGTTTGAGTTTGAAAAGATAAAGTTGGACCTCGAAGCAAAAATACTACAAATAGGAGAAGTAAGAGTGCAGGATTCTAATGATGAGCAATATTATCGAAGGCAACAACCTATGAGAGAAAAATACAAGTATGTCAACACATCACCAAAATTCGTTAAAACATATGTTGAAGCCTTTTTTTCATTTCTTTCAGAAAGGTGGTACGGCAGATGAATTGGCCAGAGACTCTGTAGATGATGTTATTCCAGACCAAGCTGGTAGGCAGAGCTAGGGGGATGTTTGCAGCACTGATGGATAAAGTGTCAAGATGTTATGAAGATGTTAAATAGGCTATTTTGAGTGCTTACGAATTGGTAACAAAAGCATATAGACAACGGTTCAGAAAGATTAGGAAGAAACCAAGGCAGTCTGACGTCGAATTTGAAAGAAAGAAACATAGCAATCTCGATAGATGGATGTGAGCATGCAAGGTAGAAAATACATATGAGTCTCTTAGAGAGATCATTCTTCTGAAGGATTATAAAATCTCACTTCCAGAAATGATTAGAACGCATGCAAATGAACAGAAATTTCGTACAGCGAGAAGAGCTGCAGATATGGCGGATGAATATGCGTCAGTGCATGAATTGACATCCCGTTTCGAGCAGCAATTGCATTCCGCAAGGGATAGCAATTGGAAAGAGTGAGTTCCTCCACTGAAAAGCAAAGGGTAGTTCACGCTGGGAATTGTTTACCACAGGTGACAAAAGAAACACGAAAGGGTGAAAAGGAGGTGAAATCTCTCAGGTGTTTTCAATGTAATAAGTTGTGACGCATAAATTCTCAGCGTTCGTGTTTGTGAACTAAAATACGCTGGGAAAGAGGATGTGGTCAAGATGGCTAAACCAGTGAGAATGGCGTTAGTACTGAACAAAATCCGAAATATTTCGAAGAATTGCAGTAAAGTGCACATTCTTTTCAGGGGCTGAATAGTGAGATAGTGCCCAATCTCAAAAAAAAGACTTTACTCAGGAAGAACGGGGAGCGGGTGAGGAAGAAGTTACAATACTGAAAGATGTAGGAGATAATCCGTTTCTAATAGAGAGACAGGAAAATATTTGTATCCATCTGAAATGTAACACGACGCAGTGCGTGTTAGATGGAGAGAGGTTTAGCGTTCCCCTGAGTAAATTCAATTTGGAAGATCCAATGAAGATTGCAAAAAGTGATAGCGGGTGGAATTGACATTGTGTCTTATGCAGGAATTCAGTTTATTCTTGGAAATGACCCATCATGATCAAAGGTGTGAGTGACGCACCGTGTCGTTGTGAAGCCTGAATAAAACGAAGGAACTCAGGAGTTAAAACAAACATGGACATTTTTTTCCGGACTGTGTGTTAACACGGTCACCTATTCATAAGTGAAGGCAAGAAGGGATAGATACAACAAAGAGAGCGACGAAGCAGATGAGGTCCAGTGAGCTGAAATCTTGTTTGAAAATAAATGATAAGGAAAAGAAAACCTGAACACCTGAAATAGGCCACTCCTCTTTCATTGTACAGGTGCTTTAAAAAAGACTTAATTTATTTTTGCAAGTAGCTCTTACCAGACATATCGCAACCTCTGCCTTTACAACCTCTCTGAGACAAAAAAAAGGGTGAGATAGCATTTTTGAAGGAGCAGCATTGTCACACTTGCAACAGTGCATTCTTTGACTGGCATTTCTTGTGGGTAAGAACGTGCACTGTTTAGGGCTTAGTTTCTTGTGTTTTCGACCTGCAGAGGAAATATGCAGAGCCAGGGAGTTAGTGAAGGTATTCCAATGAATGGTGCAAGGAAATGCCACGTGCAGTTATGGGTGGACTGCTGGAGTGAGAGAGACTGAGTGTATGGTCAAGAGTTGTGCACTCATGCACGTTACCGCAAAACATTCACAAACACTCACAGTCGTGCAAGCTCCAACTCCCCTAACCGGCTGCAATTGCTGCCTTACTCTCTCAAACAAATAAAAAATGCTGCAAATGACAGTAATCCTAAACAAATACAGAGAATACTGGATAAACTCAGCAAGTCTGACATACTTGGGGAGAGAGAGGAAGATGCAACGCTCCTCGTGCAGGATCACTTGTTCAGTCCGGGTCTATCCATGCAGGGGAAAAATGCACCTCGAGGTTTCATAAATACCAAGGGTCGGTTCTATCCTTCTGTAGAATATCCCGATCTTGAACATCGTCAGACCTCAGTCATGGAAGTGGGGAATAAAAATTACTTTTCTTTCTGAGAAACCGTGGAATGTAGGAATGGATTCAGATATCCATCCAGCGACAATGTTTTTGGCATACACCAACCAATATGGTCAATTCTTCTGCCCTGAATGTGGAAAAGGATTCCACATTCCAGCGAATTCACATTGGAGACAGAGCATTTAAATGTTTAAACCGTAGAAAAGTCTAAAAAAAGTCTCTGCAGTTGATGATCTCTCAACATGTTCACATTGAGAATACAGCATTCCCGTGCTCTCACCGTGAGACTTTGTTCTGGCTACCATTTGATCTCATTGTACACCACCATGTTTGGGAGAGACAGTTCACCAGCTCTGTGGAAAACTATTAACTCAGCCCATCCCATTTTTGAGTCACTGGTGAGTGTACAAATTCAATGTAATGATGGGATTTGGAGTGGCAGAGATGTACAGAATGCCAACAGACCCTTTATTCCAAAGTGCCAATGCCAACCGGATATCCTAAGTAAATCTAGCCTCAGTTGTCAGCATTTGAACAATATCCCTATAGACCCATGCATACGACTTTAAAATACAGTAGTATCAGTCTCTACCACTTGCTCTGCAGCTCATTCAGTACACACACCGCTCTCTGCGTGAAAACGTTGCCCCTTAGGACTTTTTTAAATGTTTTGTCTCCAAGTTAACAGATATACCCTCCATCTTTGGACTTCCCCAGTTGGTAAAAAGAATCTGTCTGTTCAGCGTACCCATGCACTTCATGATTTTATAAACTTAGAGGTAAGGTTATTCGTCTGCCTCGGAAACGACAGAGAAATGAGTCCCAGATTGTTTAGCCTCTCCATGTCGCTCAAAGCTTCCAAGCTTGTCATCAGCCTTGCAAATCTTTTCTGAACCTCTACAACGTTCATAACATCCTTCCAACAACAGGGAGACCAGAATTGCATGCCACATTACAAAACTGCTCTACCAATGTCCTGTACAGCTGCAACGTGTCTTTTGGAATCTAATACACAATGAACTGACAAAAGAAGACAGGCATACTAAAGGCATTCATCACTGTCCTATCTACCTGCGACTCTACCTTCAAGGAACTATGAAAATGCAACACGAGAGCACCTTGTTCACCGACACTACCCAAATCTTACCATTAAGTGTTTAAGTCCGATACTGATATGAATTTCAAAAATGCAGCACCTCCCATTTATCTCAATTAAACAACACCTACCACTCCACTGCACATTGGCCTATCTGATCAAGGTCTCGTTGTACTCTGAGGTTATCTTATTCACTGTTCACTATACCACCAAATTTGGTGTTATCTGCAACATTACTAACGAAATCTCCTGTGTTCATTTTCAAATTATATGTCTTAATCATGAAAAACAATGGACACCAGAACGATCCTTGTGGTACTCCACTGCTCGCCAGTCTGAAAAACAACCGTCCACCACCATCCTCTGTCTTCTATCTTCGAGCCAGTTATGTATGCAAATGGCCAGTTCGCCTTGTATTCTACGTGGCCTAACCTTACTAATCAATATACTAAAATGAACCTTGTCGAATGCCTTACTGAAGTCCATATGCATTACGTCCACTGCTCTGCCCTCATCAATCCTCTCAAACATTTCGTCCAAGTTAGTGAGAGATAGTTTTCATGTGCAAAGCAATGTTAACTGTCCTTCATCAGTCATTGTCTTTCCAAATACATGTAAATCCTATCTCTCAGGATTGCCTCCAGCTCCTTTCTCACCACTAATGTCAGGGACGCCGACTGATAGCCCTCTCGATTTTCCTAACATGTAATTTCATCCATAGGAGCACCATTATGAAATCTCCAGTCTTCCAGCACCTCGGCTGTGATTGTCAATGTTACACATATTTCAGCAAGGGGCCCAGCAATAATTTCCCTTGCTGCCCACAGCTTTGTCAGGTGCACCTGACGTATCCACGTTTATACATTTTAAGTCTTCGAGCACCTCCTACTCCACAATATGGACATTTTTCAAGATGACACCGTGCACTTTCCTATGTTCTCCACCATCTGAACAGTAAGTACTGATACAAAATTCTCGTTTTTCAACTACCCCCATCTCCTACGCTCTGGCTGAACGTTTACGGAAACTCTTCTCTCCCAAGTTACCCTTTTGTCATTAATGTATTTGTAGAATGCATTTAGATCCTCGTAAAACCTATTTGCAAAAGTTATCCGATGACCCCTTTCTGTCCTCCTGATTATTCTGAAAAGTATAACGAACTTCACGCTACGTGTAGATTTTAACTTTCTGGGGGGGGAGGGGGGGGGGGACCTGAAATAAGTCAGCTTTTGATTAAGCATAAAATATGATAATTTCTTAAATGTCTTGAAAACAAGCTAGCTCCTTTCGAAGTGCTCTTTCTCTCTTCCTCACTCCCTTTCTGCTGCATTCTCATCTCCAATAATTATGAGAAGCTTCAGGAGCTGTTTTACAGAGAGCTGGACATAATCCGAGCTGGAGCATCCGTCTCACCCACTTGCCACCAGAAGGCCAACTCCCTCGGAAACCTTTCCTGTTTTAGTTCTGAACTTTCACTTTTACCTACTTTACTCTCAGCATTCCATTGTAGAAGTCATGTTAAACTGAACTCACCGAACTGCGGACAATTCAACATCTCTATTTTAACTCGCGCTTATCCTTTCTCCTGTTTCTCCTCCCCTCCTTTCAGTCCGCCGCCACAGGCATTCTGAGATGAAGCTCTTGTTTTTTTTTAAATGCCCTCTGTCCTTGTAAGCCCCATCCCATCTCCTCCATTCATTTCCTCTCTAAAGTCCCTGTATTTGTTGTACTTCCAATTAACTATCGGCAGTCCTTTTTTCTCATCTGCATGCTATCAACTATTGACCTCATCCAATTGCAGCATGTTAATTTACACATGTCAACTGACAAGGCACAGCTCTACCTCACCACCATCCCTCTCCAGTCCTGCACTGACTTCAGTTAACATCACAAATTCTGTACACAGCTGGAATCCATTCCGCTCCCTTGAGACTAAGGTTGAACCATATTGTTCTGAATCATTGACTCATTTTTGATTCAGGGTTAGATTCCGCACACAAATCCATAAACGTTCTTGATTTTGTTTTCGTATTCACTTCACTCCAGTTTATCTGCTGCTGAAATCTTCATCTCTTTCTCTATTACCTTGGAAATGTCTGGTCCTGCCTACATCTGGCATCTTGACATCATCCATAACTCTGTTGCATGTATCCGGCATCAAGATCCCTTCATCCATCGCCCTTGTCTTCCCTAACAGGGCAAGTATGGCCTCAGATATAAAACTAACATCTTTGACATTAATTCCAACCATGGTCTTGTCTATCGCCACCCCCAACAGAAACAATCAGAGCACCCTGCAAAACACTTATACCCCTTTATTCTGGAATCTTTTTGTATCATTCCAGAGTTTCATTATTGCAGTACTGCTGGCCATGCCTGTTTGTGAGCGTCAGTAATTCTTTGCCTGAATCTCTTCTCCTCACTGTCCTGATTAAGCACATTTAAACATCTTTCCTCATATCACCTTGTCTGACTTAGTGAAACGTCTATGACTTATTTTGGAACGTTTTATGCATTATTGAGAGGTATAACGTAAAGAAGGACGTACACAGGCGTAGTTTTGAAGTAACCTCTTCCCTTTGGTGGAGACATCAATGACTCGAAACATAGATTTATGGTCAGGAGCAAGAGGTTGAGTGGCAATTTGAGGAAATTATGTTATCAAACAGAGCTTGGGCATCGAATTCCCTACCGGTAAGGGCTATAGAGACAGAAACATTCATAATATTTAACAAGTTTTCAGATATACCTTTGTGTTACCAAATCGTACAAGGCTCTGGTCAAGAGAACCATAGAATCCTCGGATTCCTACAGTGTACAAAGAGGCAATTTGGATCATCAAGTCCACACCAACTCTGGGAAGAAAATCCCTTCGAAACTCACCTCCCTACTCTATCGCTGTAAACAGCATTTCCCCTGGTCATTTCCCTAACCTGCACATCTTTGTACATTGGGAGGAAACCGGAGTACTTGGTGGAAACCACACAAATTCAGGGCGAATGTATAAGGTACACATCAACAGTCGCTCGAGGCTGGATTTGAACCCGAGTCCCTGGTGCTGTGAGGCAGGAGTGCTAACAGCTGTACTAACTGATGCGAAATGGGATTCGTATGCTTATGTGATTGTTCACAGGAGCACTCTCACTCACATTAGGAAGTCAATATAAAGCAAGAGAAGACAACTGAAAATAAAAGCAGTAAGCTGCAGAACATGAAGCGTGCAAGCTAGCCCATTATAGAAAGGGAGATTGCAAGTGTAATTTTAACATATATAACAGGAAGACAGAGATAGAAAGAGGACATCGGACGACTGTAAAATGAGGCGGGCGAGACGGAAATAGGGAACAAAGAAATGGAGGAAAATTTGAAAAGAACTTTGAATTAATCTTCAGAATGAACGAGACCAGGAGCATTCCTAAATTTCAAGAGATTCAGGGTGTAGAGACAAGTGTAGTGGCCAGCAATAAAGAGCACCTGCGTCAGTTTCAAGGTTTGAACACAGATGAATTATGCAAGGTGGATGAACGACAACCAATGATTCTGAGTTAAAAATCTGATGAGATTCTGGAGGTTTAGGTAGTGAATTTTCAACAATGACTGCAGACCGGGAGGGTTCCAGAAGACTGGAAAATGGATAAACCCTGTGTAAGAAGGAAGGAAGGAAGAAGACAGGATGTTATAAGGTGGTTAGCCTCACCTGCGTCATTGGTAAGATGTTACAGTCCATTACTACTGGCTACAACTGCGGAGTATTTTGAAGTCCTTGGCAAGATAAGGCAGAGTCGAAAAGGGGAAGTCGGGTCGAAGAAACTGTTTAGAATCTGTTTTTCGATTTGGTAATGAGCAGATTTAACAAAGGACAATCAAGGGCCCTGATGCATGGAAATTTCCATAAAGTTTTTGATAACGTACAACACAAGAGGGTGGTTAAAAAGAGAAGACTCCATGGTGTTAGGGGCAAGGTATTGGCAATGGGATAGAGGATATTGTGCATGATAGCAAGGACAGTATCGTCAAGCTAGTGGATCTATGCCTTACCGCACACTTCATATTCAAAAACAAAACCGACAGACAAACCAACGGAACACCCATGAAATCTCCGACATCATGGTTCTTACCAGAGGCAGTAATGCAGAGACTCGAACAAAAAGCTCTGCCAACCTCCCAAACCAAACTTTGCGTCCGCTACGTGGATTAACTCTTTGTCAAGATAAACAAAACAAATTAGGGGAAATTTGAAGACCATCAATAATACCCTTACTGGCTTAAACTTCACTAAAAAGGTGGAAAACAATAAGAAACTGTCATCATGCATGTCACAGTAGAGCGAACAGGCAAAGGGAAACTTCAAACCAGCAATTACAGGAAAACAACACATACGGACCAAATATTGAACTACAGAAGCAATCATCCCAACATCCACAAATGAAGCTGCATCAAAACATAATTTCAAGGAGGCAACAGCACTGCAGCATCGAGGAACTAAGCTATCCAGAGGAAAACCTCCTATAACTTGTATTCAAAAAGAATGAGTACACAATGAGCACAGTCCACCGAATTCTCAGCAACAAATCGAAACAAGCAGACAAAACACGTTCAGAAAGACTAGCCACGCTGCCCTACATAAAATACATTTCGGAAATAACTGTTAGACTACACAGACCACTTGGCACCATGGTAGCCCACAAACCGCCAACACACTAAAGCAGCACCACATGAACTTGAAAGACCCTATGCAGACAACAAGCAAAGCTAATGTCATTTACAAAACACTTTGCAAGAACTGTAGCAAACACCACTTTGGACAAACAGTCAGAAAACTAGTCACAAGGATACATGAACATCAACTTGCCACAAAACGACATGATTCTCTAACAAGAATACTTACATACAGATAAGGAAGCACATCACTTCGACTGTGGAGAACACATCTATCCTTCGACAAGCCAAACAGAGACACGCAGGAGAATTCCTAGACGTTTGCTATTCCAACCAGAACGCTATCAATAAACACGTCGAGTTAGACCCTATATTTCACGCCTTGAGAAAAAGAACAGGAAATAACATCACCACATGAAATAACATTACCAATCGAAGAAAACCCAAACATATCAATTGAAAGCAGGAATTATCAACAGTTCATTGCCCGAAGGCCCACTGAAGATTTTGGGGAAATGGCACAAAGGTTGCAGGTGTCTTCGATAGTATAAAGGGCAACTGCAGGCTGCAGCACGACGTAGGCAGGTTACCGAGCTGGCTTGAGAAATGGCAGATGGAGTTCACCCTGGATAAATGCGAGGTGATGCTTTTTGGTAGGTCGAACTTGAATGCTGCGGAAAGGATTAAAGACAGGACTCTTGGCAGTGTGGAGGACAAGAGGGATCTGGGTGTGCAAGTACATAGATCCCTCAAAGTTGCCACCCAATTGGATAGGGTTGGTAAGAAAGCATATGGTGTTTTGGCTTTCAGTAACAGGGGATCAAGTTTAAGAGCCGCGAGGTTTTGCGGGAGCTCTGCAAGTCCCTGGTGAGACTACACTTGGAATATTGCACCCGATTCTGGACGTCTTACTATGGGAAAGATACACAGGCTTTGGAGAGGGTGCAAAGAAGGTTTACCAGGATGCTGCCTGGAATGTTGGCCTTGCCTTATGAAGAAAGGGGAATAAGTTCGGACTTTTCTCTCTGGAGAGAAGAAGGAAGAGAGGAGACGTGATCGAGGTGTACAAAATAATGAGTGGACTAGATAGAGTCAATAGTCAGAGACACTTCCACAGGGCAGGGTTGACTGGTTACACAGAGTCATAGTTTGAAAATATTAGGAGGAAGGTATAAAGGAGACGTCAGAGGAAGGTTCTTTACGCAGAGAGTTGTGAAGGCGTGGAATGCGTTGCCAGCTGTCGTGGTGGAAGCAGAGTCATTGGGGATAAGTAAGCGACTGCGAGACATGTACATGGATAGCAGTGAGTTGAGGGGTGCGCGGGTTAAGTTGCCATATTTTACGTTAGGATTAAATCTCGGCACAACATTGTGCGCCAAAGGGCCTGTTCTGTGCTGAACTTGTCGATGTTCTATATTCTATAAAACGACAAATCCTAGCAGATTTAAACAGTTACAGATGCTAGATCGTTATATAATGTGTAAATGAGACAATGTGTTTAATTTTGGTGATTTGCTGTTGATTCAAACTGAGAACCATGAGAAGAAAGAGGGAGAGAGAGAGAATAAAGGGAGAGAGAAAACGAGAGATAATTTGAACTGCAGAACTTGCAACTTAGACACAAAATTCAAGTTCACAGGAAGGAAATTGAAAGAGAAGGTAGTGACTTAGATAAAGTTGTCAAAACTCTGCTACATTTTGATGAAAAATATGTTCCTACCTTCTTTATTTCTCCTGGGGAATTGGCAAGGCAAATGGAGTGCTCCCACGATTCATGTATAATGCTAATTCCAAATAACCTGGTCGGCAGTAATAGTGAGGCTATTGCCGTGCTGTCATCTGATGAGTCAAGGGATTACGAAGAGGTAAAACAGACTGTTTTGAGTGCCTATGAGTTGGTAACAGAAATGCATGCGGTTCAGAAACACAAGGAACTTATGTCGAGTTCGAAAGAATTAGACAGTCATTTTCATATTTGACGTGTTTTGAAATTAGATTAAACGATTGAGGCTCGAAGAGAGATTATTCTGCTGAAGGAGATTAAAAACTCACTTCCGGAGATTGTAAGAATTCACGTGGAGGAGCAAAACGTTCAGAAAGTGAGAGGGCTACCAGAATTAACCGAGGAATACATACATGTCGGTGCATAAGATAATCTTCTGGCCAGACCTTCGTCCTGTTAGGAACAAATGTTGGGAGAAGGGGAGAACCTACACTACGAAACAAAAAATAGAGAACAATGGTAAGAGTTTAAAACAGGTTAAAGAAGCCCAAGAAGGTGGACAAGAGGTAAACTTTCTCAGTTGTTTTCACCATAATGGAGTGGGACACCGAACATTACGGTCAGGTGGTTTCAGAACGTCTCTGGGAAAAGATGTTGCCACTGCCCGAAAGTGGGACATGTAAAGACACAGTGTTGGTCGATAAGTGAAGGAGCAGTGGGAAAACATTCCATAAAAGAAGCTTCGCCAGTGGCATGAGTGCAAGTGGGAAGGGAAATCCCAGAAGAGCGGAGGAGCTGCACGAGATTGCACAGCTGAGGCAGGGCTGGGTATGGAGTTAATACCTGATCTCTAGAAACAATTTGCTTCTGTGGTTAAAGTTTACTCAGAAAGAACGCGGTAGACGGAAAACTAGGTAGAATTTTGAGACATACGGGATCTAATCAGGCATTGATAGGAAGGGATGAGTGAAAATGCCCTCTTTCTAATTTGTTACTCGAGAGTGTCATAATTTGTGGGATAGATAGACAGATTGTTAGCGTATGCCTATGGACGTTTAGGTCATAATACCAACTCAAGACCGGGGAAGTAACAGTGTGAGTGTTTGAGAAAATGTCAGTTCCAGGAGTTCAGTTTGCTCGTGTGAATGATATGGCAGCATCCAAGGTCGGAGTGACATACATTTTTGTGGAAAAGTCCAAGAAAGACCAAGAGACTGAGGAGGTAAAACGGAAATATCTCGGTATTTTCCCAGACTGTGTGGTAACCCGATTTCACTATTGAAGTGACAGCACGAAGTGAAAAGTAAAGAGAAAGATGAAGAAGTTGAGGTTCAGTCAGCGGACACCCAGAGAGTCGTGGATATATCACATGCTCTGCCCCAGAAGGCAGTCGAGGACAAATCTCTGGATAGTTTCAAGATAGAGATGGATAGACCTCTGAAAGATAGTGGAATCAAGGGTTATGGGAATAAGGCAGGAAAAGGATACTGATTGGTAATGATAAGCCATGATCATAATGAATGATGGTGTTGGCTGGACGGGCCGAATGGCCTGCTCTTGCACCTCTTGTCTATTATCGATTGTCCACTGATACCCTGTTTGACTTAACGGTGCGGGTCAAACCTGAATATGATGAATGTTGAGATGGGAGATTGAAGTTTGTGTAGTCTGGACACATTGAAATTAGTAGGGATGATGTGTTGGGTATGCTAGATTTTATAAAGGTGGACAAATTCCCAGGACCGGATGGGACCTATCCCAGGTTGCTGAGGGAGGCGAGAGAGGAAATAGCTGGGGCCCTGACAGATATCTTTGTGGCATCCTTAAATACAGGTGAGGTGCCTGAGGACTGGAAGGCTGCTCATGTTTTCCCCCTGTACAAGAAGGCAAGTCATGATATTCCGGTAACTACAGACCAGTGAGCCTTACGTCAGTGCTGGGAAAGTTGCTGGAGAAGGTACTGAGGGATAGGACCTACATATATTTAGAAACTAATGAGCAAATCAGTGATAGTCAACATGGTTTTGTGGTGGGGGGAGGGGGTGGAGATCGTGCCTTACCAACTTAATAGAGTTCTTCGATGAAGTGACCAGATTGATATATGAACGGAGGGCTGTTGATGTCATATACGTGGACTTTAGTAAGGCGTTTGATATGGTTCTGCATTGTAGATTAATGGAGAAAGTGAAGACACATGGTGTGCCGGATGTTCTGGACAGGTGGATAAAGAACTGGTTCAGAAACAGGAGACAGAGAGTAATAGCTGAGGGAGGATCTCGAAAGATAGAAAGTTGACCAGTGGTGTTCCCAACGAGTCAGTATTGGAGCCACTTTTTTTTTGTGATATCCATAAATGATATAGAAGAGGACTCTGTTAGTATGAGCAGCAAGTTTGCAGATGACACAAATATTGGTGGAGTAGCAAAAAGCCCAAAGGACTGTAAGAAAATACAGGAGGATATACATGGACTGAGAGGTGGGCGGAAAAGTGGCAGAGGGCTTTCAATCCAGACAAATGTGAGGTGATGCATTTAGGCACGTCTAATTCTAGAACGAATTATACAATGAACGGAAGAGCTTTGGGAATAGTTGATGGGCAGAGAGTTCTGGGAGTGCAGGTCCATTGTGACCTGAATGTTCCTGCACCGGTGGATAGAGTGGTCAAGAAGGCATAACGTATACTTGCCTTCAGTGGACGGAGTATTGAGTATAAGAGCTGGCAAGTCATGTTAAAATTGTACAAGGCATTGGTTCTGCCGCATTTAGAATACTGGGTACAGTTCTGGTCGCCACATTAGCAAAATGATGTGGACGCTTTGGGGAGGGGACAGAGAATGTTTATGAGGATATTCCCTGTTATAGAAAGCGCTATCCATGAAGAGAGGTTGAGTAGGTTAGGTTTATTTTCACTAACAATAAGGAGATTGAAATGGGACTTGATTGAAGTTTACAAAATCATGAAGTGTATAGACACGGTGGATAGAGACAAGTATTTTTTTCCCCCAGTGTGAAGGATTCAATAACGAGAGGTCATGCTTTCAAGGTGAGCTGTAAAGTTTAAGGGGGATACAGGCTGCAAGGACTTCACACAGAGAGTGGTGGGCGTTTGGAACGCTTTGCCAGCAGAGGTGGTAGAGCCAGATTCATTTAGGATGCGTCTGGACAGATGCATGAGAAGGTGGGAAGCAGAGGGATACAAATGCTTCGGAATTGACCGACAAGTTTAGACAGTCCATTTGGATCGGCTCAGGCTTGGAGTGCCGAATGCACTGTTCCTGGGCTGTAAAGTTTCTTTGTTCTTTGTTATTTGAATAGGTAGATAGCAAGCCAATGTGTTTAGTCCTGAAAGGCTAAGGGAATTGCAACGGCGAGAAAGGTAATAGAAGTCACACACACACACACACACACACACACACACACACACACACACACACACACACACACACACATACACACACACACACACACACACACACACACACACACACACACACACACACACACACACACACACACACACATCCTCTGGTGTTGCAGATAGCACATGACATGCATGTAGGAGGTCTCCAAGAGGCACAAAAGCTTCAGGCTTAGGTACAAAAACATATTTTTTCTTTGCCTGCAATGCACAAAGATATGATTCGTTTTTGGTCTATGTGTGGTATATGCCAAGTGGTAGGTAAGACACGACGGCAATAAAACTGGCACATTTGTTGCTAATACTCATGTTTGAAGGTTATTTCTCGTGAATCATATTTGAGGGTATAGGTGCCCTCCCAGGAAATAGGCGAGAGAAATAACTGGAGAAACAGTTGTGACTTGCTACCCTGCAGAGTGAGGAACCAAAGTCAGGTGATGTGGATTTTGATGTTCCTCAAAATAGATGAGAAGTCCTTGAGGAGTGCGATAAGTCAGTAAGTTATCTGTCTCAGGAGGATAGACCTCATTGGAAAGATTTCTTACTGCAGTACAAGGATATATGTACTAATCAGATGGGGAGGACTAACGCCACTGTACATGAAGTAACGAAGGGAAAATTGCTCCAATAAAACAACAAACCTTATGCTCAATACTTCAAAGCTGGATAGGTCCAAGAAGAGGTGAAGGCACGTGGAGTTCTTTGATAGTCTTGGTTATCAAATTGGACGGGACTCCATTATTCTGCGTGAATTATCGGAAGGTCAACATCGCTACAAAACCGCACTCATATCTAATTTCTAGCATGGAGAAAGTCGTACGAGCCAGTTGCATTTCCAAGTTGGACTGAATGCGTGGTTACTGACGGGTATTTTATCAGAGATGTCAAAAGAAATTTCTGTGTTTGTAACACCAAATGGGTTATATCAATTTAAAATGATGCCCTTTGGAATGAAGAATGCACCCGCCACATTCCGAAGACTCCTGCACAGTGTAGTGGTTGCGTTAGCAACCTGTGTCATCTATTTGTACAATGTAGTGATTACATGGTACAGCTGTCAGAGCTCTTTGAACGACTACAGGAAACAAAACTGGTGATAAACTAAAATAAAACTGAATTTGAGAAAGCAGAAGGGGCGTTCTTGTGACATAGCATCGGTCACGGAGGGTTGATCCTAGGGAACTGAAAGACGAAGGGCATTCAGCAATTTCCACAATCAACCTCGAAGAAAGAGATGCTTCGAATTTTCAGACTCAGCATATTCCATCGGAAGTTTATTCCAGATTTCCGCAGTATAGTGGAGCCTTTAACTGCTTTGCTGAAGAAGAACACAACGTTTGGGTGGACAGAAAAATGCCAGGAGGCATTCGACCATTTTAAAATAATGTTGAGCATCCAAACAGTTTTAGCTACACCAAACATTTCAGAACCTTTGAAAGTCGGCATTGATACTACTGACATAGGAGTTGGAGTTGTTCTCGTACAGGAAGAAGTGGAATGGGATTGAACAGCTGGTTGGAAAATTTTCGAAGAATATCAACATCCAACAGAGGACATACTACATGAACAAAAACAAAGACTATTGTGCATGGCAATGGCCTGACCACATTTTAATATGTATATCACGGACAATGTGTTGGAGACGGTTCTGTGCACGTATCGCAATCCGCTTACATTCATAGAACGCGTTGCAGGCAAGAATATGAGACTATTTCGTTGGAGCTTACGTTACAGACTTCTAAATTTAATTCCGTACACGTTGCGGTTCGTAATGCTTTAATTGCCGATGCGTTGTTGTGGGTTTAACTGATAAAGTTTAGGTGACGTCTGAATTTACTTACTGCTATAAGGTCTCTACAGATATACGGGAGGAAGTTAAGATGAACGAAGATTGAATTTATCGGTGTGTTAGGGTGATGTGTTTAAAGAAAACCATAGAATAAAGCCATCGTTTAATTATGCTTGTTTTTTTTGAAGGTGGGAGGTGTTATGAAGAGGTCAAGAGTACTGTAGCTTTAAGACAGTTTAAAGCTAGCAGAACTACCTGACAGCATCAAGTGTTCTGAACTGACACTTAATGCAATTGAATCGAATTGGTGCAGAATGTGGATTATATTCATTACTCATTTTCTCCTTCCTGCATTTCAAGCTTCTGCTTCCAAATAATCTTTGGAAAACAAAATTGTCGTTACAAAGGCATCTTAAATTGCATGCATCTATCACACCTCTTAAACCTTCTCGACAACATAAACCTTGTCATTAAAATACTTGATTCCTCAAACCATTTGAAAATTCCCACCCTGAACTGAGGGCGATGGATTTTGGAACGTCCTTTAACATGTGGACGTTTGGCACTCAAACGAAGAGATGTATTTGTTACTTCTGAATGTCTCTCAACATATTTATTTTATCATCTCATTTTTCAACGAAGTGGAAGACATGAAAACTGAAGGTTTCTCTGATTCCATTTCTGTGCTATCTTTTCAGCTACAAGGTCCATCAGGAGAGCATGCATTGAAGTGCGATGTCATTTTTTCAGAGGTGAATATCATTCAGCATCAATCTATAATTCGATACCTAACCTGCTTTGTTGTGGTTCATTGGTCAGGTCCTCTTGTGGATGTAGGTCCACGATCATGCATAGCTCTGCTCCCGATCTTTGCCATTGTCGAACCTGTTTTATTTTTAATAATGAGTATTTTAACTCTTTGAGGTAGTTTGTTGTTATTTCTTCCAGTCATGTTCGAAAGACGGTTTCACCACTGCAGGTCCCTCAGATCTGTGCTGCTAATTTATTCCACTCGTATACGTGGCCTCTTTCACATGCATCACTCGGACTCTCCTAAGCTCCTGCTTACTTTGGTATTTCGTGCTCCCTCTTATACTCCCTTTACTACTCTTACCCCAACCGCCCCCCGCCCCTTTCTCTCTCCCTTTCAACTCTGACAGTCTTTTGTAAGTCCAGATCCTTCCTTGATGGATCATTGTAAAAGAGTTACGAAGAACATTCAACAATACAGCAAAGGATCAGGCCGAAGATGTTGTGCTGAACATGACACCAAATTTAACTAATTCCTTCTGCATGCCCTTGTTCTATTTCGCTCCATTCTTGTATCACAATGTGCTTGTCGAAACCCCACTTAACAGCCCATATCGCGTCTGCATCCACAACCACACCTGTCGGCATTCTCCAGAATCCTCACACTCTCTGTGTAAAATAAAACTGCCCCTCATAACTTCATAATCTTCAGACTGAACAATCCTCCCTACATATTTCACTTCGACTGAATTCTGCAAACCTCCAGACATTCCAATCCTCCGTATCATTGTAACCCCCTCCTTTCACTCACCCCACCCAATCCCTGTCGCCTTCTGCAGTCACTCCAAATCTCCCTTTCGCTGTCATTTTCCCCAATCAATCTAAATCTCCCTATTTCTCTCACCTCCTCCAGTCACTGCAGCCCACAATGTTTTTTCACCTCCTCCAGTCACTGCAGCCCACAATGTTTATCACCCCCTCCAGTCATTCCAAACCTCCCTCTTGCTGTCAACGCTTCAATTAATTCTAGCCCTAAATGTTTTTCCCTCCTCCAGTCACTCCAAAAATTCCTATCTCTGTCAACTCCTCCAGTCACACCAAGTTTCCCTATTGCTGCCACCTCCTCCAGGCATTCCAACCCTCCCTATTGCTGCACCC